>NW_024412447.1:14289771-14336863 GCF_014898765.1 Herpailurus yagouaroundi | reverse complement strand
TTTTTTTTTCAACGTTTATTTATTTTTTGGGACAGAGAGAGACAGAGCATGAACGGGGGAGGGGCAGAGAGAGAGGGAGACACAGAATCGGAAACAGGCTCCAGGCTCTGAGCCATCAGCCCAGAGCCCGACGCGAGGCTCGAACTCACGGACCGCGAGATCGTGACCTGGCTGAAGTCGGACGCTTAACCGACTGCGCCACCCAGGCGCCCCGGTTTTAATTTTTTTTAATGTTGGAATTTATCTTTGAGAGAGAGTGCGTGTGTGTGCACGCGTGCGCGCAAAAGCAGGGAAGGGGCAGAGAGAAAGAGAGAGTGCACATGTGGGGGAGGGGCAGAAAGAGAGAGGGACAGAGGATCTGAAGTGGGCTCCTTGCTGAGAGCAGACAGCCTGATGCAGGGCTCGAACTCACAAACTGCAAGATCGTGACCTGAGCTGAAGTCGTAACCGACTGAGCCCCCCCAGGCGCCCCTGAAATGTTGGACTAAAAATCGGGTTAGAAGCCTGAGATGTCGGGGAACCGTGAGGTCTCTGAAGCTGACGAGGAGCTGGAAGTCAGGAAAAGGTGGAGCGTTGGGGCGCAGTAAGTCAGGGACAAAATGCCTGACCCGGTAGTCCGGGGGGACCTGGGTGTGCGTCCTTAGGGACGAGGAAGCTGCCAGCATAGTAGGGTCTGAAGATCAAAAATTACATGCCTTCAGGCCATTCGGTGCTCTGGGGGATGCTGGGTGACTGACAGCCGAGAAAAGGCAAACGGATCTGCTTCACTTGGGGCTAGGCACAAAATGAAACTCAGAACCGTAAGATGACCCTCCTAAGTGACTCTGGGTCTGTAGCTTGGTGGCTTGCAGCTTGATGAATTACAGCACCAGTAGATTTCACAATCTTGTCACTTTTTCCGCATAACCGTTAGGATTTTGAGCAGGAAAGAATCCTAACACCTGGAGGGGACTCTCATATACTGAGAAAATGATGGAAAGCGGTCCTTTTACTGAATTCCAACCGCTATTCCGGTTCCTAGAAGGACCAGGCAATCACGCGATGCGTCGTGCGTCCAGGCTCCGCCGAAGCCAGGGGTCCTACAAGACTCCTCCTTACCAGCGCGGATGAGCCTGGGGAGTTGCGTCACCCAAGGCCTGACAGAAGTGCCACTCCTTCTCTCCCGCTGCACAGGGACCTTGGAAGTCGCTCACGGAAGTCACCTGAAGAAGGAGCCGAGGTCCCTGAACGACCTCACGGAAGGCCGCCTGCCAACCTCGAACATCCATCCACAAATGGGCTTTTACGAAGACCTCAGGCAAGCCACCCAGATGAGGCGGTTCGATTTGCTCCAGCGGCCGGAGAATCGCTCGCTATCCCCTGTCTGGACTTGGAAGTGTGTAGAGTTTTAAAATGTATACAGGAATCTCATGCTTTCAATGGATTAGACGTCCCGAAGCAGGTGGCCTCACCGAGCGTCCTTCCGATCTGATCGTTTTATTTCAGTTTCTCTCCCAGGAAACAATCTATTCCTCAGCTTCCATGGATGCTGGGTATTGTACATGGATATTGAAAATGTCACCAATTTGCCCTCTTCCATTCTATTCTCTGTTCTGCTTGGGGCCAGCTTCGCATTCTGGAAATTGCTGGAATAGTAGCCAGCAGTGCAGCTGATCAAGGGAAAGGTTCTTTTAAATTTTTAAACGGTCCTTTCTGGCGCTGCTTTGTTCTTGCTCGCCTAACACAATGTCCGGCATATCTGCTAGGCCTGGGGGTCTATTTGAACAATTCTAAAATGTCATGTCCTACCTGCTGACTTCTGCTGCCGCAAGCCGCTTAGCAGCCTGGCTCCCACAGAGCCCGTCGGGCAGACTGTGTGTCAGTACTATGCATTCACAGAAGGCTCGCTCAGAAAGAAAGCCAACTTGACTAAAATATGTCTACCCACTCTCTGGCTCCGAGAAAACACAAGGCTGACATTGTATGATCTTGAATGCACCCTTCTTTTTAACTTTTGTAAAGATGCCGGGGCGTGGGGGGTTGGGTTTTGACACTTCTTAGATAGGGTGCCATTTGAATAGCATTGGTCTAGAAACCTTAAAGAACCATCAGCTCAGGGTATGTGTAGAGGCCTCCCCAGCTTTTGTCCTGGAGAATCTGAAGCACGATCCATCCCGCGATTGAAGTTCTTCGTGTGTGACGTTCCCAGCGGATGTCACACGCGCCCGTATTTTCGGGCCACCCCTGGGTTGTCTGAGGAGTGCCCAGGGAGGAGAAAGAAATCATGTCAGGGACTGAACCCTGTCCCCACCCCCACATTTATACTAACCCCCAGTACCTCAGAATGTGACTATATTTGGAGACAGGGCCTTTAAAGAGGGAATTAAGATTTAATGACCTCTAGACCACTAGAGTGGGTCCTAATCCAACACGACTGGTGCCCGTATAAGACGAGGAGATTAGGGGTGCCTGGGTGGCTCAGTCCGTTAGGCATCTGACTCTTGGTTTCGGCTCACGTCATGATCTCGCGGTCAGGAGATCAAGCCCCGCATCGGGCTCTGTGCTCTCAGCACAGAGCCTGCTTGGGATTCTGCCTCTCTCCCTCTCTCTCTGCTCTTTCTGCACGCACACTCTCTCCTTCAGAATAAATAAAATAAACTTTTTTTTTTAAAAAAAAGAGAGGAGATTAGGGCACAGACACACACAGAGGGAAGACCGTATGAGAGTGCCGAGAAAAGATGGCATCTGTACGAGCCAAGGGGAGACGTGTCAGAAGAAACCGACTCTGCCAACACCTTGATCTCAGATGTCCAGCCTCCAGCCGTGTGAGAAAACTAATTTCTGTTGTGACGCCCACCCCGGCTGTGTGCTTTGTTAGGGCAGTCGGGGCTCACTAACACGATATCCCTCCTACATCTTCCCTGGATTGATGACAGGGTACTGCCTTAGGGGCACCCACCTAAGATAGGCCCATAGAAGGTTCTGGAAAAATCTAGAAGGAAGTCCGTAAAAGAAAACATTCCTTCCAAGCACTTAATCTTGAAAGACGCGAAGCATTCGGCTGCCCACGAAACCGCAGCACCTTCTGTTATTAGCTTGGAGGCCCACTTCGGGAAACCATTTTAAATCCCCTCTCAGAAACAGAAGAGATTTGTTCCAAGTCCCTCCATACAGAGGAAAAATAGCTTCTGGCTCGCAGACAGGAAGGGGCTTCTTTGTGGCAAAATGAGACGCTTGGTTTCATACCAAAAGAGGGGGGTGAACCAGGAGTGACACTGGACTCTCGTGGAAGGGGTGTCAGTAGGCAGCCCCAGACTCCCGGTGGCACGTCGGCCCCAGGCTGGAGCCCCTCTAACAGCAGACTGCCACCTCCAGCAGAAATGACCTACCAAGCTTTGGAAGCCACGTCCTGCTGTCGTGCCACAAGCACCGCTTCCCTCGGCAGCCTCGGAATTTCTAGCACCCAAACGAGGCATCATCAGCATCAACAGAAACAACGGCGGCTGACTTTCGACCCGTCCGCCTCCCTGCAAAGTGCTCCCTGTTCGTTATTTTCTTTCTTTCTCCCGACAAGCCTGTGTTGTGGATGAGGACACTGAGGCTCAGGGAGGCCAGGGACCATGCCCCAGGCACACACATCTGGAGTGAGGGGCCCAGATGTTTTCTCACCACACACACTTCCAGAAGTTAAGAAGACCCTGCCCCTCTGTGAGCAAGCCTCTCATCAGTGCCACCAACCCCAAATTCTGAGTCCTGGTTATTGGGATACAGATGATCTAAGCAAGAGGCTTCTTTTTTTTTTGTTTTTAATGTTTATTTATTTTTGAGAAAGAGAGCACAAGTGAGGGAAAGGGCAGAGAGAGAGAGAGAGAGAGAAAGACACAGAATCGGAAGCAGGCTCCAGGCTCTGAGCTGTCAGCACAAAGCCTGACACGGGGCTCAAACCCATGAACTGCGAGATCGTGACCAGAGCGGAAGTCAGATGCTTAACCGACTGAGCCATCCAGGTGTCCCTAAGTCAGAGGTTTCTAAATAACAGACCTCGGACATGGGCTGGCTGCACTCTCATCATCTGGGGAGTTGTTGTTTCGTTTTGTTTTTTTAAAGTTTATTTATTTATTTTGAGAGAGAGAGAGGCAGAGAGAAAACTAGTTTCCTTTGTAATTCTGTGCATTTTGTTTTATTGAAGCATTTGTATTCTGAGAAGGGCTCCGTAGGCTTCACCAGACTGCACAGGTGTCCGTGGCACAAACGTTTTCAGATCTCTACGAAGCTCCAGATAAGTGGATTCTCTAAGCTCATTAAAATACACATGCCAGGCCCGCCACGCTGTGCGCATGCAGCCTGACGCGGGGCTCGAACCCACGAGCCATGAGATCATGACCTGAGCTGAAACGAGAGTTGGATGCTTAACCGACTGAGCCCCCCAGGCGCCCCCGTGTGATTCTTTAACACTTTCAGGAACAAGATCTAGTGTGGGTTTAACGACTATCATAAATTTGTACGCAGACGGGAGGATTTCAAGACGTCCACAAAGAACTGGGACACGACGTGTACAGGTCTGTGATTAGCGCTGGAGACAATAACCCGGGTTCGGCTGATAGTACGCAGACCTGTAGCACCAGTGCCAGATGGAGATTAGTGAACACAAACAGGTATTTTACATTCCTGACCAAGTTTACAGTCCCCCCTCGATTTTATCACAAGACTCCTCGGAGATGTGTGGACCACAGGCTAACCGCTCTCGTTTCGGGGTTGTGGCCGCCTATAAAATCTGAGACACGGAGAATATGAATATGAAGAGCCTTCTCTCCACAAACACAGGTGTCACAAGAGGCAAAATCAAGCCCAAGAGACGCTTGATTTCCATTGCCAACGCGAAGCCTGCGTGATCTCTCCTTCCTCGCCAAGGGGCCGGATGAAATGATCGATATAAAAATTAACGATCACTGGTGGAAGAGCCACCACAAGAAATCACGTTCATGCAAATCTCGCAGGGGAGAATGGCGCCTGATTTATCTTGTTGTCAGCGTTCTTGTATGCGAAGATGAAAGTTATTTTTTCCCCCCACTCTTGCTTTGTTTTGCACTTATCCTAATTTTCTAAATAACGTGGTTTCCAGATTGCGAGAAATGATTATCCTTATTCAGAGCAAATGGTGCCGGAGAGATATTCATGGAAAGGGCTGCGTTCTTCCCCGCAATCAGCCACCCTCTCCTTCGCCTTGTCTGAGCGCGTCCCCCTCTGATGAGATTACCTGAAGGTTCAAATGGATAAAGCAAAAACGAGAAGCTCCACGTTGCAACTAGGAACGATGCTTTATGAGCCCCAGAAAGTTTGGTGCGCCGAGCTCTTGCATAGATACCGGGGATAATAGGATTTTTGTGCACGCTCACGAAGCATTTAAGAGCTTAAAGCATTTCCTTCCTGCTCGCAGTCCCAGTTGTGTGCTGCGGTGTAGGTGAGTCTCGGTGTTTCCAGGCTGCTCACGGTTATTCATCTCCATGGCAGAGGGAACGGGGAGTTCACGTTCACCTGTGGCAGTGAGCCGAGCCGTCCCCGAGGACTTCCTTGGGCAACTACTCTGCGTCAGAGCCTCTGGTGGTGGAACAGACACCAGCCTGAAGGGAAGCATGGACGGATGGCCATCTGGACACCTGTGGGCACAGCTGGGAGGAGAGGGGAGCCTTTCTCCCAGCTGTGTGCATGGAGATGGGAGTGTGGTTGCGTAGACATGGTTCCATCCTCGGGACTGTCTCATCAAACTGTCCTGTGTCCACTCAAACCGTTTTTCTGTGGACTCCTCTTAAAGCAATACTCTCCCGTCCCATAGCGTCATAAGCCTCGTTCCCAGCATCCAGACTCAGCGGCCTCACTACACACGGAGGGCAGGTACCCACATCAGAATATCAAAAGGTCCCTTTCATTCTTTCCATCTGTTACTGTGGCTCAAGCCTCCACGTTCGGACTCACCTCCTCCGTTATCCCCATTAGACCTCACCGCATGTTCTCCCGTCCGTTCTAACCTCAGTGACTACCCGCCCTGTGCCCATAGCAGAGGCTCCCTCTCCTGTCCTCTCTGCCCATCCAGATCCCACTCACCTTCCGAGGCCCAGGGACCCTCCCCAGAAAGCACCGCCCTGACCCTCCCACGGAGGGCCAGCCCCCTGTCTTCATTTGGTAACACTCTGTGCCGGTGCCATTATTTCGCAGATGCAGCAGATGGTCTAAAACGCTGGCTGTGCACGGGGACATCGCGTGCGGTTCCCGTTCGTGAGCTGCGTACTGAACCAGCGCGGGGGACTGTCTCCACCTCCTTCTCTCCACTGACCTCCCTGCTCCGCGGCAAGCCCCTGGTCCCACGGTTACGCCCTGGCCGCATGCAGAGTGACCCACTCTGACCTCAGGCTTTTTTTCTTCTCTCCCACTAAACGTGTTCCGGAAAGAGGGCCTCGGGCCGCTTCATGCCTGGGATAATAAAATAATAACAAAGTAACGAGCCAACACTTAACTGTGTTCCACGCACTTGGCATTTACTGACTCATTACTAACTCAATCACATAATGACGCCACGAGCTATGTGCTGTTACGCTGCTCACTTCAGAAACAAAGAAACTGAGGCAAAGAGAGTTTTAAGCAAATTGCCCCGGGACACCCAGTGTCTTCACTGTGTTGTCTTAGATCGTGTATCTATTTGGTGTTCGTTAATCACAGAGCCAAACCAACAGCCAGGATTGTTTCCGTCTTCACGGCGGACCAGAGCCCATACCCTGAGCCACCTTGTCTAACTCCTACACCAGGCCAGTGTTCCCCCGGCCCTAAATCTCCCGGGGTCAGCTATCGGGGAACCAGGGACAGCCCCTCTGTCCCAAGGCCGGCCTGAGTCATTCAAAGTAGGCAGTCCTCGGCTGAATGTCCTGCCTTGCCCCCTCCGTGGAAACCCAGTCACCCCTCTCTCGGCCTCCTAACCAAACCTGGTGCCTCCTGCTGTGGTCCTGTGTGGAGCGGACAACCTCTCATTCCTGGGGAACTATGAACAGAGTGCACTTCTGTCTCAGTGGCACTGACCTCTCTCTGCGTCATTACGCAGTCGCCTTTATAAATTAAGACCCAGGCGCGAATCGGTGAGCTGGACGGTAGCTGAGCTGGGGTCCGAACCCTGGCAGTCTGCCTACACTGTGCCTCCGCCGTTGGCCCTCCCTTGCTCTCCTGTGCCTCTTCAGCTCACAGGCCCTTCTGTGTCACTTGTTGTAACCTCTGCGCCACGTCCCTTCTTTTGCGTCCTCTTGGCAAAGCCACAATCTTGGAGGGGACCGACGGTCTGCATTCTCTGGACCCATACCCAAACTACTATTGGAGGAAAAGCATACAGACACTGGTTGTCGCCGTAAAGAGGTCCTCAGGAGGACCCTGGATGCTGCCGGAGGAGCTAAGCCTCCCTCTTCGGTCCCCGCTGCCGCAATTGCGAGCTTCCCTGTCTGTTCTCAAACCTCCAACCGCCCCTCACGTTCAGCTGATGACAGCAAACATAAGCCACCAGGTGGAAGCCGCCCCACCCTCTGTCACCAAATTAGTTCGCCTCCAGCCCTGCCTGGCTCCCCACTTCCTCCTGTTATGGAGGGGGGGTGCGGCTTCCACCTGTACATCGGCCCCTCCAGCCCTGTTCTTCCCGCAGGGCTTTATCTCACTGGTTTTCTCTGCCCCTTACACCTGCAGGGTCTCCCTCTCTCTCTGCTGGATCTTTCTGATCAGTGCGAAATGTGCCCAAGTCTCTATTTCCCTAAAGGCAATACAAAGTAAATCCAATACCGAAACCATACAGTCAAGCTTCAGAGCAGTTTACGCTCCCCATCTTTACTCCCCGGCCACCTCGCTCCTGAACGCAGTGCAGCCCTGTCTTACTCCTGAATCCACTGTCCCCAGTGTGACAGATGACGCCCTGCGCCGAATCCAAGGGCACTCTTAACCCCTTAATCTGTCTGCAGTGCTCAGCCCTATCTCACTCATTCATCTAGGGAGCACCTGCTATGTGTCAGGCACCAGGAAAAAAAAAAATGCTGACAGGTCCCTGCCCTGTGGAGCTGATATTTCAACAAGGGCAGAGAGACACTAAATGATACACATAAGAAGTAAGTAAATTATGTAGCACATTGGAAGGTCGTAATAAGTCTATAGACAAAAGAAGTGAAGGGAGGTGGGGGACTCAGCAGGGCTGGGTTATGGGCAGCGGAAGGGAGAGCTGTAACACAAAGGTGGTGAGAACGAGCTGTGGGAAGAGCATTCCAGACACTGGGAGGCGCTAGAGCAAAGGTCCTGTGGCAGAAGCTCAAGGAAAAGCCAGGAGGTCAGTGGGGCTGAAGGAGAGAAGGCGGGAGAATAGCCGGGCAGGTGGTCTGTCCCTGGAGGGTCAGTAGGAGACAGAAAGGACTTTAGCTTTTCCTTCCAGTGAAATGGGGAGCTAGTGAAGGTTTTGGAGCAGAGGACCGCCGTGATCTGACTTAAGTATTAAGAGTATCACTCTGACTGCTGTGTTAGGATGGGCTGTGGGGGGCAGGGGCAGGGAAGAGGCAGGGTGAGCAGGGAGGAGGCTCCAGCAGCGATCCAGACAGGAGGTAAAGTCACCCTCGCCAAGAAGGGAGCAGGGAGCTGGTAAGGACTGGCTGGCTTCTTGGTCCTTCCACCATGCTGGTGGCTCCTCCCTGGAGGGCATCTCCCCTGGACTTTGTGTGCTGGGGCTCCCCCAGGGCCCCTCTCACCAGCCCCCCGTGGTGGGTGGCTGTGTGCACGTTGCTGACGCCAAGTCCCCAGCTTGTATTTCTCTGCTGAGCTTCTGACCTATAAATCTAACTCCTCCCTCTGCCTGGATGGGCTGCGGATTTCAGAAACGTATCCGAAACTCACCGTGAAATGTGCTCCTCCCATCTCAGTGAATGGGACTCACCCAGTTGTCCAAAGAAGGAACCTGGGAACTTCCCTCTCCTTTCTTTCTTTATTTTTTAAGTTGTTTATTTATTGTGAGAGAGAGGCAGAGAGAGGGAGAGACAGACTCCCAAGTAGGCTCCACGCTGTCAGCGCAGAGCCCGACGCGGGGCTCAAACTCACGAACTGTGAAATCATGACCTGAGCTGAGATCCAGAGTCAGATGCTCCATCGACTGAGCCACCCAGGCACCCCCTTCCCTCTCCTTTCATATCAAAGCTAACTTACGGCTAGGATCTGGTGGTCTTCCCTCTGAAACAGCTTCTAAAAGCACCTGCTTCTTTCTATCTCTGCTGCCACTTTCCTGACCCGCTGTCTTCCGGGGGGGAGGGGGGGGGGGGGCTCCTGAGTGGTCTCACTGCATCTCCGTCACCCAACGCCTCCGCCAGGATGCACTTTCTCTTTTTTTTTTTTTAATTTTTAAAAAAAATTTTTTTTTCAACGTTTATTTATTTTTGGGACAGAGAGAGACAGAGCATGAACGGGGGGAGGGGCAGAGAGAGAGGGAGACACAGAATCGGAAACAGGCTCCAGGCTCTGAGCCATCAGGCCAGAGCCCGACGCGGGGCTCGAACTCGTGGACCGCGAGATCGTGACCTGGCTGAGGTCGGACGCTTAACCGACTGTGCCACCCAGGCGCCCCCAGGATGCACTTTCTAACGTGCAGGTCGTGCCTTGGTGCCCCCTTCTTCCATCTGTTCTGTGGCTCCATGCTGCCCTGAGAAGGCCCACATGGCCCGTAAGAGCGGGCGTCTGAGGGTCTGCTCCCGTCTCCCCGCCACGAACCTCTCCTGCTCCAGCCCCGGGGCGACTGTGTCAGTCCCTGCCGTGGGCTCTGCCACCTGCAATCCCAAATGCCCACAGCACTCCTCACCCACCCCACCACCTCTCCCCCTCATCCTCGGGTCCCATCGCGAGGTCGCTTTCTCTAGAAGCTTCCCTGGCCCTGGATCGGGGCTGCCTGCCCGACACACGTATCCTTACTTCTCCAGCCATAGCATCTCCATTCTGCTTGCCGTTCACCTATTCATGTCCCCAGCACGCCATCAAGTCACCCAGGGCCAGTGCCTGCCTCTCTGATCCCTCGTCACAACCCCAGCACACCGACAGCGATGCCTCACACGTTGCGGGCGTTTGCCGATTCGCAGAATATTAACTGGCGGGCTCCGGATTCTCAGGAAACCTGGTCTCCGAACATAAAACCGGCTCCTCAAGTCAGTTCTATGATCTGCGAGGCCCCCACTGCCGACACGTGACGTTGGGATGCCCTTGTTACATGAACATTACAATCATCTGAAACCTAGGAATTCCATGGCCAATGCGCAAGGCCCAGGACTGGGCACTCTGTAGGTTATTTCAGTTAATTCCCACAATTGGAATTTCCACTTCATAACGAAACCCTGCAGCTTTGAGAAGTCAAGCGACGTTTGCTTCGTAGCGAACGAGGGGCAGAACGTGGCCTGCAACTTCGGATTTGGGTGTCCTCGTTCCCCTCCGTGATGCCTTCCCCAAAACGGGGGGGGGGGGGGATACCAACTCATGTTTTAATTATTATTACCTGTTGAACTCCTATCCCCCAAATTGCTCGAGCCCCTTCTTGAATACATTTCACTTCTCGCTTGTCCACACACGCCGCCGCGTAAGGAAATATGCTCTCTGACTGGTCTTCTCCCCTGTGCTTAACGGTGGGGCTTTGCAAGGCAGGAGGGTGGACGTGTGGCACGCGATCCTGGTACCACCGGGATCCTACCCGGGCTCCCGAGGGAGCTCTAAGTGGGAACAGAGGTCTCCGTCAGCGGCTCCCCTGGCAGTGTTCCTCTGGGCCCGCCCACCTTCGGCCCGTCTCACAGAAAGTGACCCAAACTGGGCACCAGAAAGAGCCAGGCTGGCCAGTGGGGCTTCAGACCTGCAGCCTCAAGACACAGAGCGGGCCTGCACCTCACCCTGTCACCCCAGGGACGGCGGCTGGGCTGCTGCACAGGGCAGGAAGCAGGCCCTGCTGAAAACGGCATTCGAGGGGGAAAAATTCTGAAAACAGAATTCACTGAAACAATGCTCCTTGTTTATAAAGGGCCACTGAGCGGGGTGCCTGAGGGGCTCAGTCAGTTAAGCGTCCCAGTCTTGGTTTCGGCTCAGGTCACGATCTCACGGTTTGTGGGTTCGAGGCCCGCATCGGGCTCTGTGCTGACAGTGCGGAGCCTGCTTGGGATTCTCTCTCCCTCTCTCTGCCCCTACCCTGCTCGTGCTCTCTCTCTCTCTCTCTCTCAAAATAAATAAACTTAAAAAAAAAAAATAGCCACTGAGTAATGGAGGCCTGAAGACAACTGAGTCTGGCTGCCTCGGCCTAATCCTTGCTGAGGTACCCAGAACATTCTTCCGGAGAAAGCATGGGGAGGGAATGCCCCAGAATCAAAGACATCTGCAAACAATCCCATGGCCTAGAAGGTGTAAGGAGGTGCCAGAGACGACGGAGCCACCAAAGGGGTGGGCCAGCCCAGCCCAGGGGTCTGAGGGAAGCTGGAGAAGACAGGGCCCAGGGGCCAGTGCCTGGGTGCAGAGGGAAGACCCACCCGTCCAAACAGCCCCCTCCCTAATGCCTCCTCACCCCTGCCCCAGGCCTCACATCCCCCAGGGAGCTGGTCCTCTGTCAAAGTGCGCTCCCTGGGGGGTGGGGATGGGAAGGCATGGGATACTCCTCAGGACATAACTCCAGGGGAGCTAGGACCCGGGTGGGGTCTAGGACCAGGGTGGATAGGCCTGGCAGCCTCAGACACAGGCGGGGAGGGGAAGGGGCCTTCTCATAGAGGGGGGGGGCTCCACTGTGAGGCAGGTGCCCCCTCTGAGCGGGGTCTGGGCCCTAAGCACAAGCTTCCCCTCCTTTGTCCCTGCCTCGCCCAGCGCTGCTGTCCTCACAATTCTTGACGCAGCCGAGAGCATATGGCTGCAAATGGAAAGTCAAAATGGGCTTCTTCCTTCGGTCCCCACCTGCCGATGCCAACGGTGCCCGGGACGGGCCATCCGCTGGCTTCCCTCGAGTACGACTCACTTCCTCTGTGGTGTTTCCAGGCGAGCGATTAATGAGCAACCAGAAACAGGGCTTCGAAAACAAATTCAGCCAAACAAATGCTCCAAGCAACCTCTCAGGCCCTTCAGCGGGCAATGAGGCATGTTATATGAAGATTAGCGGAGAGAGCGGCCGATCTCCCTAAATAAATAAATAATGAGGCGGCACATACCCACAGCTGCATTCGCTTCCTCGGCCACGGTCCCCTTGAACGCTCCCTGCTGGGTAAAGGAACGGGGTCCCGCTTCGGATGGGTGCTGCCGGGCCCTCCCCAGATGTAACCGGCCAACCGGAGGGGTAAGCCCGGACCTCAGGACGAACCGTCCAGCCTGGCTGCCCCTTCCGTAAGGCATCGGGTGCATGGGCCACGGTTTCGAAGGCCTCTTGCTATGATGCAAACCTCCCACGTTGTCCGTGGAGGCTGCCGATGGGGAAGCTTTCCCGGTCCAGAGCAAAGCTGCGTCTGGGGCTAGACGAGTGAGGCACTCCCCATACTCAGCATTCCAAGGGCGCCGTAAAAACCCAGAAGTCGAGAGAAATGATGATTGACGCAGCATTTTAAACATCGAAAAGAATGCCAGAACCCCGGGCAGGGCGCCTACGCTGCGACGCATGTGCGCACAACTCACCTCGCATGCCTCCCGCGGGGACCGGCACCTGGAAGCCTGTCCGCCTACCTGAACTTGGCGCCTTGGGCATCCATCCCCACGGCTCCTTCCCACGCGCCACACCCCCTGCCGGGTTGTCGGTGTCCACAAAGGAGCCAGGTCCTCTCCTCAGCCAGGCCCCCTGTACACACAGACCCGCAGATCCATCCGGCACGGCTGATGGCGCTGTGCTCCCGACACTGGCCACAGCGACCACCCTTCTGTGCCCTCTTGGCACCCCCCCAGCACTGCCTCCCCTCTCCCAGGGCTGGGCCAGATCGTGTTCGATATTCACACCCTGTAGATTTCAGTGGTGAATGAATGAATGCACAGGCGACTCTGATTTGGGGCGGCTCCCAGGATGCATAGCATCCTGGCAGAGGGGCCCTCAGGGCTCACTCACTTCCGGTGACGGGACCTCATATCACCCAAGCAGCCTGTCCTTGCGGGGAGAGCGAGGCTGGACAGAGACACTTCCTCATCTACAGCCCTAATGGTTCTCCTCGTTAAGAGCATCTCTTCAGGTATCTGAAGAAAGGGTTCAGGCCCCCTGTCCCTTTTCTTTCTGTCTTTGGGCTAAACATCTCCAGATCATCTAAAGGATCCCCATCTGACATGCCTCTGGGACCCCCGCAGAGGGTGCTGGAAGGTTTGCTTCAGGCCCTCAAAATCTTCAACCGGCTGCTGGCTAATTTTTCTCTTCCCCAAAGTCTGTCATCGTCTTCAAGTTGAGTCGAGGCCACCTGGTGATTTCTCACCTGGATTATTAACTGCCTAACCGGGCCATTTCTGCTCTTGCCCCACCAACAGTAGAATCCCCACAGAGCAAAGAGGGATCCTATAGGATGTAAACCAAACACATCACTCTTCTGCTCAAAACCCTCCCATGGCTCCCACCTTACTCAGAGCACACGGCAAACTCAAAGAACGGGCAATGGTCTTCCTCTTCTGTTCCGCCATCTCCTCTCACTCATGCCACTCCAGCCACACTGATTCTCTGCTGTCGCCAACTGGGCCAAGCTTGTTCTTACCGCGGGGCCTTTGCACCTGCTGTCCCTTCTGCCTGGAGTATTCTTCCCCTAGAAGTCCACATGACTTGTCCCTTAACTTCATTCAGGCCTATTACTTAAATACCTCCTTATCCCTCAAACATTCGCCGCCTACGTTACTCAAAACGGTCTTCTCTCCCCCCATCCCCAACCTCTGTCCCCTTATTCCATATTATGTATTTGCATATCGTCTGCTCCATGAGGGCAGGGACTATGCTGCATGCCCAGTGCCAGCACGGGGCCTGGCAGGTGCTCGATGAATATCTGTCGAACAAAGAAACGAACCAGAGATCCGGCTGCTGAGCCCGCGGCCTCAGCACTCACACCTGGTATTTGGGGTACAAACCCAACCATGCGGCCCATAGCAGCTCTGCCTCATTTCTTTTTTTTTTTTTTTTTTTTTTTAAATTTTTTTTTTTCAACGTTTATTTATTTTTGGGACAGAGAGAGACAGAGCATGAACGGGGGAGGGGCAGAGAGAGAGGGAGACACAGAATCAGAAACAGGCTCCAGGCTCTGAGCCATCAGCCCAGAGCCTGACGCGGGGCTCGAACTCACGGACCGCGAGATCGTGACCTGGCTGAAGTCGGCCACTCAACCGACTGCGCCACCCAGGCGCCCCTCTGCCTCATTTCTTTACATCCAAAATGGCACCTCCCCCCTGGGTCCCCAGCCCCAACCTCCACCGTTTCCGGATTGTACCAGAAGATCCAAACATTTCATCCTTGCCGTTTTCAACTCTTGCTGAGTTGAGTCCCTGGCCTGCCTTGCCAGTGTTGCCCCGGTATTTTTAGAAGAGTACTTCTTGTGTGTTTGTGAAGGCCAATTATCCCAGCTGCCTCTCTGGGTACATTTCCACTTGCTGGTTCATTTTTTTTTTTTTTCAATCTGTACAAACACGGATGAAATTGCCCACTAAATATGTGCCAATCCCCAAAGCGTAATGACATCCCGGTCTCGAGTGGCCTCCGCCACCACAGCTCATCCAGTGGCAGCTCACGGGAAGTGCACAAGAGGGGATCCACAGGCAGAGGTGGCCTGACAGGGAGAGGTCAGGTGGAGGGGGGGGAGGGGAAGGAGAACCAGACTGCCCTGGGGGCAGGGAGGTGGTGCCGGGAGAACATCAAGCCCTGGTGCTCATGGGATGTCTAGGGTTTAGTAACTTTGCTCCTCTGGCATAGAAGCCCCGCCAAGGGAAGGGTTTGGCTTTCCCCCCAGATCTCTGGTCAGCACACAGCTGGGACCCACAGACATAGGGAGGGAAGGAGCTCACCTCCGAAGGAGGGTTCAGAGGGATCAGCTCCACTGTCTGCACCCAGTTCTGAATCTGGAGCCTCCGATGGACCCATGGATGGCAAAACCATCCCCCCAGATTGTTCGGTCTTCGGGAAGGGGGTCCATGGGTGTCATTAGAATCTCAAAGTGGCCACTGACCCCAAAATGTTAAGGGCTACTTGGCTAGAGCAGGGTGCTGAATGCCGCCCACGGCGGTACGGGCCCAGTTCCTGCCTGGCCTCCTCTCCCCCTCGGCCCCCTCCCTCTGCCGGAGCCACACCTCGTCATTCATCTTCACCCATCGGGGCCACCAGCTTCCGCCTTGGTGCCTCTGTCCAGGCTGCACCTTCTGCTAAAACACGCTTCTTCCTTCCCCACCAGCCAACTCCCGCTGCTGCTTCGACACCCTTCGGGGATGCCCTCCCCGAGGCCTGTCCCGAGCACCCCTGCTTCTCTCCCCCCACCAGCGTCCCCAGATCAGGGCTCCGCAGAGTGTGGCCCACAGACCGCTGCCTGTCCCCGAACGGTCTGCAAAAAAGATTCGGATGGAAATTGTGAATAAGCTTTGAAGGCATTTATAGTAATTCAGATGAGTAACTTTCAGTCGGTTGAACTTAATAATAAAAACGTGGGCCTTGTGTTTGTTTCTCCCCCCCCCCCCCCAATTTATTTTTCTAGACATCCATTTTTGTTGCCTTTTATTAAAGTATCAGCTTGTGATCGACTGGAAGAAAAGATGTGGTCTGTTACTACACATCAATGTTTCTCAACCTTCTTTTCATTATTGCCACCCCCCTGTCCCTGCTGCCCCAAACTGGAACATTTGTAGCAATTTTTCTCCCCCTAGCAGCCACCCACTCTTTCTCCAGCCATGAAATTTTAATACCACAGACATTCTGTATGTCTGTTTGCATGCTGTCCCGTTGGGGACCATATCACTCTCAGTAAGCACGCAGGCCACATATGGTTCATGAAGCTCCTCATCAGGGAAATACAAATCAAAACCACACTCAGATATCACCTCACGCCAGTCAGAGTGGCTACAATGAACAAATCAGGAGAGGATGTGGAGAAACGGGAACCCTCTCGCACTGTTGATGGGAATGCAAACGGGTGCAGCCGCTCTGGAAAACAGTGTGGAGGTTCCTCAAAAAATTAAAAATAGATCTACCCTATGATCCAGCAATAGGACTGCTAGGAATTTACCCAAGGGATACAGGAGTGCTGAGGCATAGGGGCACTTGTACCCCAATGTTTATAGCAGCACTTTCAACAACAGCCAAATGATGGAAAGAGCCTAAATGTCCATCTACTGATGAATGGATAAAGAAATTGTGGTTTATATACACAATGGAATACTACTTGGCGATGAGAAAGAATGAAATCTGGCCCTTTGTAGCAACGTGGATGGAACTGGAGAGTGTGATGCTAAGGGAAATAAGTCACACAGAGAAAGACAGATACCGTATGTCTTCCCTCTTATGTGGATCCTGAGAAACTTAACAGAAGACCATGGGGGAGGGGAAGGGGGAAAGAAAGTTACAGAGAGGGAAGGAGGCAAACCATAAGAGACTCTTAAAAACTGAGAACAAACGGAGGGTTGATGGGGGGGTGGGAGGGAGGGGAGGGTGGGTGATGGGCATCGAGGAGGGCACCTGCTGGGAGGAGCACTGGCTGTTGCATGGAAACCAATTTGACAATAAATTTCATATTAAAAAAAAAAAAAAAAGAAGCAGCATCGCGGTGGTGCTGCGCTGCCGCCAGGGGGGATCTGGAAATGTGTGTGGGGAGGGGGTCTTGTCAGCTGGTAGTTGTGCTGGAGGGTTGAAATATACACATTCTTGCAAATCACCTTTCAATGTCCCTTGTGTGTTATAGTGAGGGTATACACACTGTTTTTTTTTTTTAACTATGGATTTTAGCAGGTTGCCTTATCTATAAACTACCTGTTGGGTTTTGTGATTCTTTGGCAGGGGAGGAGGAGGAGGAGGAGGAGGAGGAGATAACAGAGGAGGGAGAGGGGGAGGAGGGAGAGGGGGAGGAAGAGGGAGAGGAAGGGAAGGAGGAGGCAGCCACGGTCATGCATCTGGTTGGTCATGTTCAATATTCTTGCTCCTCTGCCATTTACCCTGTGACCACTCACTGCTCGTCCTCCGGACGTCTCAGGGCAGCCACGGGAGCCCCGTGCACCATCTGGAGGGGCTGTTCTGGAGTGCACAGCAAGCTTCTCTGCAGAAAGCACCAGTCTGGGAACTGCGTCTCTCTGATACACCTGCAGCACACTCAGCATTGCAAAGAGCTGGGGAGCCATGCCCACTCAGTAGCGAAGCCCCCTTAACTTCCACTTCTGTCAGGATCTTCGAACCCTATTACTTTTGCTTACATACGACTACTTTAATTTTTCAGGACACCTATGACGACCCATGGAACTGGCGTTCCAAGGAACGCACTGTGGGGAGGAAAAAAAGGAGCCCGAGGTTTTGTTAACTCATGTTCCTTTTCCCCAAGGCCACAGGTCATTGGAAGTCTATCAGTAAAAACCAGAACGTCTCCAGCTGGGCTCACGCAGATCGGCTGGAGGTGCCGACACCAGTGCCCTCACACCCCATCCGCCAGCTTTGAAATCCTGCCTAGAACTGCCCTGGTAGAAAGTCTGAGGAACATCATGGCTCCTATGGTCACCCTCTCTTCCCGAGGCTTAGCACGAGCCTTGGCCAGACACCAAAGACTCAAATTCATTTCCTGATTTCTCCTCAACCAAAGGTAGATTCGTTCTACCTTGAAGATGCCTATCATTTCTCACCCTCTCTTCGCTTGGGAGACAAACCAAAGTTACAGAAGCATCACAGACACATTTAGTGCCCAGGCCCCCTGAGCACTCTCTGGAACTGCCCAGATGATGTATTTCTTCAGAAGAATCTTTAGCTTATGTTCGTCTTCTCCCAGAGGAGCTGTTTCAAACGCAAAGAATTCAGACCACGTTAAAAGCAACAGCCCGCTGAACACTCGGATGCGGGCTCAGAGAACATCCCGGACGGTGCATTCCTGCACGAGGGCTGCCGTAACAAAGTACCACAGACTGGGAGGTTTAAACAACAAAAATCAACTTTCTCGCAGTTCTGGAGGCTAGGAGTCCAAGGTCAAGGTGTTGGCAGGTTGCCTTTCTCCTGAGACCTCTCTCCTTGGCTTGCACATGGACAGCCATTTTTTTCCCTCTGTGCATATTTGTGTCCTTATCTCCTCTTCTTAGAAGGACCCCAGTCAGATTGGATTAGGGCCCACCCCAATGGCTTCATTTGAACTTAGTTACTACTTTAAAGACCCTGTCTCCAAATACAGTCACACTCTGAGATGCTGGGAGTTAGGCGCAAACATATGAATGTCAGGTAGAAATAATCTAGCTGGTAACAGGAGAAGGTAGCTGGCCTTGCTGGTGTCGTCTTTTTTTCAAATTTTTAAAAAATATTTGTTTTTGAGAGAGAGACAGAGTGCAATCGGGGGAGGGGCAGAGAGAGAGGGAGACACAGGATCCGAAGGAGGCTCCAGGGAGCCTGACATGGGGCTCAAACGCATGAGCCCTGAGATCATGACCTGAGCCAAAGTCAGACATTAACCGACGGAGCCACCCAGGCCCCCCTCACTAGTATAAGTCTTAAAGAAACACACGCACTGTCAGAGCTTTGGAGGCTGTTGAACTCACTCATTTCAGAAACTGGAAACATGAGGTCCAGAAAGGAGAAGTAATGCAGCTCATGGGCCCTGGACTCAAACCCAGGGTTCACAGCGCCCAGAATTCCGGGAACCTTCCCGGGCACCCGTCAGACTCCCCCCTCTCTGAACCACTACTCTTGCCCACGCCCCCACCCACAGAAGAAACAAAACACAGAAACGCTAAAAACTTATAAGCGGTTTTAAAAAGAGAGGAGAAAAAATAAGTGTCTAAGGCAAGGCAAATACTTGGACAAAGATTTTTTTGCTAGACTAAACATTAAACAACCTCCTGAACCTGCTCCTGGGCCCCTCTGTACGCTTCTTTGGACACTCCAATTCCAGCAAGAGCCGCACTAAGTCAGTTGGCCAAGAACCCCTGACGTGGGTATCTGACCAATCAGGTTCCTCGTCCTCCACCATCCCCCAGGTACTATCTGACACTGTGGCCCATCTTCAGCAAGAGTCCTGTTAGGTGGGTGTGGCCATAACTCCCTTCACCCCTGGAAATTTCCTCTTAACAATGTCCTGTCCGTTGACCCCCGCCCCCCCCCCCTCCCCGCTCCATGGCTGTAAATTCCTACCTGCCCACGCTGGATTCAGAGTGGAGTCCCGTCCCTCCCTCTCCCCGACTGAGACCTCCCACTGCACCGGCCCCTGCGCCTGTCACGGTGGTCCTCGACGAGGTCTGCTTACCATCTTGCACAGGCGGCACTGAATGTTTCTGTTTCCTTAACAACCTGGAGTCTGGTTTTATAAAGGCTGCAGACCAAAGAAGCAACGCGGAGTTGGTTACGCAGTTCAGCCGCAGTTTTCAAAGTATGCTCCGGGAGACCCCAGCGGTCCCTGAGACCTTTCCAGGGGCCCACGAGGTCAGAGTTATACCGAGATGTCATTTACCTTTTTCGCTTTCATTGTCTCACGAGTGGAATCTTCCAAAGGCCCCATGATGTGGGATGATGCCATTGCTCTGACGACTAATGGAATGCATGAAGCAGGCATGAGAACCACCTGTTGTCTAGTAAGCTGGACATCCAGAGATTTGCAAGACAGCGGAACAATCTCCTTATAGCCTTTTTTTTTTTTTTTTTGGAAAATACACTTAGTTTTCATAAACGTGCTATGTATGTTGCTGTTCTGAATGATTTAACATATATTTTTGAAACTTCCACTTTAGTTTCTAACACAGTAAAAACGGATAGATAGGAGATACATACGTCAAAACCCTTTGAGGGTCCCCCATGATTTTTAGGATTGTGAAGGGGAGCTTACACCAAAGAGTTTGAGAACAAGGGCTCTGGACGACGGATGAAGGTTACTGATGAAATCACCAGTCATTTTCTTTAATTTTTCTTTATGCCATTTTTCCTTCCAGTGGATTTTTTAAAGTTGTTTTTTAAGTTTATTTATTCTGAGAGAGAGAGAGAGAGAGAGAGAGAGAGAGAGAGCAAGACAGACCAGGACAGAGGCAGAGACAGAATCCCAAGCAGGCTTCACAATGTCAGTGCAGAGCTCAATGTAGGGCTCGAACTCACGAACCATGAGATCATGAACTGAGCTGAAATCAAGAGTTGGATGCTTAATGGACTGAGTCACCCAGGCATCCCCAGTGGGTTTGTTTTAAGATCTGGTTTAATTCCACCCGCCCCCCACCCCAGGCCCTCATTGAGAAGAGAGGCAGCAATTGGCACCGAGAACCCACGAGCACCTTGACCTAAGGGCTGCTCCCACCCCACGCTGACCTCCCCGCGCTCCATGGGAACTGCCTCCGCCATGATAAGAGGGGACCCCAGGATGGCATGTCGACTGCTGGGGCAGCTCCCTAACTCCCCATCGCTCACTTCATTAGCCTCTGATAAGCCCCGTGCCCTTCTCCAGGGAGCTGAGGAGCTCACCTTCTGAAAGAAAGAAGGAGATCCAGATCCAGGAAGACGGAAAGGGGCAGGTGAAGGGTGTCGGTCAAAAGACACTTAAACTTAGAGGGAGAACTTGGCCTTGAAGAGGCCAAAACGCAGGCAGGAGGAGAAGAAGAGGAGGGGGACCAGGGGGGGATGTTAGGAGCAGATGGGCTGTGAGGAAAGTCTAAGCATGAGGACCCCCGGCTCGTCTCCCTTTGGACCCCCCAAAGTCCAGCCCGGGGTCTTGTAAGGAAGATTCCCATTGGTACCCAAAAGCCGACTGTCCACTCCCCGCTGCCACAGGGTCTTGGACGTGGCTGGGAGAATCCACATTCACTGAAGAGTCGGCCGCTGGCCTCGGTCCTTGGATCTCCTGCCAGAAGCCAGACCCGAAGGCCAGCCTCCCGGCCTATGAACGGTAGTGGTAAAGCTCCCACTGGACAGAGTCGGGTCAGCTTCTGAGAGAGGCCACATCCAGAAAGAAGCAGATCCCGAAGTGACACAGGGAGAAACCTCAAACTGTACTAGAGCAAGGGCGAGCGCCCGCATCCGAGAATAAAGCCTGGCGAAGCTAAGGGAGACCCAGGTGCGCGTGAGAAGAGGCCCATGGAGCACTGCAAACAAAGGCCACTCATTCTGGGGACGACAGGACTTCTTCTGAAGACCCAGGGTTCCGGCCGCTCGCGGTAAGTCTTCACGGCCGCTGTGTTCGGCGTTTGAACTGATGCTTCTATCACTTGGGAAAGCAGGCTCTCGTTCTTTATTTCAATGCGTCGTAAAACTATCACTCTGTGCTCAGCGAGCCCCAGGAAAAGAATGCCCAGAAGAGTCGGACGAATACACAGAGCAATCTGACAACGTCAGCCTGCAAAGCAGGACTTCTACCTGCCCAACATCACAGCTGTCGTGTGGCACGCTCCAGGGGCTCCGTTCATGTGCATTCCGTGCTGGGTCCCCCTTCCCCTGCGTGATATGCTCTAACGCCGGCCAGCCTGTGGCCCTGCCCCTCAGGCTCTTTTCCCGTAGGACCATCGTTCCAAAGGACTGAGCGTCGGAAAAAATCCCCTGGAAGCAAAGGAGCTGGGCAGACGAGCGCTTGGGGTCTACTGGTCCCTCAGCACCAAGGAGTGGACAATAAACAGGTTCTTAGACCTTTACCCGGGAGAGACAGTCTCTTTTCTTATGTTGACCCATTTTAAAAAATGAGCCCCAGAGACCATGATCGAAGAAAAGATAGTTGTACTAAACTTCTTTTTTTTTTTAATTTTTTTTTTAATTTTTTTTTTATTTAATTTTTTTTTTTTCTTTTTAAACTTCTAAAGTAAAGGACAAGATCCCTTTCCTAGGGACCCAGTATGTGGCTAATCTGGAAGAGTAGCCAAGAGAGTGCTCTGAGGCACAGTGAAGGTTCCGTTTCCATCTCAGGGTCCTATGGTCTTATCACGGCTTTCAAAAATAGAAGACAGGAAAAGACACTTTTATGCATTTTCCATCCGTCCATCCATCCATCCTTCCATCCATCCATTTCACAAAAATTTGCTAAGGCCTACAACATGCCAGATACCAGGGGGCGCACTGATAAATAAAATAGATACAGACCCTTTTCTTAGGGAGTTTGCAATGTAACAGATAAGGATACTGATGAAGCTGTCACAAATATCAAGTACAATGAGAAGAAAAGAAGATGTTCAGGGTGCTACAAGAGCATGGATATTAGGCAAGGGAGAGAGAGAGAGAGAAAAAAAAAAAGCCAGGCATTAAAATGAAAGTGTGTTCACACTGAATGAATACACAGTTGAAACTCTCTCTACCTAAAGATCCAATTAAAATGTGGGAATGTGGTCTCTCTCCTATCTGCATTTGAATACATGACTTAAGCCTATAATTAACTGTGTTTCTAAAAAATGCAGCCCAGTGAAATCTGGGACCCAAATCCTGTCTCTTGGGCTATTTACTAAATCCCCAATTAGCAATCAGACAAAGGCCATTGTCCCAAAGGCAGTAATTTGGTCTTCAAGTGTGATCTGAATTTGCAAGCTTATGTGAATTGAGAATCAGAACAAACCTGATATTTATCCAAAGGGGGGAACGTGCTTTCTGATGCCAGAAAAGAAGGACAACCAGAATGCTGAAGAGGTGAGTGGAAACTTGACCCCGGAAAGGCTTCGTGCTTCTGACGATCATTCCTCTTCTGTCAAATGGGTTTGGTGCCTTTTCCTATCAATTCTCCCCGTCTTATTTCAAAATGACTCTCTGAGTGAGACGAATGGTCTAGAGAAACTTTCAGAAATTGTGAAAAATGAGCAATGGATTGATGCAAGAGGGAAGCCAAGAGATTCACATTTCCTCGCATGTAACAGCAGAAGGAAAGCGATGGGACCCATGTCCTTGCACACATCCAACTTTCCCAGGGGAAAGGGGAGAGGGGCGAAACGTCACTTGCCTCCCTTCTTTGGAATCTCAGCCACACTGATGAAAGGATAAAGAGACTGACAAGGGTCCCACCTCCAGCTGCATGCGGGAGTCCCCAGGCGGAAGTGGCTGGAGAGCAAGTGTTTTCTTGGTCGACAGAGGCAACCTTCCACACCCACTCTCCAGAGAGGGACCTGTGGCCAAACGCAAACCTTAGGCACCAGACCCATGGATGCAGTCTCCACTTAAAGTGGAAAGTGTGTGGACAGGTGTCGACAGTCTCTCCTCCCCTTGGCCACTGAGCATGGACAAAGTTTGACTCTAGTCTATAGAACCATCTGCAGAGAGAATCTCCAGGGCTACCGTGAATCTATGAGTCCAGGGTTCTGCACACGGCAGAGAAGGCCCCTCTCCATCCATTCCCCAATCAAGGGGTCAAGATAATGTTGAGAATGGAGGGTGCATCTTAGGCGACCGGTGCGTGATTGGCTACATGTGGGGGTGAGCTCCCATTCTTAAAGGGGGCATGTCGTCTTTTTTTTTTTCCCGTGGAAAATCTAGGTCTTTTTGCTTTCTGACCTTTAACCCCCTACCAGACAAGTTCAAGAATAGGACATCTTCTTCCAATTAACAGAGAAGGATGATTTTTTTTAAATATGAAATTTATCATCAAATTGGTTTCCATACAACACCCAGAGCTCATCCCAACAGGTGCCCTCCTCAATGCCCATCACCCACTTTCCCCTCCCTCCCACCCCCACCAACCTTCAGTTTATTCCCAGTTTTTAAAAGCCTCTTATGTTTTGGCTTCCTTTCTCTCTCTCTTTTTTTTTTCCTTCCCTTCCCCCGTGGTCTTCTGTTGAGTTTCTCAGGATCCACATAAGAGGGAAGACATACGGTATCTGTCTTTCTCTGTATGACTTATTTCACTTAGCATCACACTCTCCAGTTCCATCCACGTTGCTACAAAAGGCCAGATTTCATTCTTTCTCATTGCCATGTAGTATTCCGTTGTGTACATAAACCACAACTTCTTTATCCATTCATCAGTGGATGGACATTTAGGCTCTTTCCACAATTTGGCTATTGTTGAGAGTGCTGCTAGAAACGTTGGGGTACAAGTGCCCCTATGCATCAGTACTCCTGTATCCCTTGGGTAAATTCCTAGCAGTGCTACTGCTGGGTCATAGGGTAGGCCTATTTTTAATTTTTTGAGGAACCTCCACACTGTTTTCCAGAGCGGCTGCACCAGTTTGCATTCCCACCAACAGTGCGAGAGGGTTCCCGTTTCTCCACATCCTCTCCAGCATCTATAGTCTCCTGATTTGTTCATTTTGGCCACTCTGACTGGCATGAGGTGATATCTCAGTGTGGTTTTGATTTGTATTTCCCTGATGAGGAGCGACATTGAGCATCTTTTCATGTGCCTGTTGGCCATCTGGATGTCTTCTTTAGAGAAGTGTCTATTCATGTTTTCTGTCCATTTCTTCACTGGATTATTTGTTTTTCGGGTGTGGAGTTTGGTGAGTTCCTTATAGATTTTGGATACTAGCCCTTTGTCCGATATGTCACTTGTAAATATCTTTTCCCATTCTGTCGGTTGCCTTTTAGTTTTGTTGGTTGTTTCCTTTGCTGTGCAGAAGCTTTTTCTCTTCATGAGGCCCCAATAGTTCATTTTTGCTTTTAATTCCCTTGCCTTTGGAGATGTGTCGAGTAAGAAATTGCTACGGCTGAGGTCAGAGAGGTTTTTTTCCTGCTTTCTCCTCTAGGGTTTTGATGGTTTCCTATCTCACATTCAGGTCCTTCATCCATTTGGAGTTTATTTTTGTGAATGGTGTGAGAAAGTGGTCTAGTTTCATTCTTCTGTATGTTGCTGTCCAGTTCTCCCAGCACCACTTGTTACAGAGACTGTCTTTTTTCCACTGGATATTCTTTCCTGCTTTGTCAAAGATGAGTTGGCTGTACTTTCATGGGTCCAACTCTGGAGTCTCTATTCTGTTCCATTGGTCTGCCTGTCTGTTTTTGTGCCAATACCATGCTGTCTTGATGATTACAGCTTTGTAGTAGAAGCTAAAGTCTGGGATTGTGATGCCTCCCGCTTTGGTCTTCTTTTTCAATATTACTTTGGCTATTTGGGGTCTTTTATGTTTCCCTACAGATTTCAGGATTGCTTGTTCTAGCTTCGAGAAGAATGCTGGTGCAATTTTGATTGGGATTGCATTGAATGTGTAGATAGCTTTGGGTAGTATTGATATTTTAACAATATTTATTCTTCCAACCCATGAGCACGGAATGTTTTTCCATTTCTTTATATCTTCTTCAATTTCCTTCATAAGCTTTTTATAGTTTTCAACATACAGATCTTTTACATCTTTGGTTAGGTTTATTCCTAGGTATTTTATGATTCTTGGTGCAATTGTGAATGGGATCACTTTGTTTTATTTGTCTTTCTGTTGCTTCATTATCAGCGTATAAGAATGCAATTGATTTCTGTACTTTGATTTTGTATCCTGCGACTTTGCTGAATTCATGTATCCGTTCTAGCAGACTTTTGGCGGAGTCTATTGGGTTTTCCATGTATAATGTCACCTGCAAAAAGTGAAAGCTTGACTTCATCCTTGCCAACTTTGATGCCTTTGATTTCCTTTTGTTGTCTGATTGCTGATGCTAGAACTTCCAACACTATGTTAAACAACAGAGGTGAGAGTGGACATCCCTGTCGTGTTCCTGATCTCAGGGGGAGAGCTCAGAGAAGGATGATTAAGCCAAGCTACCTTTTGGCTCTTTCTTGAACTAGAAAGCAGATTCCCTCAGGAGAAGGAGGAGGAGGATGGCAAGGGAAGAGCAGAAAGGAGAAAAAGGCCAGGACGGTTCAGGAGGACAAGAAGTCAAAATGTTCACACAAAGTCTCCGGTGATTGAAGGGAAGACAGTTCCAGACCAGCCATCCAGAGGAGACAGAGGGAGGGAATCTGAAGGAAGGGGTGGTGGGAGCCCCATTTCCCCATTTCTGGGAGCCAGGAACCGGGCGAGAAAAAAACTGAAGCTAGAAGGGGAGGAGACTGGTCAATTTAAAAGGAGAGGGAAGGGTCGAAGAAAGGAGGACAAGGAATCTTGGATTTGGAAGACTTCAAGCTTCTCTTGAGGTACCAGCATGAACTGTCCATCTCAGGCCCCACAAACATTCCCAGATTCTCGTCCGAGCACCATTCTCATCTGGTTGAGGCAGAGGCTGGGAGACCACCTTCTGGGCACGGGTGTGCAGATGGTAACAGTTCCCATGGTGCCGCCATATGTATTATCTTGGGGCCTCCCACCCCATCCACCTGTGAGGTCAGCTGAACAGGCACTTGCTCCATTTGGCAGAGGCACGGTCTTGGCCCATCAAGATCCCACATTCAGAACTGGGACCTGGGTTTCAGACTCCGACCTCAGGGCTCTTCCTGCTGCCCTGTGCTGCCCCTGCCCCTGTCAGAGGTGGGAGAGGTGAGGGTGATGCCTCCTGGAATCATCAGAGAAAGCCTCTTTCCTCTCCTCCCACCAAGCCAAGTAGAGGCCACGCCTCTTCTCATGGCCGCATTCATTCAGAAAAGAAGTTGACGTAGAATAAGCGAATAAGAAAGCAGGAAACACTCTGCTTCTCAAGAGTAGACAGAAGAGGGAGCCAGAATGCTTGAATCTGCTCCACGGGCTGGAAAAGCCACACCTGTGGCCAACAACCTAGGTGACCTGGCAGGGGCTGGCCAGTGGACGCAGGGCTAGGAAAACAACAGAATCACAGACCCCAGGACGAGGGGGCAGAACGGGCTAGTGGGTTGGAAGCTAGTCTGGATAAGGTCCTGACTAAACAATTACATCTGAAATTGAATATGACAAACAGTCTGTTCGGTTACATGAAGCCCTGGCAATGAGCTAAGCCCTCTGCGGGTGCTGTTGCTCCATCACACCCCCCACCCCCTGCCCGGCACCTTCCCTTGGGGGCAATGATCCTCTCCACAAGACACTAACCCGCTAGAGACTACCACGGTGGTGCTGGAAAATTCTTGCCAGTCACGCTGGTCTTGAAACAAGCTGTCTTGGTAGGAAGCAGTCATCCTTCCTTCCTTAAGGGAAACTAGACGTGTGAAGTTAGAAATGACCCCCGGGGGTGATCTCTTGGCTCTTTCCAGCTGGAAGAGAAACCGGACTTGGCCCCACTTAATAGGTACACACAGACACACAAAAGGGAGATTAAGGGGGCCGTTTTGTTTTGAAATGTTAATTTCGACGGCCATGAGGTTGAACCATTTTTTTGTAAAACCGTGAACCAAGAGGAGCAAGCTAAAATGAGTCACAACTCCCAACACCCACCCAGAGAGGTTCAGCGACTTCGCCCAGATCTTAACGGTGAGCTAGACCTGAAAACAAAATCAGGGTTCACGACTGTCTGAAATTCTGTGTTCCGGAGGCAAGCCAGAGAGAGAAGGTTACTAGAAATACCCAGACATAACCATTCAACCAGTGGAGGAGACCGTACGTAATGATCTGGAATGCCTCTTCCAGCTCTGGGTCCTTATTGGTCCTCCAAGAAAGCAGAGATAGGACAGATGCTGATCTGGCTGACGCACCTACAGAATGACACTGCTTCCCAGGGCTGGTTCATGCAGACCCTTTGGCATTTTCGCTTTTTATTTCCTTAATATGATTGCTCTGTTTCCTTGCTGTCTGACAAAGGTCAATTTCTATGTGTCCTCTAATAAATGGGCTGCTTAATGCTGGAGCAGAAAAAAAAAAAAAAAAAAAAAAAAAAAAAAAGAGAGCAACAGGAAACCCTCAGTGCCATCTACACATAAAGTAAATCATTTACTATGGTTTCGTCTTTGAACTTCAGAATTTTTATCACATACACATGTACCATCATTAGCCTTCCCTGGCAGCATCTAGCCCTTTATGGAGTTACTGCCTCTCAAAAACGATCATGCTTTTCTGAACATGTTGTATTTTTGGCTGCAGCCTTGAATTACTGGGAATGCAATCGCTTTTTAATTGGAACCAACAACCAGTGCTGGCTTGGGTTCAGAGCTGAGCCTCTCTGCATCAAAAATGTCTGCTAGATCCTAGAGATCAGAGAGAGAGGGTGGCCAGGTCGTCCACCTTTGGGTTATGACATCCCCCCTCAGCCCCCCCCCATCCCCCACCCCCGCCCCTGCCCTCCGGGGAAACTCTGTTTATCTGTGGGGTCTCTGCTGGCTCAGGAAACAGAATTTCCATTCTCTGACCAGAAAGAGAAGTAGCTGCCATTCAGGGGGCCTGACAAATAGGAGTGGCTCATGCGGGAGCCTTCACCTTGCCCAGCTGATGTCTGCAGACGCGGGACTAAACCAGAAGCTCGGACGAAAGGAAACAAAAGAGTCACCAAGGAAAGTTTTAGTCTTCTCTGTCAATGTGCCAGGACAAAAATGTCCCTTTCTTCCCAAAGGGAAGCGTCTGCAGGAATGGGTCCTCTTGCCTTCTGGGAGGGGAATAATCAACATTCTGGAAAGGAAGCCACAGCTTCAGGTTCTCATTCTATCAAGCAATTATTTAGAATTTGCAGCTTATTAATACGAGAGCACATCTCATTGACACAGCAGGTTAGAAAGCTTACACTTAATCAGATATCAGCACAATGGCTTGCTAAACACAATCTCTTTTCCACACATTCTTTTGATTTAACTAATTTTAACTGAACGCACGAAGGGCATGAGCTGAAGGCGAGTCGTCCATACCGAAATGCGGGCAGGGGAATTATGCACGATATAAAGTGACTAATTCTGAGCGCCTCAAGGGCTATTTCCATATGCACAGCCCTTAGGATGGGGTATGTGTTGTACTAGACCTAGCCTCTGTGCGGTGTGGGATGAAAACCAACACAGAGAAAAATCCAAACAATTCAGCCAAATTCTCTCTTCTCCCACTCACACGAACTCAGGTCTGACCTCACTCTCTTAGTCAAGTTTGCAAACAGCAGATAAAGACTTCTACATTGGGGGGGATATTCCATTGGAACTTATAGACATTGTTGAGCCGGCTGAACGTTTTCAAAGAGTGTAAGAAACCCTACTTTGGTCTGAATGACACTGGTGGCTTCAATCGCTGATGTTTTACAGGTATGAGATTTGGCCCGCGTGTCCCAAATTGTGATTGGGGGGTGGCTGTGGGAACCGTCCAAACTCAGGTCCTGGGTTCCCCTTTGGGGACTCTCCCCTCAGCTAAGGCAGCCCCTCCATTGTCCCCACGCTTACTCCCTCTCTCTTCTTTGGACCACATCCCTCCAGCCAGAAATCCCAGGCCATGAGCTCCTTCACCGCTCCAGGGTTTTCCCTCTGCCAAGCCAGCAACACATCATGGCACCCTGGGTCATTCTACACCATGATCCTCCTCTTTCTCTGAATTCGTGTGGCCCTTTCACGGTAATATGGAGTTTCTCCCCTTTTCCCAAGAGTTTAATATATTAACACCAACGAGAGGAACTGCTGTTTGGATGCCTACATCTGCTCTAGGACCTGAGACGTGTTCTCTGTCACGTAGCGTGTGTTGGTCTTGTATCTCTGTCCTGAAAGCCCTGTGCGGGGGCCCAGCGAGGAAGACGAGGGGCAGAGCAATTCAGGGACGTGGAAGAATACGGGCAAGCAGCTTAAAAGCTACCGGGGGGGAAAGACAAGTCAACAGACGTGCGTCGGTCTACAATCTAACACTTTCACACCCACCATGAGCAAGGTGGGAAGTGTGGGCTGGACTGAACGATCGGTTACTTGTAAGTTCGAGGCCAGCTGGCACTTGAGCTGGGAATCTCGAAATCCAGTGCGTCCGACTGGGGTCCTCCGTGGGAGGGGCCTTGAAGGGCCCACCCACAGAGGACAGATTTCAACCTGACAGCAGTAGGGATACAGTACATGTTTCTCACAGGGGAACAGCAGGCCCGTCCCTGTTTTAGAAAGAGGAGGTTGCTGGAAAATCCCACATGGGTGGAAACAGGCACATGAGGGCAGGCAATGGGCACAGAAAGTAGGTATTGCCGGCAGCCAGCCTGAGGGTGCCCAGAGGGAACTCCTGGATGAACTGGATGTGGAACAGAGTATAGGGGTGGAGACACAGGATTCCTGACCCCCCAGCACCACACACAATTACGGCCACGAAAGCCGCCTACCCTTTGAGCAGTACTTGAGCAACATTCCTTGGGGTTCTGACAAGTACTGTTTCCGCTTATTATTTTTTTTAGCAGCTTTTATGGATTTTCTTGGTGTTCTCCTTTGACCAACGATGCTCTATTTGGGGCATCTTTAAACACTACATGTTTTAAAGCTTATTTATTTATTTGAGAGAGAGAGAGAGCACGTGCAAGCAGCGGAGGGGCAGAGAGACAGGGAGAGACAATCCTAAGCAGGTTTCACGCTGTCAGCATGGAGACTGACGTGGGGCTCGATCCCATGAACTGTGAGATCATGATCTGAGCTGAAACCAAGAGCCGGATGCTTAACTGACTGAGCCACCCAGGCGCCCAGAGAAGGCCAACACTTCTTCCCCCCCGTGCTCTTTTCATTTAATCCCGTGTTACCGATTTCTGGTTTGACGATATTGTGATCAGAGAGCCAGATCTGAAACATTTGTGCTTTTTAAGATCTACGACAATTTTGCAGGCTAGGATACGATCAATTTTTTTGTGACGGATTCACGGGCATTTGAAAAGAAGTTCCATTCTCCTTCTCGGAGGTACTCAAGTTCTAAAAATATTTACCTTTATAATTATGTGTGTTCATTTGCTCATTCGTCATGTAATTGATGAGTAAGTGTTTGTTAAATATGATTAAGTCTAACTAATTATACCTTTCATTTCAGCTATATAATTTCTTCCTGAAGGCTCTGGCTACTCACAAAGGGACATCTGTGTCGCCACTCCTCCTGCTTCAGGCCTGCTGGTACCTGACCACCCCTCAAATGCTCACTAACTCTGCATCCATAATATCCTTAGGCGAGCCCAGGCAGAAGATTCAGAACAAGCGAACCAATGTCAGCCATAGATATGGAATGGTAATGAAGGCCCTGGAGGCGAGGAGTTAGATAGGTGGCTTTGATCAGGAAGAATAAAGGATGTCCAAGAACTATATATACACAGTTGGGTCAAAAAATGAGATGGTGTTTGGTGTGGACCCAGGCAGGTAGTGTAAAAACACCAGGCAGAGTTTGGATCCCTTCTGCGGTTATAGCGGATGGGCTCAAATTATGGGGCTGTTCTTGGAGACTTCATTATTTTGATGCTGTATCTGTGTAGCTCTTTCCCTTTAATGTCGGATTTTACGAAGGTTATCGTGACAGCGATATTTCCCACTTGTCGACTCTCTCCGTGTGCCCGCCTTCGTGTCCTGGCCTCCCTACAGTGAGATGAATAAATCACTGTGATTCCAATGAGCGGTAGGTGCAAACAGCAGGCATCGCCCTGGGCCAAAGCATTTAGGAACACAATCGGCACAAGGGTCTCCAGTTTCCCTCTTCCCTGGTGCAGTGACCTGGAAGCCAGTTCCAGATCGTGCAACGATAGGATGACCACGTAACTTAATGCACTCACATGCACATTTCAGGGAGCAAAAGAGGCACTTGCCATAATCATGCCAGGACTACAGGATTTTCCCGGAGACGTGGTAGTGTGGGTGTCCTGGTTGGAAGCAGACTGGGTTCCTAAATGATCCCTTGAAGGCGACTTTCGTGGAGAGTGTCAAAGCTCTTGCTGGACTTTTTATGAGACAAAATTTTTAGGTATTAAAGCAACTCAAGATTCAGGGTGAAGGTGTTACCACCGCAGAGCTTATCCTGCCCTGACTAACACAGTTCTTTGGGAAGGATCAGTGTGGCTCCCAATGTGTTGACCATCAACAAGGACTGAAGGGCTTTTGTTTGCACTTGGTTGGCTCTGTTGAGAAAGCACTAGAGGAAGGGTGAAATTGAACAGATGGGAGGAGATTCTTCTCGCCCTCTTTTCCTTGGAGATGTTTCTTTCTCTTTTTCTTTGGGCACTCCTATTCTTCGTCGATTACACCTCTATGTCAGTCGTCTTTTCCCACAATCCTTCGGAAATCTTTCTTGTTTATCTATTTATCTTCTTCAGGGCCCTTTAAAATTTTTTTAGTGCACTCCCCAAAAATAGTTCATGGTCTCTTAGAGTCTTAATTCCATTTTCTTATGATGTACCACCCTATGATTAACAGATATAAATCCCCCCTCTACCTTGTTGAGAATGTGTAATAATTGATTTCTAACTTTTCCATTGGTCTCAAGTAAGAAATTATTCCGGTGCAACTGTATGCTCTAATGAGTTTATTCTTTTGTGTTACAAAATATTTCCAGGGCTTTCGATGTTTTTTGTTTTTTGTTTTTGTTTTGTTTTGGTTTTGTGTGTGTGCGCGTGTGTGTGTGTGTGCACTCACATACCTTCTTGAGTTCATGAACTGATGACAACACCCTTTTATTCCTCGGGCAGTACTGGAAGCATTTTTTTTTAAGTAGGTTTCATGCCCAGTGCAGACCCTAATGCGGGGCTTGCACTCACCACCCTGAGATCAAGACCTGAACTGAGATCAAGAGTCAGACACTGAACCAGCCAGGCACCCTGGTACCGGAAGCATTTTTCATAAGCTTGTCATCCTATCACAGTCTCGGTGACATCAGCTTGTATTTTAATAAGACATCCAAGTTGAGGAGTAGACCCATGGGTATGGGCCATTTATTTCTGACCACCAAGGAATTTTGTTGCTTTGCCTTCCCCCCACCTATTTCAAGTTCATCATACTCTCCATCAACACTGCTTGTGGTTTCTTGAGTGTATCAGTCTATTTCACCCTACCGTAGAGACCTGTGATCTAAGATTATAAATCAAGATGGGATTTGGGTGTGCATGCGCGCGCGCGCACGCGTGTGTGTGTGTGTGTGTGTGTGTGTGTGTGTGTGAATGAGGGTTACAACAGCTAAAGCTAATTGAAGTAAACTCAGCCAAGCCAAGGATCTCCTAAGAAATATTTACCAATCTTATGACCGTTTCCATAAAGGCGGGACAGGGGATCATGAGGGTGGGTGTCAGGCCAACTGAGAGATGAGACTCCATAAGCAGACCACCAGGACACCACAAGACTTCCTTCAGATACCGTACGAAAATAGACATGTATCACGACCGCCATGAGATGAGATCAGAGGCTATAAAAGATCAATGAAAAGAGGACATCCCCATGGGGGAAGGAGACGAGAGAAAGGACAATTTCACGGAAAGATAATATTGCTGAGAACTGTGGAGCCTCCTTTGCTCTCTTCATACCAAGCGCTTGGCCATCTGAGCGCACGGGCCACAAATGGTGACAGGTTTGGAATGGGATGAGTGACGTGTGAAGGACTGTGTACCATTAGTTGCAGCCCATAAACATTTAAATTGGGAAATGCTTCCAATGTGGTTTATACCAACGGGCCTCCCTTGGTCTTGGAATGTTTCCCTTAGGCGGAAGGGATTTCAACCTTCCTCGGCACGTGTCCTTTCCTTCTCCCGGAACACCATTACTCATGTGCGCCTTTCAAGGCGTCCTCAGAAGCGCCTCCAGATCCTCCAGCCTTGGAAGTCTCTCCCGTAATCCCAATGATTCCCGGCACAGCTGTATTCTCGTGCTCATCAGGCCCTGTTGTAACTACGGGCGTCTTCTTTTTCTTCCTTGAAAACAGGACCTATGCCTTCTTCATGTGTATATCCCCCAAACTCAGTGCTCTGCTCGAAACCTTAGTAGAACCTCTTCCGCTCTGTCAAGAGTGAAGAAATAAATGGGTAAGGGAATGAAGAAGAATGTTGGCACACGGGCGGTCGTCCTGAAGTTTACCCATACGGTGCCAAAGCAGGAAGTCAAGTCTGGGCGTGAAGACTGGGGAGAGCTTCCTAGGTATCCCTGATTCATGTCTTGCCAGTGTAGCTTCCGTGATTCATTCAGAAGGGAATTCTCCCAAGCATCCCTTTGCCTGTTGAGAAAACAAGCGGGTTTATCCACTCCATCCACGGCGAGATGTGATCTTGGGTTTTAAGCATAACTTCGAGAACGGGGAACAGGCTGTGCTCTTTGTCCCCACCCCGGTCCCGCTCTTCGCCACATAGGAAGAGTCAGCTTCTTCTCTGGGCAACACAAGAGGAGAAGACCCCGGCCAGTAGGATCTTGAAGCGTGAGATTCAAGGAACCAGGGAGGAGCCGGGTGGGTTTACCTACATACTCTCTTCCTCCGGCAGTAAAGACTAAAGGGGGCCGAAGGGGGAAGGGGGGGAAGCACGCCTTTGGGTTGAATCAGCCTGAGGAGTTTTGTGCAGAAGGGGAATTGAACTCGTTTGCCAGAAAGGCAACGGGCAGCATCAGGACCGCCGCATGAGAGCCACAGGCAGACGTCCTGCTGACGCGACAGTGCCATAGACCATAAGGCGATATTGCACAGTGGTTCATTAGGCCTTGGGGTCAGGCTTCCCGTGGCCAAGACCCGGCTCCCCCGTTTGCCAGCTCTGTGACTTCCCCTTCTGTGCAATGGTGATAACGATAACAGCTCGCCGGGCAGTTCTAGGAATGAAGTAAGGTCGCAAGAACTCAGCGATAAGGCCTGGTCAGCGCTCTACGATGCAGGCTGCTAAAAACACGACTTCCAGGGGGATCCGAGTGGTTCAGCAGTAGGACGGGTGCCAGGTGGCAAGCCACCTCGTCGTCAGAGGGTTTCAGGCACAGGCTGGCTGACACCCGGCCCGGTTCATGCTCCCATCACAGCAACCTTGAGGTCCCTCCCGACAAAACTTGACGGTGGATCCGGGAGCCCGCCAGTGACCTGGGGACACCTCCCCTCCAACGTGCCCGCAGCTGCTCTGGCCCCTTAACAGCTGCAGAGAAAGAGGCAGGAGCGGGCTGTAATCTGCGTGCAAGAACTATTTTGGAGAGAACGACACGTAGAGTCAATTATCATAATTCCATTCCTAATTTGAAATGCTCCAATTACTCTACGTTACCGTAACTTTTCAAAGTTGAAACACCCCAGAGGCAGCTTCTACCGCCTTCGACGAGCAAAGGAGGGTCAGTCTGTTTCGAGGTACGTCCTGGGGGCTTGGAGCTGCCTCCCCGGCAATGGGACCTTCAAACTGGAACCTAAAACCCTTTCTCAACATAGAGTGAGGATAAAAGAGCTAAAATTCCAACTCTGAGAAGACAGCAATATTTGCCAAAGAGAGAGAGAGAGAGAGAGAGAGAGAGAGAGAGAGAGAGCTTGAAATAGTGTTATTTCTCTGTGTAGATATATAGCTTGGGAGGAATATACTCTATGCATTTTTTTTTTTTTTTTTTTTTAAATCAGGGATGCTCGCAAAATTCCTTTCCTAAAGATCACGAGCTTGGGACAAGAGCGAGCTCAGTTGAGACAGGCCCCAGAGGGAAGTCAGGAGCCATAGTGATTTACTTGGCGGGTGGGAAAAGAAGCGGCCGGCCGAGGCCGGCCTTGCATGGGTCGGAGGGGAAGAATTCAGCGGCCTGGCCCCGCCCACTCCAAACCCACTATGCAGCCTCTGAGGCGGAGAGAGACAGAAGGCAGAGGAACCCGGAGAAGGTTGTATTAAGGATCTCACTGAACTCTGAGGCTGCTTCGCTAGCTTGCCTCTTGGACTCTTGGCTCCCTCCCTCCCTCCTGGGCTAACCTCTCAATTTTCCATTTTCTGCCCACTCCTTCCCTGCTACCTTGCCTCCCTCTGCTCCCTTCCCCGCCCCCCGGGGCCCCCCGGGCCCCCCCCCCCCCACGTTCCTGAAAACCCCTCTGATGGGCTTTTGAGGTCATGGTCCTCCACCCCCGGGTTGGCCCTGGCCCACTGCGGTAGAGGGCAGGGTCTCCGGACGCTGTTTATTGTGAATCTGAGTGTGCCTCGGTTTCCCAGCTACGTCAGGGTGCTGCCGGGCACGCTCAAACCACTCGGCCCCACGCGTGGCACGTGATCAGTGATTACTGTTAGCCTTTGCTGTTAGTGATTACTTGGCCCTTCCTGCCGGGCCCTCTGGCTCCCCATTTCGATTTCCAGGACCCTTCCTGCTGGGCCCTCTGGTTGCCCATTTCAGCCAGGTTTCCGGCTTCCCGGAAAAAAAAAACCGTTCTCCCTTGGTTGAGAGCAGTGTTTCTCAATTTTGTTTTTTATTACTGCCCTCCCAAGAAGGCTTCTTAGACATGTTTTGTTTTCAATTGCCTTCCTCTCCCATGCAATTTTAATACCACGGATACACTATATATCTGTTCACGTACGGTGGCCCTTTGGAGGGCTGTAAACCACTGTCATGTCGACGATTTTCACTCCTCAAGAACCTCTGCTTTTACCGCCCGGGGAGCATTTTACCCCATTGAGAAGGCATGGTCTAAATCAGTGCTTCTCCACCGAGGGCCAGCTCTGATCCCCGCCCCTCCCCGCCAGGGACACTCGGCGATACCTGAAGATGTTTTTGGTCATCACAACGTGGCGGTGGTGGTGGGCACCATGGGCATCTGGTGGGCAAAGGCTGGGAATGCTGCCACACATCGTACAACACCAGGACGCCCCCTCCCCCCACAACAAGGAATGGCTCAGCCCAAATCGTCACTAGTGTCTACGCGAGAAATTCTGCTCTAATGGATGACCCTAGGAGCTCGATCAGGCAGAAGAAATATCCTGGGTTTAAATTTCCACTGGCCGCCGAGCCCCAAATTCTGGCCACTCCTGCCCAAGCCCTTGTCCCCCAGAGACTCAAGGGTCCGACCGCCACAGTGTGGCCTTGACCCGTTAAATATAAGAAAGCAAAACCCCGGGGCGCCTGGGTGGCGCAGTCGGTTAAGCGTCCGACTTCAGCCAGGTCATGATCTCGCGGTCCGGGAGTTCGAGCCCCGCGTCAGGCTCTGGGCTGATGGCTCAGAGCCTGGAGCCTGTTTCCGATTCTGTGTCTCCCTCTCTCCCTGCCCCTCCCCCGTTCATGCTCTGTCTCTCTCTGTCCCAAAAATAAATAAACGTTGAAAAAAAAACATTTAAAGAAAGCAAAACCCCTATAGACATTTGGTCAGGGCTTTCCCGATGTGATCAGACCAGCCTGCCTCCTCTTAACTCTGTCTCTACTCAAGTCTGTTACAGACCATGTGGTTCTTCCTTCAGGGACTTCTCATTAACTCTAGACGAAGTCCCCAGTGAGCCAGGTGGCCTACGAGACCGTGTAAGACCTGGCCCCTTCCTGCCTTTCCAAACTCGTCTCTCTCAACCTGAGCCTTCTGCTCAGCCACGCAGGTTTTCCCCAGGGGCTGGAACCCAAAGATTCCATTTGTCTCTGGAGATGTTATCCGTCCTGCTCTTTGTCTGGATCACTCTTGGCTGCTCCCTGCTCTTCCCTTTCCCCTTCAGGTCATGCTTTCAATACCATTCCTGAGAGAGGACCTCCCCACCCACAAATGTCCCCAGCACACCACCTTACCCCCCGTCCTTTCTTATCCTGCTCAATTCTCTTCCTTCACATAAGTTACCCCAATGCATTACCATCTATTTGCGCATGCCTACTTACTTAACGCCTGATCCCCCAGCCAGACCATCAACTCTACAACGTGGGAGACCTCCCGATACCCCAGGCCAGCACACAGGAGACGCTTACTAAGTATTTGTTGACTGGCTGAACTATAGGCATTTCCACAGGATTCTGTTCACCTCTAACTGCGTGCGAAAACATTTCTAGAAAGTGGGTTGAGGCACCTCGCGTCTGCAGAGGTATCTCCTAGGACTTTCTGCCTTACATCTACTAAATTAAAAAAGAAGACGAAAGGCTCCAAACAAACCCCAAAGTCACCCTGGAAACAAAAAACCCCTCCCACCCACTGCAGACAAACGATAAACACAGCTGGTGTATCTTCACATGTGTGAGATCAACAGATACGTTCCGTGTTATCCATATCCCTGCTGACGGAGAAAAGCCAGTGGTCAACTGCAGGACGTCAAGGACCCACTTTGCCGTTGCTGAGGGCGTCAACCAATATCTGGCAGAGAGACCCGCCTCTTCTAGAACGTGGACTGTTCCTGCCTTCTGAATTAGAAAACTACATCCCCCTCAGAGTAAGAAATGAGCCCAGGGCGCTAATACAGCTGAGTGTAGGAGACCCACAGGCTCCACCTTGTCATGCGAGGCGATCATGCAGCAACGGGTGTCAGGGGGGGTGGTGCTGACAATGGGGACGCTATTCGGTCTCCTTGTTCCCCCACATTCTGCTTCCACGTGATGTACAGCAGTAAATCACATCTGGCCTTAGGGGCACGTCTGTCGTGGCCCATCACTAGGACTCCTCTGGGCCAGCAACCTTCTTCTCTGCAGACACAGGGCTTGCCACAGGATTTAGCTCGCTTTCTTGCACACAGGACCCCGAACATGTTTACTGGACAGAATTTAGTTCCTTCTCTGGTGGGGGACCAGACCATGGTTGCAAGGACCGAACGTGGCAGCACAGACATGCCATAAAGGAGATGGCAGAATCAAAAAGCGAAGGGAGGAAGGAGAGACGGTCCCTGCCCCTGCCCTTCAATGGGGCTGTCTAATCCACACAAGCTGCGGGGTGGAACCTTCTCTAATGTACAGGCTGTATTTTCCACAAATGCTACAACTGTCTATCCCATTCCACATGCACTTTTGGAACGTGACCTGGACATCCTGCCCATCAAGAAGCGGGATCTTGTCTTCTTGAGCCCCGGGCTTCCCCGAATGGAAACTACGATAGAAATGACACTACGTGATTTCGGTGGCAAGGTCATAAAAGGTGATACAACTTCCACCTGGCTCTTTAAAGATGCTCTTGGAACCCAGCACCGCGATGTCAAATGGCCCAAAGGAGCCCATCCAAGAGACCACCCGGTGTTCTACGTGACAGCCAAGCTCAGGTTTCAGGTGACAACCAATATCGGCTGCCAGACATGTTAGTGAACATTCCAGATGATTCCAACTCTCATCCTTTAAATCCTTCCAGCGGATGCCCCAACCATCCTGGAACAGAGACAAACTATCCCCACTGTATTATTAGTTTCCTTGGATTGCCGTAACAAAGACCTCAAACTGGTGGCTGAAAACAAAAGAAATACGTTGACTCATAGTTCTCTTCCGAATGAGGTCATTTCGCAGGTACTGGGAGTTAGGACTTCAACATATCTTTTGGTGGGGGCAGGGGGCACAATTCATACCCTGTGTGTCGCTGGATACTCTTCTGGATACCCAGAAGAGATAATAAAAAGACTGTTGTTATTTTAAGCCGTTTATTTTGGGGCTGTTGGTCATACACTTAGAACCTGAACATCAACCAATTCCCTCCAACCCATCTACCTCTTCTGTCTTCTGGTTCTCAAGAAATTGTGTGTCCCACTTTCCCCCCCGGGTGCAGATCTCTTCCCATCTCAACAGCTTTCCTAGAGTTTGTCATAGCTGCTGGGTCTCTTTAAGTAGGCTGAGCATCCTCAGAGCGCATCCCCACCCCTCAGAGCAAGCCTCAAAGCTGCCCCTGTGCCCTCTAACGCTGGCAGCCACCCTAATTTGTTCCAGACTCGCGGCATGCCACTAGGATGACTCTCCCTTGATAACTTCCCCCAAAAAAGAGCTCCGAATTTATCACATCCATTCCAAGCCCGAAGAACTGGCTGATTTTCTGGGTGAGGAAAAAAAAAGGACAACTTTGGGGGGAAAAAGAGAAGATGATAGCTCTTCCCTGAATGTGCACACTCCTCTCACCTCTTTTACATCAACAGGATGGACCTTTATCATTTCCTACCTGGGTGTCCTTGTGGGGGGGGAATGGAGTTGGAATGCACCTCAAAAGGTTTAGAAGAGTCTAAATGCAAATTTTGAAAAGTATGCGAGGTTTTAATTCTTTCTATTCCTGTCGCATAGAGGAAGCACGGAGTTGCATTTCTAAGCTTGAGTATTTTAAAATTTATGGAGTTGTCAAATGCACAATATATTTCCCATTTAGATTTTCAAAAGGAGAGAGAATTAATTACAAAATAGTCCAATGGGAAGCCATTTCATACTCTGTGAAGCAGACAGTGGCTACATGTGGCTGTCAGCTAGAAGTGCCCACGCATGGGCGAAGGGACGGACAGTGGCTGCAAAGTTGAGGGTCCCAGTTGGCAAATCCAGCCACCCTATTTCCACTTAGGCTTCTTTTCCCCAAACGAAGTCATTTAAATAAGAGCTTCCGCAATAATACAGGCCATTTGCATATGCAAAGTTTTCTTGCTGAGCCAGACTGGCGTGTAACACTTAGGATAACCGACCTTCTAGGAAAAATGGTTTCAATTAGGGAGAGCCCCCAGCACAAACCTTCCAGAGTCAGAGTATGATCAAGAGCGGTCAGAGAGGCTTTCACGCCTGAACCTGGACTCCTCAGTGGGGACAACAGCTCAGGGATGAGTTGCCTTCTCCTGAGGACCTTTAAGTGCAGCCAGCCCACCCAAGCACCATACTGCAGAATGCACGCGAAAGCCCGCCCAGGGCACCAGATCTCACCTGCCTCCGGCAGTCCTCCAGGATTTCTCTGTGCATCGCTTGCCCCGTCCATCATCTCTCTCTCTGGTCTTTCTGGAACTCCAGTTCTCTGGCTACAAACTCCAGCCCTGATTCCTGCTCACATCCCCTACCTCAACATTTTAGTGAGTATTCAGGCTCTCTTCCCACCGCCTACTTTCCTGGTCCTGGAAGCAGCTAGATTTTCAGGCCCAAACAGCCTTGGTCCCAAGCAACCGACAAAAGGATGCCCCCCCCCCCCCCCCTTGGCATCCTATCAAGGGAAAAAGGGATGAAACATGGGACATTTCCTAGACAAGCTCTTGTAGATGGATAATGTGGGTCTGCCCAACAGGCCCATCCACAGGGCAGCAAATCCCTACAAAGCCCCCCAAAATTCGACCACTTTCCTGCTGAAGCCTTGAAATGTAAGCATTTGCAATGGTGCTCTCTCAAGGCTGAAGCACATCACGGTGCCCTGGGTACATTTACAGACATCTCACCCAACTATGGGACCCAGAGCTGAACGGAGTGGCTCAGGACCCTAGGACCGGCCCTTGAGCCATGGCATTTAACGAGCCCACATGGTACAGGGAACAAATCAGTGACATCCTACGTCAAATGGGGACAGGTGGATTCCCACCCCTTTTTTTCTGCGGAAATAATTGAAAACGGCAACAAACACACCGGGCCAGGATGCCACTTTCCAGTTCCCTGCCCCGGAGACAACAGAGCTATAAATCACCCACATCACTGACGTCCCAACTGGAGAGGGTGGTGTAAATTCAGGTTCACATTTATAGAGAATCAAATTATTGCTTTATTCCCAGGGAGATGAATGAGAGTGACAGACTTTTCGGAGTTGTAAAAATAGATGGATGCTTCCTATAAAATAACTCACAGACGCCTACAATAATTTACAATAGATCTGGCAGCCTGGGAGCAGGCAAGTGGAATCTCCGGCAGAATACCGCACCATTTTCCAGTGGTAGAGTAAATGGTTTGGCTATTATGATAATACATTTCGGCACAGCAAATATATCTCCCCTTAATAGAAATACATTAGACACCATTTATAAAAATATCAACATCACGGTTCTGTTTCTCGAACTATAACTTAGACATAAATATAACACAATTTATGGATGAGGAAATCCAATTTCATGCTGTTTCAAACACATTTTTGTTTATTACATGACTACACTTCTCTATATATGAGATAGTGTATCACATGAAATAGATGTATGGGCATGGGATCTATTTGTGTGTCTACACAGGAATTATGGACATCATATCGACTACAAACGGAATGACTCTCTGATCTGTACTGTATACGGACGACATTCTGAGCACCTACTATGTGATGACATCGGGGTATAATCTGCAGCTTTCACGGCTACCCAGGGGGTGGATGGATGAGGCTCTGGATGAATAAATACACCAAGCAACAGGTGAGCAAAGCCACAAAGAGCTCCGAAGTCGGAGAGATCGGGGTAGAGTTCTGATTCCTCTATTCACGAGCTGTGAGATCTCAGACCAATTAGTTGGCTTCTGCCCATCCTCGTATCATCTGTAAAACGGAATCGATAATGGCTACTTCACAGATCTGTCATGAAGACTGACTAACCTGATGTTTATAAAGTGCCTAGCACAGTGTCTGGCCCAGTGTTACGCCAATCGACGGCAGGCGTGATTTTTAGGTGCTTCCCTCTCCTATGTAAATGCAATGACATTCGTGGACACCCATTCTCAAGTCCACTACCCCCTTGCTTATCTTCTCAGGCACCATGAATACAGATTAGCTATGGTGCAAACACGCACCACGCGATGAAGGTTACGGAGGAGGCCTGTGGGCTTTTCTCCCTGGTGTCCATTCTGTTCCCTCCCTCCACTCACTGATGACGGTCATGCTCTGTTCCCCCCTTTTAGAGCTCCGGGGGCCCTGTTTTTACCCCGGAACGGGCTATTTCTCCTCTCTGACATAGTTCTCGTACTTGAGGATTTAATTTAGCTTTGACAATCAAGAAGATGCTTTGGGGGGGGGGGGCTCAGTGTTCTTTTTATGCCTGGCAGTTCTTGAATTTTTTTCCCAACGCTCTAGCAATAATAATGATGATGATAACAGTGACAGACCCCCCCTTCTCATTGGATCCATAAGCTCAGACACAAGGAAGGTGGGCTGGGGCAGATTTACTAACAAAATGAATCCACGTGAAGCGGCTGTCCCGACTCGCAGCTCCTCTGGCAGTAAGCGTTGCCGGGCACCGGAACCAGAAAGCCCGAGAGGGTGCTGGAGAGAAATCAGCCCGAACACTGTGTTTGGTGCACGCTGCCGTGACTATACGCAGGACTGCCAAAATTTCGCAGGGGTGTTTAGAGCGCTTTTATTCTTAACCGTCAAAGCTTGGAAACGACCAAGATGTCTTTCTTGAACAAGTAAACTGTGGTACATCGAGACAATGGACTTCTGTTCAGCTCTGAAAATAAATTCCGACTCTACGATTCCAACTGCATGTACTGTATGTACAATTCCAACTATATGACATTCTGAAAAAGGCAAAACTATGCACACAGTAAAAAGATCAGTGGTTGCGAGGGACCGGGGGACAAGGGAATAAAGAGGCAGAGCACGGAAGATTCTTAGGGCAGCGAAAATACTCTGTATGATGCTGAATGATGGATACACGTCATTATACATTTGTCCAAACCCACGAAACGTACACGAAGAGAAAAGGATGATATAAACAGCAGATTTTGGGTAATAATGATGTATCAATGTAGGTTCGTCAAGGGTAACGGACGTACCACTCTGGTGAGGGATATCGAAATGGGAGAGGCTATGTATGTGTGGGGGCAGTGGGTATATGGAAAATCTCTGTACCTGTCTGTCAATTTGACTCTGAGCCTAAAGTTGCTGTAAACAAAATTTTCAAGCCAAAACTTTAGGTCAAATGACTCCAACCAACTGATTTGTCAAGGCTAAAAGAGAAAAGCAAGTGAACTTTACTGCCCATCGCCATACAGTGCTGACATCCTTTACCAAGAATGTGAAAACAAACCACAAAGAAGTTTTAAGTTTCACTCAGTTAACTAGATAGCTGGCATTCTTATTTTGAAACCATTATTTATACAGTTGTAGAACCATGCAAATAAGAAATTACATGAACTGGAACCAAGTCTTTCAGTAAAAGAGAAGTATAAAAGCAAAGAAGCAAAAACCCTGTAATCATAAACTTGAATTAGAAATAGGAGCATGAGGGGCGCCTGCATGGCTCAGCCAGTTGAACATTTGACCGTGGGTTTTGGCTCAGGTCACGGTCTCGCTGTTTCATGAGTTCAAGCCCCGCATCAGGCTCTGCGCCGGCAGCCCTTTTGGGCTCTCTTTCTCCCTCTCTCCCTCTGCCCCTCCCCAACTTGCATTATCTCTATGTCTCTCAAAATAAATAAATAAACAAAAATTCTTAATATTAGTACAAACTCATGATCTACATTTCTCAGTCTATAAAACTCAACATTGTCTAGCTTTGCTCATTGAAAAGGCAACACAGTGATACTCCAACAGCAATGGGCACCCTGACTAATAGGTTGGATACCAAAGTCTTACTATTTCCCATCGGAAGGAAATAGGGCTTCTTGTAGAAATGGCTGATTCCAGGTCAGGGATGAGAAATATACAAAATGAGACCAAAACTGAGAAAGCTCTGCAAAGTGGGTGTTCAAATCTCTTGCTAATTTTCCCTCACGATTTTTAAGATTTGTCATATAGAATCTGGGTAAAATTCCTTTCTCAGATACACACACTGAATATTTTCCCCAGTGTGTGGCTTTGTTTACGCATTTTTAATGGTATGCTTTGATTAGCTGACGTTTTAAATTTTGATTAAGTCTCATTAGTCACTTAAAAAATTGTTAGTGTCTTGGGGCGCCTGGGTGGCGCAGTCGGTTAAGCGTCCGACTTCAGCCAGGTCACGATCTTGCGGTCTGTGAGTTCGAGCCCCACGTCGGGCTCTGGGCTGATGGCTCAGAGCCTGGAGCCTGTTTCCGATTCTGTGTCTCCCTCTCTCTCTGCTCCTCCCCCATTCATGCTCTGTCTCTCTCTGTCCCAAAAATAAATAAACGTTGAAAAAAAAATTGTTAGTGTCTTTTTGTGTCCAGTCCAAAATAGTATTGCCTACCTCAATATATTCTCTTAGGTTTTCTCCAGGGGTTTTACAGCTCATAGACCTAAATGTAAAAGCTGGAACCATAAAGCTTCTAGAAGAAACAGAGCAGAAAGTGGATAGACAAATTACAGATTGGAGAAAAATATTCAGAGTACGTATATACGAAGTTAGTATCCACTACACATATAATGAACCTCTACAAGTAAACAATAAAATAACACAACGTTTGGGGCGCCTGGGTGGCGCAGTCGGTTAAGCGTCCCACTTCAGCCAGGTCACGATCTCGTGGTCCGTGGGTTCGAGCCCCGCGTAGGGCTCTGGGCGGATGGCTCAGAGCCTGGAGCCTGTTTCCGATTCTGTGTCTCCCTCTCTCTCTGCCCCTCCCCCGTTCATGCTGTGTCTCTCTCTGTCCCAAAGATAAATAAACGTTGAAAAAAAATTTTTTTAAATAACACAATGTTTTAAAAATGGGCAAAAGAAGATACACAAATTACCCAGAAGCACAAGAAAAGCTGCTCAGTGTCATCAGCCATGAAGGAAATGTAAATTAAAAACACACTGAGGTACGGCTTCAAACCTACTAGATTTGTTAAAATAAACACTGACAACACCAAATACTGATACAGATGTGACACCCCCAAAACTCTCATACAGGGCTGGTGGGAGTGGTAAATGACACTTTGGAGACCTGTTTGGTGGTTTCTTAAAAAGTTAAATATACATCTTCCCTATATTCTAGCTATTCAATTCCTAGGTATCTCCCCAAGACAAACCAGAACATCTGTCCAAAAATGACTTTCTCATGAATAATCATAACAGATGCAAATTGGAAACCAACCCACTATTCCTCAGAAAATAGGAGGGAAATGAATGAAGAAATTTATCATATATTCACACAGTAGATACCTCTCGGCAATAAGAATGAAGGAGTTGCTGACAAATAAAACGGCGAGGAGGAATGTTAAAAACTTTACTCGCGTTGAAAGAGTATGTAAGTATGTAAGTATGAGTATGAAAGTATGTAAGTATGAGTATGAAAGTATGTAAGATACGATCCCCTTTATGTGAAGTTCTCAAGACACAAACAAGTCGCAGAAATCAGAAAATGGTTGCCTGGAAGATGCGGCGTAGGGTAGCGGTGGGAAATGATAGGAAAGGGGCAAAGGGAGCCTTTTTCAGGCAATGGGAATGTTCGATATCAGGTTTTGGGAGGTGATTATAGGGAGGTATACAACTGTAACATCTATCACACTGCAGACTAAAAGTCTGTGTGTTTTGGGGTCACTTGGGTGGCTCAGTTGGTTAAGCTTCCAACTTGGGCTCAGGCCATGATCTCATGGTTCATAGGTTCGAGCCCCCGTGTCGGGTTCTGTGCTGACAGCTCGGAGCCTGGAGCCTGCTTGGGATTCTGTGTCTCCCTCTCTCTCTGCCCCTCCCCGCTCACACTCTGTCTGTCTCTCTCTCTCAAAAATAAATAAATATTTTTAAAAATTTGTGTATTTTATTGTATTAATACCTCAACAAAAACATATATATAATGGGGAAACAAATCAATAATGACTGTAATGGATTTAGACACATTATGTATATGTATATATATATGAGTCCATAATATTACTGGGGGAAAAAGACCCCACTGGTCATCTTTGGGGGTTGCTATGGCACCAATTCATTATTCTACAAAATGTTTAAATAAAAGGAACGAATTAAGCATTTACCCTGCCCTTCCTATTTGAACTGTATTTCTGAGTATCCAAATAGTTGATGAGGGAAGGTTCCTTTTAAATAGAATTACAGCTTATAAATGCAGAATTAATGCAGAATTTACAAATCACCATTTTGTAGGCCTTAATGAAATAATGGATCTAGGCAATGATCATTACTGGCTACTAAAACCTTTAGGTGAAAGGCTGATGAGGAACTTTTATAATGGATGAATTAGGTTGACAATACACAAAGCCACTGCTGAAACTCAACATCACAAAATGGGATAAAAACTTGATAAAGTTTAACTTATAAATTAGGCACAGTGAGAGATTAACAGGAAGAACTACTAATAACTTTAATAATTATAATATACTGTAATAAAAGTTATGTGAATGTGGTCTCTCTCAAAATATCTGATCGTATGGCACTCACCCTTCTTTCTTGCGAAGATGTGAGATGATAAGATGCCTACGTGATGAGATGAAGTGAGCTGACCGATGTAGGCACTGTGACATAGCGTTCGGCTACTACTGACCTCCTGATGACGATAAGTCAGGAGGGTTACCTGTTCCTGGACCACAGTTGACCATGAATAACGGAATCCACAGAAAGCGAAACCCCAGTTAAGGGGGGACTACCGCACAGCTTAGAGAAAATGGTGATCAGAAGGAACAC
>NW_024412447.1:14151001-14289671 GCF_014898765.1 Herpailurus yagouaroundi | reverse complement strand
GAGACATCTTACAGAATGTTGAGAAATATTCTCGAGAAACATGGCCTGGGTATTGAATTTTACTAAATGTAATTTTATGTTGAGCCGGTGATGAAAAAGTTCTTTTTCTGTTAAGCCATGCACTCGAAAGTTTTTACAGCTGAATGACAAGACGTCTGGGGATTTGCTTTCAGAAAGCTGAGGGGCAGTAACTGAAAAACACATAGCGAAATGTTGATATTTGTTGAAACTAAATGATTAGTACATTTGGATTCATTAGACTGTCCTATTTTTGTGTATGTTTCAAATTTTCCATAATAAAATCTTGAATTAAAATAAAAGAAATTAACATAAAATGTAATGACTGAGTTCTTCATGCTCCAATTTGTTCTGAGGGGGAAAAATAGCAAGAGACAAAATAATCAACACCCCCTCACCCACTCACGGTGGGATTCCCAGCACATACAAAATTAGCGTTAAAAATTTTTAGCAACTCTATGGAGGCCATTTTCTTCTACAACCGACACCACATTGCTGGCTGTCCTTTGGAAGGTCTCTTGAGGTGTGTGTGCATGTACACGTGGGTGTGTGTTTTCAGCTTCCTACATATATGAGCTTATTTTTCATCTTTAAGGGGATGGTGATACATTTGAATAGAGATGGCAGAGTGAGCCTGCTATCTAATGCCATAAACTGCTTAAATTAACTTTCTCTTGCTCTTTCCATGCCCTATAAAGCACTATCCTGCCCCATGGTGAGAATATCACCCAGCAGTGACAAGAGCAAGGTGTCACTGCAGATTTTAAATCTTTACAGGTAGGTGGCTCCTTGGCTGTTGCTCTGATAGTTTGTGGGGGCCTCACCATCTCCTTTTGGGAGGTGCCATAGAAACGAGCATGGTGGGACTGGAGGAGAGCCAGGAAACTCATGTACTTGGGTGAAATTAGAGTATGGAGCAGAGATATAAACACTCTAAACATCCTGAAAAAACTAAAATCTTTTCCCAAAAATACGCAGTTAAAAAAATCTTTCCATGTGTTTGCTGGCCATCTGTATGTCTTCTTTGGAAAAATGTCTATTCAGGTCCTCTGCCCATTTTTTGATCAGATGATTTGCTTTTTTGGTGTTGACTTGTAGGAGTTCTTTATACATTTTGGGTATTAACCTCTTACTGGATATATCGTTTGAAAATACCTCCTCCCGTGTGATGCTAAGTGAAATAAGCCATACAGAGAAAGACAGATACCATATGGTTTCACTCTTATGTGGATCCTGAGAAACTTAACAGGAACCCATGGGGGAGGGGAAGGAAAAAAAAAAAAAAAGAGGTTAGAGTGGGAGAGAGCCAAAGCATAAGAGACTGTTGAGAACTGAGAACAAACTAAGGGTTGATGGGGGGTGGGAGGGAGGAGAGGGTGGGTGATGGGTATTGAGGAGGGCACCTTTTGGGATGAGCACTGGGTGTTGTATGGAAACCAATTTGACAATAAATTTCATATATAAATAAAAAAAAAAAAAGAAAAAAAAGAAAATACCTTCTCCCATCCAGTAGGTTCTGGCCATTTACAGCCATGTGTAATATTATGCCATTACAAGAGGGCACAATGCTAAGTGAACTCAGTCAGTCAGAGAGAGAAAGACAAACACCGTGGGATTTCACGTGCATGCAGAATTTAAGAAACAAAACAAACAAAATAAAAAAGAGACAGGGGCGCCTGGGTGGCTCAGCTAAGTGACTAACTTCGTTTCGGCTCACGTCATGATCTCACGGCACATGAGTTCGAGCCCCTCACTGGGCTCCGTGCTGACAGCATGGAGGCTGCTTGGGATTCTCTATCTCCCTCTCTATTTCTCTCTCTCCCCTTCCCCTTCTTGCCCATGCACATCTGTGTGTGTGTTCGCTCTCTAAATAAATGAATGAATGAATGAATGAATGAATAAATAAATAAATATTTTTAAAGAATAAAAAAGAGACAAACAGAATACCAGACTCTTAAATATAGAGAACAAACTGGGGGCTGCCCAGAGGGGAGGTGGGCAGGGGGATGGGCGAAATAGAGAAAGGGGACCAAGAATATACTTATCGTGATGAGCCCTGAGTAATGTATGGAATTTGTTGAATCATTACACGATACACGTGAAATTAATAGGACACTGCATGTTAATTACATTTCAATAAAAACAACAATAGTAACACACTATTTTCCTAACTCTTCGATAAGCCACTGGCTCAAACCACAAAAGGAGTCACCCTGCCCCAGCTCCTGTAGGTCAGCCCACGCCTAAAGCACCTCACAGACCCCGAGGGCCACAGTGAACACCCCGCACTTGTGCTGGAACCTACCCCCCGCCAACCAACTCACACTCTTGGCTGGGACCCCATCCTACTCCTGCGTTCCCTCTGATATCTCACTACCGGGTCACAGGCCGCTGCGTTTTTAAACCCCCAAAGTTTTTAAAATGGAACTCCTCGAGTCTCCACCCGCGGACCTTCCTCTGTGCCAGTGTTCACGACGTGAATCCGCCCAGGTGCCGGGAAAGCCGGGAAGCCTCCTTCACACTGGCCTCTCATTCATTCCTAAGGTTCGGCCACCCACCAGGTGCTGTTATACCTCTCCAGTGGTGCTCAGCTCCCCACCTCCTCCCCACGCCTCCTGTCCCTAGGACCAACTCTGGGTGATTACAGGTGGCCTTCTCTCGCCTGCCATGAGCTCACTCTCCCGGCTTCTCTCCTATTCTGTGCCCCCTTCTTAGTCTCCTTTCCAGCCGCTCCTTTCACGCCTTAAATGTTGATTTTTTTTTTTTCTGGACTTCTGTCCTATCCTTTCTTGTCTTTCTCTATACAACCTCTTCCTTCTAGCGACTTCGAATGTGATCCCCGGACTGAAGATGCCCAGGCCCCTCCCCCCCACACTCAGGCCTAGGCCTCTCTTCCTTGGCGTGATCCCTACAGAGCCAACAACCTGCTGGATGAACTTGAGTGTTTCAGAAACCGAACAGAACGTACTGCCTTTCTACTTCTCCCAAACCTCCTCCGGTGGTGTTCCTTATGTCAGAGTAGCAAGGGCATTTCCTGGTTGTTCAAGCTAGTAACGTGGGAGTCAGCCCCACCCCCACACTTTCCGCCATTTCCTTCAGATACTCAGCCCTCCTCATACGCTGTCTCTTCTACTTTCTGAATCTGCCCATTTCTCTCCCACTGCTCCAACCAACCATAGTCCAAGCTCCCGCACTGAGGCTTTCTTCCTCTGAATCTAACTCAGGTTTACAATCCATTTTCCACACGGCAGTCGTAATGATCCTTTATTGAAAAAAAATAGTTGGGGGCGCCTGGGTGGCTCAGTCGGTTAAGCGTCCGGCTTTGGCTCAGGTCATGATCTCGCGGTTCGTGAGTTCGAGCCCCGTGTCGGGCTCTGTGCTGACAGCTCGGAGCCTGGAGCCTGTTTCGGATTCTGTGTCTCCCTCTGTCTTTCTGACCCTCCCCCTTTCATGCTCTGTCTCAAAAATAAATAAATGTTTAAAAAAAAAATAGTTGGATGATCTCACTTCCTTTAAATCTCTTCAAAGGAGCTGAGTGATGGGTATGTGGGACCACACACACACACACACACACGTGTGTGTATGTGTATGTATATATATCTTTTTTATTTTTCAAAAACATTTTTTTTCAAAATGTTCACACTGGTCCTTAAAGAAAAGCCAAATTCTTACTTACAAGAGTATTTCCCTCTAAGGATTCCAAACCTTTGCACATACTACTCTAACTAAAATATCATTTCTCTCTGTTAAGTCACTTAATTGAGGTATGACTGACATATAAAAAGCTGTACACATTTAATGTATACAACTTGATGAGTCTGAAGATATGTATATACCTGTGGAACCATCACCACAACCTATGCTAGAAACATATCACCTCCAAAATTTCCTGACACATTCTTAATTATTACTAATTAATTACTATTATTAATTCTTATTACTGTTAGTATCATGGTTATTATTTTGTGATGAGAACACTTAAATCAGGGGCACCTGCGTGGCTCAGTCGGTTGAGCACCGGACTCTTGATTTTGGCTCAGGTCATGATCTCACGGTTCACGGGATCGAGCCCCGCATCAGGCTCTGTTCTGACAGTGAGAAGCCTGCTTGAGATTCTCTCTCGCCCTCTCTCTCTGCCCCTCCCCAACTCAGGCACAGGTGTGCTCCCTCTCTCTCAAGATAAATAAACTTAAAATAAAAGAATCCTTGGGGCACCTGGTGGGCTCAGTCAGTTAGGTGTCCAACTCCTCATTTGGGCTCAAGTCAAAATCACAGTTCGTGGGATCGAGCCTCCCGTGTTGAGCTCTGTGCTCTCTCAAAGTAAATAAACATTTAAAAGATAAAAATAAAGTACACAAGGTAAAAAAAAAAAAAAAAAAAGAACACTTAAATCATACGATCATCAACAGATGCAGTAAAAGTATCTGACCAAACGCTGTTCATGGTAAAAAATCTAAACACATTAGGTACAGAAGAAACGTGCCTCAACATAATAAAGCCCATATATAATAAGCCCACAGCTAATATCATACTCAATAGTGAAAGGTTGAAATCTTTTCTTCTAAGGGCAGAAACAAGACAAGTGTGCTCAGTCTCACCTCTCCCATTCAACCACTGAAAGTCCCTGCAAGAGCCTTCGGTCAAGAAAAAGAAATACAAGGCATCAAAATTGGAAAGGAGGTAGCGCAAGTTTCTCTGTTTGCCGATGACACGATTTTATGTATAGAAAAAACTAAAGACTCCACCAAAAAAAAAAATGTTAGATCTAATCAATCAATTCAGTAAAGTTCTAGGATACAGAATTAACAGGGAAGAATGAGTAGAATTTCTATACACTAACAATGAAATCCAAAAAATATAAAGTAAACAATCCCATTTGCAATAGCATCAAAAGCAATAAAATACTTAGGAATAAACTTAACCAAGGTGGCGAAAGAGCTCTACTCTGAAAACTTTAAGACGCTGAGGAAAGAAATCGATGAAGACACAAATAAATGAAGATATAGCCCCCATTCATGGATTGAAAGAATTAATATTGTTAAATTCTTCATACTGCCAGGGGCACCTGGGTGGCTCAGTTGGTTAAGTGTCTGGCTTCAGTTCAGGTCATGATCTCATGGTTTGTGGGTTCGAGCCCTGTGTCAGACTCTGTGCTGACAGCTCAGAGCCTGGAGCCTGCTTTGCATTCTCTCTCTCTCTCTCTCTCTCTCTCTCTCTCTGCCCCTCCCCCACTTGTTCTCTCTCTCTCTCTCTCTGTCTCTCTCAAAAATTAATAAACATTAAAAAAACTGTTGTTCATACCGCCAAAAGCCATCTATAGAGTCAACGCAATCCCTATCAAGACTCCAATGGCAGAAGCAGAAAAAATCATACTAAAATTTATATGGAACCAAAGACCGCAAACAGCCCAAACAATCCTGAGAAAAAAATTCAGAGAGAAAGCATCACATTTCCTGACTTCAAGCTATGCTATGAAACTATAGCAGTCAAAACAGGGTGATGCTGGCATGAAACAGACAGATCATGGAAAAGATCGAGAGCCCGGAAGTAAACCCCAACATATATAATCACCTAATATTTGACAAGGGAGCCAAGAATACTCAAAAGAGAAAAGGTCGTCTCTTTAAATAAATGGTGCTGGGAAAGTTAGATATTCACATGTCATAAAATGGAACTAGCCACCTAGCTTACACCCTCACAAAAATTAACTGAAGATGTAAGCCTCAGAACCATGAAACTTCTAGAAGAAAACAGAAGAAAAGCTCTCTGACATGGGTCTTGGTAACGATATTTTGGATTTGACGCTTACAGCACAAGGGACACAATAGAAAATAAAGTGGGTCTACGTCAAACCAAAAAGATTCTGCACAGCAAAATAAACAATCAACAAAGTGAAAAGACAACCTACGGAAATATTTGCAAACTACATATATGATAAGGGGTTAATATCCAAATTTATAAAGAACTCCCACAATTCAATAATAAAAAAATACAATCAATAAATGGCAAAAGGCCCGAACAGACATTTTTCCAAAGAAGACACACGAAAGGCCAACAGGTGCATGAAATGATGATCAATATCACCCGTCATTCGAGAAATGCAAATCAAACCACAATGAGCTATCACCTCCTGCCTGTGAGAATGGTCATCATCAAAAAGACAAGAGATAGCAAGAGTTGGTGAGGATGTGGTGAAAAGGGAACCCCTGTGCACTCCTGGTAGGAAGGTAAATTGGTGCAGCCACTATGGAAAACAGTATGGAGGATCCTCAAAGAAATGAAGAACAGAATGACCATATGATCTGGCAATTCCACTTTGGGGAATGTATCCTAATGGAATGAAAACACGAACTTGAAGAGATACATGAACCCTCATGGTCATAGCAGCATTACTTACAACAGCCAAGATGTGGAAACAACCTAAGTATTCATCACCAGATAAATGAATAAAGAAGTTGAGATATATATATATATATATATATATATATATATATATATATATATTTATTATAATGGATATTATTCAGCCATTAAAAAAAAAACAACGTGGAAATCCTGCCATTTGTTTCAACATGGATGGACCTTGAGGGCATTATGCTACATAACATAAGTCAGACAAAGACTGCATGATCTCATTTATATGCAAAATCTAAAAACAAACAAACAAGCAAACAACCTCTTAGGAAAAGAGATCAGATTTGTGGTTACTAGAGGTAGGGGAAGGGGTGAGGGGGAAAGGTGGTCAAAAGGTACAAACTTCCAATTATACGATAAGTATTGGGGCACCTGGGTGGCTCAGTGCATGGAGCATCCGACTTTGGCTCAGGTCATGTCTCAAGGTCCATGAGTTCAAGCCCCGCATCAGAAATGTGTGCTGACAGCTCGGAGCCTGGAGGCTGCTTCAGATTCTGTGTCTCCCCTTCTCTCTGCACCTCCCCTGCTCATGCTCTCTCTCTCTCTCTCTCTCTCTCTCTCACACACACACATTAAAAAAAGATATTAAAAATAAAGCTGCATCCAATTATAAGATAAGTATGTACTAGGGATGTAACAAGTACAGCACGATGACTATAGTTAACACTTCTAGGATTTATATGAAAGTTGTTAGTTCAGGGAGTAAATCCTAAGAGCTCTCAACATGAGGAACTTTTTTTTTTTTGCTTTCTCTTTTTATTGTACCTATATGAGATGGTGGATGCTAACTAAATTTAGTGCAGTAATTGTGTCACAAAATACATAATTCAAACTATCATACTGTACAACGTAAATGTATACAGTGACATAGGTCAAGTCTATCTTAATAAAATAAGCTAATTAAATTTAAAAAACATAAGGTATACCCTCTTAGCAAATACTTAAGTATACAGTACAGTATTTTGTCAATGTTTATTTATTTTTTGAGAGAGAGAGGAGAAAGAGGGAGGGGGGGGGAATATAAGCGGGGGAGGAGCAGAGAGAGAGAGGGAGACACAGAATCCGAAGCAGGCTCCAGGCTCTGAGCTGTTGGCACAGAGCCCGACGTGGGGCTCGAACTCACAGAGCGCGAGATCATGACCTGAGCCGAAGTCGGACGCTTAACTGACTGAGCCACCCAAGCTCCCCAGTATACAACAGAGTATTAACCATAGGCATTATACTGTGCAGTGGCTCTCTAGGACTTACGCATCTCGTCTAACTGAAACTCCCTCGAACATTCTTTCTCCCACACTACACACCCACGCCTTCTTTGCCTATTTCAATTCACCTTAGTTTTAAAGTCTTAAATATCACTCCCTTAGGCAAGCTCTTCCCAATCCCTAGACTAAGTTATATTCCCTTGCTAGATTCTCCCATAGCGTCCTCCCAGCCTGTCTTTTCACACTGATCACACTGGTAGTTACTGAATTTTATCGCAGACACCCTCTAATCCTGCACTACGAAGTCATTTGCATGGCCAGACATGACCCACGCCAGTGGGGAAGGGGGAATAGATTCATACACTCTAAGGATCAGGAAAACTAAATCGAACCAATGCTCTGGTTCCCCCAGGAGTGACCATTACCCAAATCACAACATTTAATAGATACAGCAGACTTGAGCCCGGGAGGTCCAAACGGGTGACGAGGCAGGTCTTCAGTGTCTTGAGTTCAAGCGGACTGGACTGGGCAAGATGGCGGGGCTGCCAACCTTGGGCCCTTTGGGTCATGACAATGGCATCCAAACTCCTTAGGAAAACGGTGTGGCCCGGGGCCATTACGTACTCCGCCACCGGCAACTGTGGCGGCCAGGTCAAACTCTGCTGTTTAAGAACGTTATCGTGACTCTAAGCAAATGAAAATACATCCATCCTTTGCCATCACTCATCGTGATGGGTCTGAATCTCAGCGGCGACCGTTGTAGAGCCTCCTGCAAAAGCTGAACCACAGGGAAGGTTCTAGGCTGGACTGAGCCAGGTAAGAAGATTATCCCAGCTGTGCCTCCCCACACCCTCTAGATCTTAGCAAATACTTAAGTATACAGTACAGTATTTTTTAAATGTTTATTTATTTTTTGAGAGAGAGAGAGAAGGAGAAAGAGGGAGAGAGAAAGAGAGAGAGAGAGAGAGAGAGAGAGAGAGGGAACATAAGCGGGGGAGGAGCAGAGAGAGAGAGGGAGACACAGAATCCGAAGCAGGCAAGGATACTTGCCACAAATTGGCAAATACTTGCCAACAACACACACACACACACACACACACACACACACACACACACACACACAGGAATTCTGCCTTGTATCTAGTTCTTGAGCTTTCTGACCAAGGAAAGATGTTTTCCGAGAGCCAGAGGATCTGATCATGTCTTTCTATTGTCTCCCTTTAGGGACGGCTGTGCCCAACAGGATTCGGTAAACTTGTGTGTCACTCTTTTTTACGAGGCTTCAGAATAAGACAGTGCCTTCTCTTCCCAGAGAAGTCGGACATACTGGAGAAATCTGAAGCCATCTGATTTTTTTACACCACTTAAAAGGAATCTAAGCGGTCTTCTCTCCTTGGAGAATTCCTTTGCTCTTACCATTTAGACATGTTACTATAATATGCCTTGTTAATAGTTTCTGATTAATGTTACTCAGAACAAGATGAAACCTTTCAATTTCTCATCTCATTTATTCTCTCAGTCCTGAAGAGCTTCCCCCCACCCCCACCCCTTCCCTGCATCGATCGTTTTGGTCACAGGCAAGCTGCCTTCCACCTGAGCAATGGCCCTGGAGTCAACCCTGCTAGTATCTTTCCCTGAACCACAGTGAGACTTTGCATGCCGATTCTCGTGATTCATCCTTACTCACTTAGGATGGAATGAAAAGGCAACAACAAAAATTTCAAAGAACAGTTAGAAAGATTGCAGGGGGACCTATTTCTTGGTGAAAAAAAAATCACAAAGAAAGACAGCGTGCTTGTATTAAAATTTTCCTACTTAACTAAAGCACGAGATGTGTCATTTCTTACAGGTCAATGTGTATAACTGTATATGGGCACCAAACAAAAATTCCATACAGGTGTGTGTATATTCAACAAAGCTCTGATTTTTTTTTTTTCAAGCAGTGGGGATGGCTTTCTTAACAATGTATTTATTATTCACCTAATTTGTTTGTTTTAAATGTTTATTTATTTTGAGAGAGACAGAGAGAGAGAATGTCATAGCGCAAGCTGGGGAGGGGCAGGGAGAGAGAGAGGGAGAGACAGAATCCCAAGCAGGCTCCAAGCTGTCAGTGCAGAGCCCAACATGGGGCTCCTGATTCATGAGATCATGACCTGAGCTGAAACCAAGAGTCAGATGCTCAACCAACTGAGCCACCCAGGTGCCCCTTTTTGTCATCTAATTTGTGTCCGTAACAGCATGAAATAGCACAAAATGCAAGAGAATGAAGAGAGTTTGTAAAACAGATTACATCGATGACCTCATGTAAAAGGGAGCCCTGTCCTCAAGAACCTTATAGTCACTTGGTCCAGACACCTGCCCTTGAAGTTAAGGACGACTTAAGGTGCTGACGGCTAAGGTGGGCTGCGGGTAAGGGGAGGGGGAAGGGCGCCCTGAGGGCCTGCAGTGGCTGCGAGGGGCACCCAGCCTCGAAAGGTGTGGACCCTCACCCGAGCTACTTTCTGAGAAAAGGCATGTGTTTAACCAGGAAGCTGGCTGAGGCTGCGGTGTAGACCAGCGGCTCTCAAACTTGGGTGTGTAATAGAATCACCTGGATGGTTTGTCGCCAGGCAGGTTGCTGAGCCACACCTCAGGGTGTCTGATTCGGCAGGTGCGAAATGGGGCCTGGGAATCTGCATCTGTAACAAGCCCCAGATGAGGTTGATGTTGCTTGTCGGGGACCACACCCTGAGAACCACAGAGTACCACGTAGACAGTAACTACGTGGACCTTGAACCCAGGTCTTGGTCTTTACGGCACCAACAGCACTTGACTCCTGCTTTAAGGATCGGCAGAAAACCGGGGCGCCTGGATGGCTCGGTGGGTTAAGTGTCCGACTTCTACTCAGGTCATGCTCTCACAGTTCGTGGGACTGAGCCCTGCATTGGGCTCTGTGCTGACAGCACGGGGCCCGTCTGGGATTCTCTCTCTCCCTCTCTCTCTGCCCCTCCCCCACTCGTGCTTTTTTTTTCTCTCTCAAAATAAATAAATAAACTTAAAAAAAAAGAATTGGGGGGGGCGCCTGGGTGGCTGAGTCGGTTAAGTGTCCGACTTCGGCTCAGGCCATGATCTCGCGGTTTGTGAGTTCAAGCCCTGCGTCGGGCTCTGTGCTGACAGCTCGGAGCCTGGAGCCTGCTCTGGATTCTGTGTCTCCCTCTGTCTCTGCCCACCCCCCCCCCCCACCAGACTCACACTCTGTCTCTCTCTCTCTCTCTCTCAAAAATAAATAAACATAAAAAAAGAGAACTGTCAGAAAACCAAGGCTTCTGTGGAGTCAGCTCACAACTGGCAGGACGACGTAATCTACGGGAATACGGCACCTCCAGCGTGGATGCTGGATATGCCTGGGTATACAGTAAGCGGCAGGTAAGTGCACAGGAGGGTGGCATCCATGCCTCGATCCATCTGAAGTGCTCATGAAGACGTGCAGAGAACAGCCAGGAGCTGAACCATAGGGAAGCCAGGACTGGGAGCAGACTCCATGGGCCGTTCACTCTAGCCTGTTCCTGGGGAGCATGCAGAGTAGGACCCACTGGCCCCTGGATGGTGGTACAGCCGGCTTTGGTGTCCTGGGCTGTGCTTTGGGGTGGAAGCCAACACACCCCCTGCCCCCTTCATGGCTGGGGCCAGCCACACAGGACCACCATCTCCACGGAGCCCGGCAGAGCCCCCCACGCTGCCCTTTGCAAGTTCCAAGTCACTGCAAAGCAAATACTTTTGCAAATGTGGGGAGACCAACGTCTTAGCAAGCCTTAGCCCTGAATTCTGCTGTCACAGCCTCTGTTTCCCCCAGAACACAGCAGGCAGTGGCAATCAATCTGGGAGTCCCTCCTGTCCCCATAACTCCTCTACCTATGTGCCTGGTCACATAGGGGCAGTGTTTCCCCCCCATCATCTGGTTCTCCCCTCTCTTGGTGATGTCTTACCCTTCACCGGCTTCCTTCTAACAGCATATAGAGACATTCAAATCTCTCTTATCATAAAAATAAAATTAAAAACAAAAAAAAAAAAGGTTAACTTTTTCAAGGCAGGGCTCCCATCAGCTCATTTCCTTTGCAGATAGGTACCTGGAACAAGTTATCACAGATTCCTAACAGACATTCAAGCATTAACCTAAGAGACACCTACCGGGCCATGTGTTAAGCATGGTTCTACATGCATGGAACACAAAGGTGAAAACAGCAAAGATCGGGGCCCCGTAAAGGGCAATCTACTGAGGGCAAGGTCGACGAAAACCAACACTCCTAATAAGTAAGTAAATTCTATGGCAGGCTACAGGTCAGTGAGAACTTTAAAACAAAAAAGAAAAGAAAAAACAAAGCAGCAGAACAGAACACGGAGAAATGGACGGGAACAGGACGGGTAGAGGTTTGAGTCACAGGCCAAGTTCATCGTGCTGGGTCCAGATCTTTTCCTTCAATTAAATTCCAAACGGATGAATGACAAATGTGTTCGCTATAATATCATATTCATAGGCTTTTTAATTGCTGGGCTTTACAAAGAAATCCTATGCAAATTCCATCGAGGAAAGAACCCAGCTTGACACTGACAGCACAGGAAGAGTCTGCAGTCTCCAAAAGGGAGCGATTTTAGGATCCAGGGAATGTCCTCACCATCCCCTTTCACTCATGTATCCCAGGAGGTCATTACATCATGAGGGCATGACGCCTTTCGTCCCACAAAGGGGGATTCAGTACAGACGAGGGGCTGGTGGAAGGTATTGGGCAGTGAGCGATGAGAGAGTCAAATAGAGAGCAGGCTTTGAGGAGGGTAGGGGATCCAGACTGAGTGTCCGCCTGGTAGAACAAAAACGGGAATGCAGAAGAGGAAAGCAAAGGAAAGTCAACATATTTAAAAACTTCATATTGTGTCCTGAGCTGTTTCTAACAAGCCTGATTCTCAGGGGCTCAGGCATGAAAAGGGTCAGGACAAAGGACAGTGGGCACAGAGGCTCCAGCTAGGGACACAAAGACCACCTGCTCTTTGTGGTATGGAGGAAGACATACCAGTTCAGTGGTTACTGGGTCCTCAAGGAGCCACCCAAGCCAAACCCCTGGCTGGGGTTCATTTGACTTCACTCTAAAACAAAGAGGTCGGAATGCATCAGTGTGTTCAACTTTTATTTTTTCTACACTGGAATTCGCTTTTCAAAGAAAATCTTGAGCAAAACACAGTACAACTGACCCAACACAGGGGTTCAGGGCACTGACCACCCACCTGCGTACAGTTGAAAATCCATGTACAAGCCCTGACTTTCCAGAAACTTAACTACTCACAGCCTACTGCTGAGCGGAAGCCTTACCAATAATGTACACAGCCAATTAACACATATTTTGTGTTATGTGTATTATATACCGTATTCTTACAACAAAGGAAGCCAGAGGGGAAAAAACCTGATTAAGAAACTCCTAAGGCAGAGAAAATACATTTACAACACTGTACTCTATTTATCGAAAAAAGTCTGCATGTAAGTGAACCCGTGCAACTCAAACCCACGTTGTTGGAGGGTCAACTGTACCCAAAATATCTCAACAGTGAAGCTGATCTGGGTAATGTTCTATCATTACCCTTCCCTAACCTCCCCCTTAGAAGCATTTCTAAGGAAAGGAAGGGTCCCACAGAACATGGTCCTTCTCTCTTCTGGCATCTTATGATTCCATGAGGTATCTGAATCGTCGACATGTATACGATAGGATACTACTTAAGGAGACAGTTGAGTTTAAGAAACATTTAACGGAAGACTCAAAACTGGGTGGATGTGGGGACCGAATTCTGCGGCTCAGGTCCAAGCTGGGTCACCAAGGCGTGAAACACATTGTTCAACCTTTGGAGAAGGGAAAGCCCAGGGTCCCCCACGTTCCCCCTGGGACAGCCGGGCTGGCACATCCTCAGGAGCGGGAGATGGGTGAACGATCCTGCCACTCACCAGCTAAAGGAGCTTTAAAACACACACGAAGGACGATCAGGCGGCGGTGCTCACAAACACGAATAAACCAGGGGGAAAGGATGCCATGCACAAACCTTGATTCCAAGTTCGATATTTTCTCCTCCATACACATCCATGCCAGGGTCAAGGAGACCGATTTCACCAAAGAACTTCCTGTTGACCACGAAGGAGCAGCCAATCATGGCTGGTGTCCTGCAGGAGAGAGAACGAAGTCACAGTCAGCTGACGTATCATTCGGCCATGGGAAAGCGGGAAATGCCGCCATTTGCAACAACACAGGTGGACCTTGAGGGCATCACGCTAAGTGAGAGAAGTCAGACAGAGAAAGGCAAACACCGTAGGTTGTCTCTTATGTGTGGACTCAGAGGAACCAAGAGTAGAATGGTAGTTGCCAGGGGTTGGGGGTGGGGTGGGGGATATGCTGGTCAAAGGGTCTAAACTCGCAAGATGAATATGTTCTGGAGATCGAATGCACAGCATTGTGATTATAGTCAAGCCTACTGTACCATATACTTCAAAGATGCTAAGAGATTAGATCTTCCATGTTTTCACCACAAAATGAAATGATAATTACGTGATGTGACAGAGGGGTTGGCTAATGCTGTGGTGGTAATCATATTGCAATATATAATATTGCAATATATATGCAATATATAATGCAATATATAATATCATATGCAAATATAATATACTGCAACGTATAAATGTATCAAGTCAACATGTACGCTTTACACAGCGTTATATGGTAATTACGTCTCTATGAAGAAAAAAGGGGGAGCTGAAGCCACTCAGGTGACAAAACCAGAAGCCATCACAACAGGTGCTGGATTTCACTCCGGCAAATCAAGTAGCTTCCCTGAAATCCTCGATTCCCACACGCCCTCTTTGCATAAAGCTCTGTTTGAGCTTCAGACCAACTCGGGGACCCAAACCACCTAGCGACAACCGAGCTTCTGGGTGGCTTGCACAGGATGGGCTCCCATGACACGTGGGGTCTGCAAACACGGGAACGATTCTCATGGTATGTCTGGCAACAGCCATGTGACGGGATGCGCATCCCTGGGCAGCTGCGGAGAAGCTCAGAGGTGAGGAACGAGAAGGGAGAAGACTCATCCAGGAGGCCACCGGTGCCCACAGAGAGACCGCCTCCGCCCGCCGAGAAGGGGATGCCCAGCAGGAAAGACGAAAAGGATCGGCAGGGTGGCCCGTGACCATCAAGTCCGGAAACAAAGACTCAGTCTTTATTTTTGTATCTATTGATCCCCTTCGTTCTGTCTTCCAGGGCAGGCCAAAGGCACGAGTTGGCTCACCGAAAATCAGAGACAGACACCGTCTGAAGCAAAACATCAAGGACGTATGTGCGGAATTGACAGGATTGCGGTATTAATCTACCACGTTCACTGCAATTCCCCATGAAGCACAGAACCACGCTTTCTAAGGGCAGACGGCACGCCGATACATTACACATTGTCTGGTATTATATAGTATTACATCGTGTACTGCGGGGTCATACCAGCCGATCCTGGACTCTGCCCTTTCGCCTCTGCTTCTAGACTTTATGGGCACCCCGTATAATAAATTCATTCAGCAAATATTTTCTCCCACCTACCATATCTAAGGCCTCTTACCAGTTCTGTAGCAGGGAAAGACACAACATACTTCCCGTGTTCAAGCAACTCTAAGTCTAATAACAAATTAATATTGTTATATACTAATAATATTACGTACTATGATTAATGTTACTATTTTCATCACAGCCGTTTATTAAGCAATTAAGGAGCCTCAAGCACAAGGGCAAAGCCCTCTTCAGGCACCGTCTCGTTTAAAAACCTCCACAGCCCTGGGAAGAAGGTGGGGCCATCGCCACGGAAGAGCTGAGGCCCGTGGATATTTGGTGACCTGAGTCACAGGGTAGGGCTGAGGACCCATCAAACTTCAAAGTCCTTGACCGTGGCCCGTCTGCTGCACTGTACTCTCCAGAAAAGTCTTCGGAGAGGAGCCGGCAAACGCCCACACTGCCAAAGGCCAGAGATGCTGTTGAGATGCTTTCCTCGAGAAAAGAGACAGGCAGGCAGGTGAAACGCCACTGGGGCCACCAGGAAGTATTAATTCGATGGAATTCTCTTGAGCCGAACCATAAACCTCAATGTCAGGTCTTCAGTGGCTCCTGGTTTTGAACCTGACTCTCACCTTAATGTCCAGATCTCTGACTCCACGGAACATCCCTCGGTTGTTACTCTTTTCATTACAGCCATTTATTAAGCAAACATTTTTTGCTGGAACACTGGAAAAATCAGTGCTCGGAGTTGATCAGCCAGGTGTGAATGTCGGCACCACCCCACTGGAAACCGTGCTTATGGGATGTTAATGGAGTGCTCTGGACCCCAGAGAAGTCCCTACAGAGTACTGCTGTGAAAAGAGATACAGTCGGCATACAGGAGGGGCTCCGTGAATGCTGTTCCTTTGCCCTCTCATTGTGAGGCCCATCCATAATGTTGTCTCCACAAATCATATGCCAATCACACCTCTATATATGGGACGCCACCCTCTGCCATGCCCGCTACACCAGGGAAAGGAAGCACGTCACGTGCTCATTTTCTCCCAGCCCCGCGCCCCTCAGAGAGAGGCAGCTGACCACCCCTCCCAGAATGGAAAAGCACTACGCGAGCCCACCCTCCCCGAGCTCAGTGACCTAAACCGGGAATGCGCACCACACCCCAAACTGGGTCCACCGAATCACGGTATTCCTGAGACTTGGAATCAGGAGGCTCCTGGTCTCGTTCGTCTGTAGGACTCAGGGCGCCACTTGGGGGCAGCTGCAGGGGCCCCCGCGTAAGTGCACGACTGTGCGGAGGTAGGACATAGACGTCCGGTGGGGGTGTGAGGCCCTGGCGAGGGACTGCCTAATGACTTTGGCCTCCCATCAGCTGACAGGCCCGGGCTCTGCTCGCTGCCCCTGGGTCACGTGGGACCCCCCACGTCATTCTGTTCTACCTCCTTGACTCAAACCGTGTTAGATAGTTTTCTGTTCTATGCAACCAGTGATGATAACACGGGCTGTCTCCTCCTACTTACCATCGGGGGGGGGGGGGGGGGGCGGGGGGGGGGAGGATGTGTTATCACACAGCCAGGAGGGGCAAACTGCAGGGGAGGGTCATTCCGGGAGAGCTAAAGGCCAGGGCCCCCCTCCCCCCCAGTGATAGAGAAATGCCAGCAACTTGGAGAAGAGTGCAGCCAAGTGCAGGGGTCTGCAGAGGAGGGGGAACATGAGGCAGCACCCGGGCCACCTCAATTTTGAGAGCAGGTGCCGAGCACATCAAGAAATTCGGGTATGCTAAGGCAATCTCCCCAAAGCCCGTGCTCAGCATCGCCAAGTTCCCAACCTTCACAGACACGTGTAATGAACTCCTGCTCCAAGATGCTGTACTTTCTAACCCCTCGAGGGCAAGCAAGGCAGCCGACATCAGATGGCACAGTCAACAGACACGCTTGGACGGGTGGCTCTGGGCACAACCCCATGGGTGAAAGAATGTTTCTCTGAGACTGGCCCAGGGGCACCAGCATCACCAGGACGGCTCTTTAGATAAATGCAGATTCTTAGGGCACCTGGGTACCTCAGTCTGTTGAGCGTCTGAGTTAGGCTCAGGTCACAATCTCACGGTTCGTGAGTTCGAGCCCCGAGTCAGGCTCTGTGCTATCAGCATGGAGCCCGCTTTCAGATCCTCTGCGCCCCCCACCTCCCCTGCTGCACTCACATGCTCTCTCTCTCTCTCTCTCTCTCTCTCTCTCTTGCAAAAATAAATAAACATTTAAAAAAAGAGAGACAGATGGACAGAAAGAAAGCAAGAAAGAAAATGCAGATCCCTGAGTGCGGCCCAGGATCATGGAACCAGGTTTACAGAGAAGGGACTTAGGAATTTGCGTTGGTGCCAGCAGACCTATCCCGTGGGGCCATCTCCCCCAGAGCCATCAAGTTGTCCCTCTAATTCGTTTGTTCCCAGGACCTACTGCCCTTGCTGGCACAGAGCAGGTGCCCGCTGTCTACTGTTGAATACTGGCTTTATCTGGATGAGATTTTTCACGCGTGGTGGCAAGGAGGGAATTCACAGTATGAGCCGCTCCGGGGCCCCTCTCTGCTGGTCACAGCTCTGTTCAGCACATTCGGCTAGGTTCTCTACCAGAAGCCCCAGGATCCTTCGCAGCAGAACTGAGAGGTCCCTTAGGGCCTCCTCGCTGAAACCGGGCCAGGGTGGCACCAGGGCCCATGGCCACGGGAAAGCAGGCCTCTGTATGCATCCTGGGTGGCTGTCAGAAGCTGAAGGTGAAAGGCAAGGTGACCGGCCCTAAGGAAATGCAGACGTGGAACAAATATGTGACCATTATCGTTGGTGGCAGCATGTGGAAAGGTCCCCGAAAGGTCACGGTGAGAAACCTGCTGGTGTGTCAAGAAGAGAGAGCACGCCATTCCATGTCTCGGCTCTCTCGCGAGGTGTCCCCTGACAGGACAGTGGATGAGGGAGGCCGGTGGCCTCCGCGAAGCAAAGACCACAGTGCTGGGGGCAGCGCAAGACTCCCGGCAGGTGGCCAACATCGAACTGGGTCTCCCCACCCCACCCCCCCGCCAGGCAGGCCGGCAATGCTGGTGAGGTCAGCGGGACAACTGCTTTGAGTTCTGGAACAAACCGGGGCGCCTGGGTGGCTCAGCCAGTTAAGCATCTGACTTCGGCGCAGGTCACGATCTCACGGTTTGTGGGTTCAAGCCCCGCATCGGGCTCTGTGTCGACAGCTCGGAGCCTGGAGCCCGCTTTGGATTCTGTGTCTCCCTCTCTCTCTCTCTCTCTCTCTGCCCCTCCCCCACCTCCAAAATAAATAAACATTAAAGGAAAAAAGTTAAAAAAAATTGACTTCTGGAACCGCCTGGCCGCTGACGAGCCGCTGGGGCTTCGCCCGGGGAGAAGCAGGTCTCCGCTATAGCAGGCCATCTTCCAGCCCCACCTGGGAGCTGCCCCAGGGGTGGCAGGCTTAGCCAGACCCGGCCTTCCACTGAGAACCAAGAGGCAAACTTTGCCCTGCTTCCCCTCTGGTTTCCTCGCCACCTGCCCGGCCTTGCCGGCCACAGCCGACTGCGCTTTGGGGCGGACGGGATCCCGGAGCGTGAAGTTCTTCAGACTCAACTGTGATTACCACCATTAGTGCAAACATTTCCATTCAGAATCATTCAAAAATGATAATCATATTAAGGGATCTGCCAAAGTCTAATAGCTCTATTACAGAGGAGAAGAACAGAAATTAAAAATAATCACTTTTATTGTTGCTGTCGCACAGAAGATGTGCAACACATACAACGGTTCCAGCTGAGAGGGAGGCGGAAGGGAGAATGTCCGCCAAATGCAAAGCCTTCTCAGCGTCCACACTTCCTCTCCTCGTAAGGGCCAACGGGTCCGTCTGGGTTGTAGGTATTTCCCCCCCACCACCACACCCCTTCATTGGCTCCCTATTCTCTCCTCGGTTGAGGGCGGGCTCATCCTTCGCTCCCAAGTCCTCCTCGGTACCGTCCGAGCCACATGCCCCACAGATGCGACGGCCTGGCGACTCTGGGCTGTTCGTTGTTCACACGGTGTGTCCCTTCTTCTGAACTGCCCTCCCCGGGACCACCTCCATCCATCCAAATCCTACCCGCCCTTCAAAGCACATGTCTTTCTTTCTAAAAAAAAAAAAAAAAATGAATTTTTTATGTTAGGCGAAGTCCTGAGGACTTCTGTAGGTACCGTCCTAGTGAGCAAGCAAACACGATTTTTCGGTAGTGGGTTCTTAGTAAAAACGTTTCGTGGTTGCAGTGACGGCACCCTTGTTATCATTGGTGAGCGAGGCCACTGGAGGGGGAAGAGCAGGCTCCAGGGGAAGAGCAGGCTCCAGGGGTAGAGGGGAAAGAAGGTGCTAGAAAACAGAGACTCTGCTGATCTGTGGCCCATGGGACTAGGTGATGTGCTGTTTTCAGAAGGAAGGCCCCCACTGGCCAGGGTCTTTCTTCTGCCCCTTGGTCTCCTGATTTGCAGTGACTACTCCTACCAGGGTGCATACACATCACGGCGTGGCTCGCGATCTTGGTCACCGCGGAGGGTATCAGAGCTGAGATATCCGCTCCTGCCTGCCTCATACCCACTGCTGCTTTCATAGGTCCCAGCTGCCCCCTGGCCCCCATCTCTGGTGGCCACGTCTCCAAATTCGTGGCTCATGAGTCAGGGATCCAGGGCTCACTCTGTTTTCTCCTCTCATGATTCCAGCTGGCCTGCCTCACCGGGACTCGCTGCCTTCCTCGGTCCTCAGACTCAAACACCTGCCATTTTCATTGGTCCCAGCTCTGCTTTAGCTGACGGCCAGGTCTGTTTGCGGAGCACCTTCTAACGCCAAGACCCCGTTTGCAGGAAAAGCCTAGAAAACTCTACGCCATCCCTGGGGCTATCCTTCGAAGAATTTCCGCAAATCTCGTTCCCGGGGTACAACCAGCCTTGGGTATTTGGGTGATCTTGTCAACTTCTTCAGCAATAGACAGCTTGCTTAATCGCAATGTACTCACTCTGGTGCCTTTCTTTCAAATGACGAGGACTCTGACACCGTTTCCTCAGAAGGGGTGTCTCACGTGGATGTCGCCCTTCCTCGGCCACCCCATGGCGCAGATGCCGATGTGCTCAAGTGACCAAAGGACAGAGCAGGGATGGGGGAGGAGAACTGGGCACACCATCCAGGCCAACAACGCCCCGTGCCGAAAAAACGGACGTATCGATGCTGCGTTGGGACAATTCAGTTGTCCCTGACCCTCAGAGCAGCTCTCGTTGGTAGATACTACTCGTCCCAGTTTCCAGCCGAGGAATCAGGGGTTAGGGGTCAGGTGAACTGGTCAAGGGCAGACACGTGCACGTTAAGCCCAGAGCCAGGAGCAACCTGGTGGTGTGTCTGACCCCACCCCCTCCTAGGTATCCCGGCTGTCTCCCAAACAAGATCACCAAAAACAGGCAGCAGCTAAGAGCTCTCGCACTGGGTGGGGTAAGTGGTCCCGCTCGGAAGATTTCTGGGAACTTGCAGCTGCTTCGCACTAAAAATACAATTTGGGGGAAGGAGCTGGCTGGCTTGCATAGAATTCTCAACTGGCACAGTACAGTAATTTAATACTCAGAGTTCCATTTGCCTCTGCTATACATACAAATACCAAAAGGGTAAGGACCACGCTGCCTTTTTAAAAAGCAAATGCTGTATCCAGCGCACAGATATCTCACAAGAAAATCGGACCCAGAGGCCAGCGATTCGTCTGTTAAATGGAGGCAGCACTTTTCCCTTTTGTTGCTGAGGAGATAATTCACACCGAAACAACAACTTCTTCCAGATTGGGAAGTGAACTGTCTGGGTATTAAGAGCCTTTCCTTGTGGAGGATAAAGGAAAGGCTCATCTCTCTGGAGTGTGATTTTTCACAGATGCAGAAAATGCCAGCGGGGATTGAAGTTGCCAGTTCCAAAAGCATTTCCTTGGCTGGCTGATTTTGCCCGGGCTTGTTTTATTAAAACAAAGACCACATCAAAACTCTCTAGTAAGATGTTTCCTCCAAGTAATCTTCTCAGCATAACACTTTGGCTCTTTGCTAATCACATTTTCTGTAGGCTTCGGGAAATCGATTTGCAAATAATCCTTTGAAGACAATTTTTGCAAAAGCACAAAGTTTCTAAAGAAGCGGTAAGGCATTAAGCCATTATCAGCCATCAACACTTCATATGTGTGTGTATTTAAGGGTCTGGTTAGCTACCTTGTGAGATAAAGTACAGGTTGGGTGAATGTTTGGGGAAGAGAAAAAAAGAAGAAAGGTCTAGAACAGAGGTCAGCACATTATACCGCCCGTTTTTGTCCAACCCGAGAGCCAAGAATGTTGTTTATAGATGAACATACGGACGTGCGGGTGAGAACACCGGCAACATGTTACCCCTCCCCCCAACAAAAATTCCATTATCCTCATTAGTAGACATGAACTCCAAAAAATTTGTACTCATGCTTATTACAGTTTGGATTTCATCGGTAAAATATTTGTGGAAATTGTTTTTTCCTCTTCTTTGTAGGCATCTAGGTAATAGCCTTGAATTTGTCTTTTGGATTATAGAGCCTAATATATTTACTGTTCGGTTCCTTTAGAGAAAAAGTTTACTGAACTCTGTCCTAGAACATGAGGCCTGGAGGGAAGTAGAGACTCCATGTGGGGCCACGTGGTACCAGGTGACTGGAAGAAAGGTAACTTTGAAAAGGACAGATAAGGGACTTGGGGAGAGAAAGACTTAAAAGATGGATGAGCATCCCTCCAGACACCAGGGCTGATGTCAGAGCAAATCTGATGAAGGCTTTGGGCCGCACACTCAAAAGTGCACACCCAGGCTGGCAACACACCTTGTTCTGCAAAGAAAGTGAAAGGGCGCGTAGTTTGCCCGCCCCAAATATGCCTCTTTGGCGCAAGGATTACCTTGAGATGGTTATCTTTAAGAAACAGCAGACACAGGAGAAGCTCTGAAAACCTACCCTTCGGAAAAGAGAAATCTCCATTTATAAGGGAAAGCTCCATTTGTAAGGGTGTCTCCGTCTCTGTACCAGGAAGAGAAGGAAACTCTTATCAATAGAGAAGACACCCACTTAAATCACCATAATAAACCTTACCCTTGTTTGACTGTGCTTTTTTTGGTACCCCCCCCCCCACCATTGACAGACCTCCCTTCTCTGCACCATATTTGTTTTGTGTTTAGCTGATGATGGTGTTTAGGGTGGTGGTTTGGGCCATCTTGGGAAGTTACTCGGTTTTCCTTGGTCTCTCCCACCTATCTAGAAGGCATACATGTTATTCAACTTACATTTGTTTTTCTCCTATGAATCTTTTTATAACAGGGGGGACCTCAGCCAAGAACCTAGAAGGGTAAAAGAAAAATCATTTCCCTCCCCTACTAAAGGAAGAGTACTGAGATGCGTGCATAGTAGAGAATCTTTCTGAGAAGGTGTGAGGCCATCCTATAGAAATGCGGGCGCTGTGGGATCAAATACAATTAGAACTAAATGGGAACACAGAGCAAAGGGGACATGGGCAGAATAAGATAATGCCAAGGGTGAGCTTAACGTACGTAACGTACGCTTAATAAAGGTGTGGAGAAATGCAGCACAGGCTTTCTGGCAGTCATTGCAAACACAGTTACTGGAATCATCTGCAGTGTCTAAAATATTTTTTTTTAATTTTTTTTTCAACATTTTAATTTATTTTTGGGGCAGAGAGAGACAGAGCATGAACGGGCGAGGGGCAGAGAGAGAGGGAGACCCAGAATCGGAAACAGGCTCCAGGCTCTGAGCCATCAGCCCAGAGCCCGACGCGGGGCTCGAACTCCCGGACCGCGAGATCGTGACCTGGCTGAAGTCGGACGCTTAACCGACTGCGCCACCCAGGCGCCCCCTAAAATATTTTTAAAAGACAAGTACAGACACTTGGCCCCTAAGTCCCCGCCCCCCCCCGCCCCGCCCAAATTTCTCCACTGAGGAACTTGGTCAACCGTCCCCTCAAAACACTACTTTAGTAACACCACACGCTCCACAATTCTGTTTCTTAAAACACTCTTCGGCATCGGCCCACAGCATTTATCCAAGTATAGTAAGATGAGGACAATTGTTTTCAGGGCCAAAATGAGGTCAAAGTAAGAACATAGCTTTCTGATGGCCTTGTTTGTTCATGGTTAGATTAGCAGTAAAGTAGCTATAAGGAAGCAGGCAAATAAAATATGTATTTTGAAATATATGAGTTTGCTTTTCTATTCTGGCTTCACTTTCATCCAGAGGCAGTCATAGCTTTGAGATGAGTAAAGACTGTCAGAACTAAGATGAAAAGAAGCAAAGAAGTGTTAATTTTCAGTTGTGACTGTGAAACTGACTCTTGAAACTAACTTCCGACACAGTCTCGAAATCAGGATTTTAAGTGCATTAGCCATGCGCTGGAGAAAGATGTTTTCTGAATCTGAACCTCCTTTGAAATATCAGGCAAAGACAAGATGGAGGTTGTGACATGGCCATGGGTCTCAACGCTGGCTCACTTTGGGATCACCTGGGGAGCACTCATAAACGACCTGTGCTTGGGCTCACTCCCAGACACTTGGATTCAACTGATCTACATCCATATTCGATTCAAAAGGGCATGCGACCGGGGTCTAGAACCACTGGCAGATGGAATCTTTCCAATCCCAAAGAGAGGCTACTTCTTTGTGGGTTGGGGGCAAAGTCCGTAGAGAGCGGAGAAAGGGAGACAGACCTGAAGCCAGGCCTCCTCTGAGCGGTGTTTAGTTTAGTCCTACCACTCGGTTGGGAGTCCGGGTGTGGGAAGAGAAACTCTGCAAATAGATTTGAACCTAGGAAAGCAAGAGTTTTGCTTGCTGCCTAAGGGTTAAAGACAGGCTACTCCAAGATGGGCCACTTTAGTGTGATGATTATTTTGAGTCAAAGGCAATAAAAACCCAGCAGATTCAGGAAAAAAACTTTGCCTCCTTCTCAACTGCCTAAATTTACACTGGAAAAGACAGCCTGTACCAGGATGAGAGCTATTTTTTTATATATATAATTTATTGTCAAATTGGTTTCCAGACAACACCCAGCGCTCATCCCAACAGGTGCCCTCCTCAATGCCCATCACCCACTTTCCCCTCTCCCCCACCCCCCATCAACCCTCAGTTTGTTCTCAGTATTTAAGAGTCTCTCTGGAAAACAGTGTGGAGATTCCTCAAAAAATTAAAAATAGATCTACCCCATGACCCAGCAATAGCACTGCTAGGAATTTACCCAAGGGATACAGGAGTACTGATGCATAGGGGCACTTGTACCCCAATGTTGATAGCAGCACTTTCAACAATAGCCAAATGATGGAAAGAGCCTAAATGTCCATCCACTGATGAATGGATAAAGAAGATGTGGTTTATCTATACAATGGAATACTACTTGGCAATGAGAAAGAATGAAATCTGGCCCTTTGTAGCAACGTGGATGGAACTGGAGGGTATTATGCTAAGTGAAATAAGTCAGGCAGAGAAAGACAGATACCGTATGTTTTCACTCATATGTGGATCCTGAGGATGAGAGCTATTAACAGAGATTCCTCCTTACCTAAAACAATGTATCTGCATAATAGGGCAACCTTTGTTTTCCAAACAGCGCCTCTCTCCTTCCTGCTAGTGGTCTTCCTCCCCTTTGTATCCTCAGGCCCCCTACCACTCTCCTTAGCTCATAGAAGCCTCGCGTCGCCTCAATGTCTTTAGAATTTCGTGTCCTTGTGGATTCCCCATAGGTACAAAACTAAACTTGATTTTCTCCTGTGAATATCTCCTGTTAATTTTGTTCTTAGTCCAGCTAGAAGGACTTTGAAAGGAAAAGAGAATTTCTTCCTCCCAACCCTGCCTAGCACTCTGCAGGAGGGAGAATGCCTTGCAGAATACCCAGGCTGTGGGGCAGAGATGGTTGAGTGATGTTTAGGCAGACAGAAGACTTAAAATAGTGTTTCCAGTGCCCACAGCTAGCTCCTGACTTGCCAGAAATCCTGATGCTCCCTCATTTCCCAGAGGAATGGTAGCAAAAGGCTAGATCAAGGGAGTCAGGGAAATGGAGGGCATGGAATATGCAGATATTGTGCCTGGGGTTCAGGACCAGGACCAGGGGTATCAGCAGTGAATAGGGGATAAAACACATATGAGAGGAATGAGACACGTCAACAAGGCCCAGGAAGGTTACAGAGGAGAGCCTGCAACCCAGACACCTCTCCCCATCACCACGGTGGAGGGCCAGTTCATGCTTGCTCCTAAGAGTTATTCAAGAGGGGAAGCAGGAGAGGAAGACCCTTTGACGGGAAAGAGCAGTGCTTACATAGAACAGCCCGTTTAATCATGATTTAACAGAGCAAATGACTTCAGAGAATGCAGTTTTAAATTCAAAGAAACTGAATTTCCTTCAGACAACAAGATTAGTTTTCTTTTTCATCATCAGTGAAAATGGGGACTAGAGATCAAGTTGAATTCAAATACAGAAAAACAAAGTCAACGTTTTCCACATCTGATGTGCAACTACAGTTTAAAACTTGCTACAGGATTTGGAGCACTTAGAAGAGTGAACGGACTCTAAGACACCAACAGAAAACTAGGAGAGGAAAGAACAAAGGAGTCACATAAGAAAAACAACTTTTCTGGGAAGTAATTTGGCAAAATGTCGCACAAGTCGTGACAGTGTATATGTCTTACGTGGAGAAACCCCATGCCTATGAATTTATCCCAGAGAGTAATAATGATTTCTGCCTCTGAGAACGTTGGATTACATGATTTGGACGACTTTCCAACTAAAACCAATGAGAAAACACTGGGTTACAACTTTCGAATTGTAATGAAACCATTACAGATGAACAAGATGTAAAGTATTGAGTTGAGATCTAGCCGAGATTGGAATAAAGGGAGAGAATCCCAACACTAGGTTTGCTTCTGCCCAGAGCTATGTACTAGTACAGAAAGAGGGGCTGCATTTATGGCAGCCTCAAAAGACCAGGGAGTTAAAAGATGGATGTCAGGGCCCACCATGATAGGCAACCTGATAAACCACCTTCTATTTTTGGCCAGGACAATGAAAGGCTGACCTAAGAGTAACTGTCTACTGGAAATCAGCCTGCCCTCCCATAAGCTACAAGTCTACTTCATTTCATCTGAGTAGCCCAGAAGACTTCAACTCTTGAATTTTGATTAAAGGAATCAGGGTCACTAGTACTCCTGTGCTCCTGACAGAAGTGAACAAAAATTCTGCCTAGAGGCAAGTAATATCATCCTAGGTTTCAAATTCATTCAGTAACAAATTTTTCAAGGACACTCTCCAACACATAATCAAAGACAAGCAGAAGCATTAGGGTCAAGATGTCAGACGTCAAGCTCGTAGAAATGAGAGACAACAGAAAGGTTTTAAGCAAGCTTAAAAATTCAGCAGGAAATTGGAAACTATATAAAAAGTGAGACAGCAGGTTTTGAAAAAGAAAAAAGAGAAAATCTAGGACTGAAAAGTTAACTAAAATTAAGAGCTCAATGGATAGTTTAATAGCGGATTAGACACAAATAAAGAGAGCATTATTAAAGTGGAAGATAGGTCAGAAGAAACCTTCTGGAACAAAGCACAGAGAGACAAAAAGATGAAAAATACATAAAAGAGGGTAGGTTATATCAAGAATACAATAAGGCCTGACACAGGTTTGTGAGATCCTGGAAGAGAAGGAAAAAAGGGCGGAGGCAATATCTGAAGAGGTAATGACTGAGAATATCCCAGAACTGAGGAAAGACCTCAACGCACAGAGTTAAAAAGCTCAACAAATCTCAAGCAGAGAAAATAAAAAGAAATCCACACCTAGACACATCACAATGAAATTAAAAAAAGAAAAAGTGGAGACATAATCTTATAAGTAGTCTGATGGGGACAGAAAAAGAAATAATGATTTTTTAAAAAGTTTTTGTGTAAGAATTTTAATCAAAACATTATTTGTCACAGAGAACAAAAACCTTCTGAATTTCCACCAACAGAGAAACACTTAAATGTATTTTGGCATATGCCCATGATGGAGCTGTTAAAACATCATTTAAAAACATACTGAATGATGTAGAGAAAGTTACATTTAAAAATATAACACCAGCAACCACTGCTCTCAATTTCAAACTAGGGCAGGACTCATTTGAGTTAGTAGTTATTTTGCATATGTCGCATTCTACTTATTCTGGTTTTAAGTACATTAAGTTTTATGCACTGAAAGACAGGCGAGAGGGGGCCTTATGTTCAAACATGGTATTAAGTGAGCAGGGGGAGGATACAGCTGAGAATGTCACATATTCTCTTCTAGATGCTTCTGTAGAGAATCTACCAAGCTTTTCCTCTACACCTCTTTTTCTGTCCTCCCAGAAAACCCATGTGACAGGATGGGATTCTTTTTCCTCTAAAATTCTCCCAGGAGTTTGTCATTTCCCCGTCCCCTACTGGGCCTGGCATATATCAAGCTGGGATGACAGAAAAGGGCTTTTTTTTCTAATACAACTCAAGGAGAAAAAGAAATATTTTTTCAGTATACTAAGACATATTAAATCTTATATTATAATCAGATTTACATTAAGATCTGTTCTCATGGTCTTGTAGATGCCAAGGCCAAAGGCTCATGAAGGACCGTGATCCTTCGATCACCTTCTCAACCCACATGGTCTAATAGCCTCTGGAATTCCACTTACGAGTCAGATCAACAAAGGATCAGGTGCCCAGAGGGCCGACAATCCTGGTCAAGCAGGCTGGCGGTGTCAGAACTCGCTAGAATAACATCAAACATGAACTGTGTCATCCCTGCCCTCCTGGAAATAATGGCATGAGGAAGGAGTGAAGCATGGAGGCACATGGTTACCAGAGCTCAGAGGCTGCCAAGGGACTTCACCCAGAACTCCCAGGAGCTCAAAAGCAAAGCGATTTCTTACATACCCTCATTTACTCCCTGGCTCGGAGAAATAAACTGCGAATGTTGTCGATTACTTCCTTAGAAGGCTGATGAGTTGATAATCACCAGGAGATGTAACATATGTCATTAAGCAAACCTCTACAGGAACAGGACTCTTGCTGCCTTTTTCCTTAATGAAATTGTTCCTTCCTAGCTGTGTTTGTTATGAGGAAGGAGAGACGAGTCGCGGATTCTAAGCACAGGTACACCCGCCGGCTCTGCCTGGGAACATTCTCCAATGCCTCCATTTCAAGGTGTCCCCAACACCTCCCTGACGAATTCGAAACTTCCAGGCCGCGCTCCTTCAAGGCTCACTGAGATCTGGCCCTTTCTTAGCTTTCCAGCAGGAAAACTTTTCAACTTGTCTAGAATCCCCTCCCTCTCTGAACCCTCTGCTCCTCACTCAGAGGCCAAGATTATTTGCGCTTCTTCCCCTGTGTTTAGACCGTCCCCTGCTGTCTTCCACTCAAGTCCTTGTGTTTTATGGGGCTAGTTTTGGCCCAGCTGCCTCCATGGATCCTTTGACTAGCTTAGCACAGCAGCTCTCAACCCCTAGAGTCCCTGTTGTCCCTAGCACTCCTTTGGCAAGGGTATTATTCTCTTTTTCATTGTCTTGTGTCTCCCCACCCATACGTCCAGGCCCCAGGACTGGGGAAATGGCCACACTGCTCTTTTCCCCGTCATGGGCATTCAGCGATGGGAGAGCCTGGACAGCACAAATCGGCTGTAGAGCACGCTTCCACCTTTAACAGCTATGACGACTGCACTGCCTCTCCGCCATCCACACTCATCAAATTGCGTCCAAAAGAGCAGAATAATTCTGTCACTGGGAGATTTGAGAAGAAGCCAAGAGGGAATGAGCTACTAAGAACAGCTTTGACTCGTGATGCATGGGGAGCAGCTGGGTGGGAGGAGGGAGCTTGGCAGAGAGAAAGCCGGGGAGACCAGGCACGAGGCTGGCCATTCGTACAGGGCTGGGTTACGCCTGGTACCCCTGCCAGGTTCGGAGTTCAGAAGACAGGGCTCCAAACGTTTTCCAGTGAAGAGATCAGAAAGTCCAAGTGAAGTCAGAGTCAAATCCAGACCCAGAGAGAAGAGTCACAGAATGCAAATCAGAACAGATGCATGTTTATGTAGGACTGACTGGGCAGCTGTGATTTTTATATGGGCCCAGGGGTACCTCTCCCTGTGTGCCCTGTAAGCCTCTGCTGCCTGGCTCGAGGGGCAGGGATTCCTGGGCTATTAAATTTACAGTTTTGCCATGAACCCCCTTATAGTTCTGACAGTTCTGTTTTATTGAGTACTTGGTACGTCCTAGATACTGTTCTAAGCGTTTACATACATTATTTCGCTTAATCCATCCAACAGCTTATGGGGAGGGACTATTAATATACCCAACTGAAAAATGGGGAAACTGAGGCACACGGGAGGTAAATCCTTTCCCCAGCAGCAAATCACTAGTAAGTGTGTAACCAAGACCTGAACCCCAAGCTCTCCCAGACAAAGCTCATGGGGTTTTCTCTCCCCCACCAGTCTGTGTCACCTTTGGATGGGTTTTGACCCTGGCCTTAGGGAGAACTGCACTACTGGCAGTGGTCCACAAGGCCTACGCGGGTCGGGCCCTCCCCTGGCACAGGCCAGCCTTCAGGCAGATTCCTCCTGTCCCATCTCAACTTCACAGCCTCCCCGTACTCTAAAGAATGTGTATCTTCCCAGCTCTGGTAGACTCCATTTTTCCTGCCTCAGCCAGGCCCACTGCCTCCTGTTCTTTCTCTGAGACACTAGCCCTGTGGAGAGTCACAGTCTCTGTTTTTGAGTCTGTGCGGTCAGGGCCCTGGGGAGAATGAGGTATATAGGGGAGTCCGGTGCAATGCGGTGGCCAAGCCACAGACCTCCTGGCCTCTGGGTCTCAGTATCCCTCATATCACCCTCAGGTTTAATTACTTACTCACTGGGAAGATTCACAGGACTCGGTATATGGTCAAAGTCATGGCTATGATTTATTACAGCAAACAGAGAGAAGGAAAAGTCAGCAGAGGGAAGGTGCATGAAACAGAGCCGGAGAAACCAAGCACAAGCCCTCAAGATCCTCTCCCACTGGAGTCAGACAGGATGTCCCCCAACCAAGTGCTGTGACAGCATGTGTGAAATGCCATCTACCAGGAAGACCCCCCCACAGACTCAGTACCCAGCGTTTTTGTTCACTATGGAGGTACCTTCTGCCTACCAGGTCCCAAAATTCCAGTCTCCCGGACGGAAGGCAAGGGCTTGGCATAAACCACATTGTTTGTACAGTTTGGGTGAAATAAGCCACTCTTATGGAGCCACTCCAAGATGCCAGCCAAGGGCCAACCTTCTCAGTGTCAAGAATAAACGGTTTTAGGGGCGCCTGGGTGGCTCAGTCGGTTAAGCGTCCGACTTCGGCTCAGGTTATGATCTCACGGTCCGTGGGTTCGAGCCCCGCGTCGGGCTCTGTGCTGACAGCTCATAGCCTGGAGCCTGTTTTGGATTCTGTGTCTCCGTCTCTCTCTGCCCCTCCCCTGTTCATGCTCTGTCTCTCTGTCTCAAAAATAAATAAACGTTAAAAAAAAATTAAAAAAAAAAAAAAGAATAAACGGTTTTAGAGAATAAATAGCTGGGCCTATTATGTTAACTGTTTTCTGCACATAATCCAAACAGACAATCTAACACCCCAGCAGAGCTGTCCCTCCTTTGCATTTATGCCAGATTCCACACTTCCTAAGCGTGTCCATCTCATTACAATCTCACGGTAACTTTGTACAGGAGGCAGGTGGGAATCAGTCCCGTCGCAGATGAGCAGGTCAACGGCTGAGGGAATTCTTGATGCGGAGTCACCGAGAAAATGGCTGCGAAAGCTGAACCCTTAGACCGGCCAGCCTCCTCCCCTGTGACAAAGGAGGGACGGGCGACACGGAACCTAGATAAGCCACGTGCACAAAGCTGTAAGAAAAGGCTGCTCTTGTTGTCATGTGGAGTAAAACAGGGATGTGTCTCTACCACTCAAGAAAACCCGAGACGAAAAGAACTCCCAGTCTCCATGAACTTCTGACTGTTCCACAGTGCTCTCCATTAAATCAATTCACAGAATATTAGCGCTAGAAGTGTCCTGAAGAAATCACTGCGTACAACTCATTTCTTTATTTGAAAAATAGGGAAAACAATTAGCTTCAGCCCCTATTGCATATGGCTAATAACCTATTGTTTAGAAAAGACTGGAGAATGGGTAATGAAAGCCATTACGTGAGATAGCTTTTATTGTGCCTTCTTTATCGTTGGAAAATTGCCTTCATTATCAATGAAAACAGTGATGGTCCCTCCTCTTTCAGCTTGGCTTTCTCTCCCGCTGCAGGCTCAAGTCAGGGATGCTGTTGTAAGTTTGAGACAGAATGTAAGAAAAAGAAAAAGATAAAAAAATAAAACCCTCAGCTCTTTTGTTGTTTAAGGGCAGGCCAATTCACCCAAATGTGAACAAGTGGGCCCATGAGAGGGTTGATGAGAGACAGATAATGGCCTGACCATGAAGTAGGGACAATGCCTCATCCAGCGGTCCATGGCTGATTCTTTCTGGGTCTGAGTTTCTTCACCTCCGCAGTGGGAAGACCGAGAACAGCTACCACGGATGGACTGCTCCCTATACGGTGGGTTCAAGGCCATGACCTTAACATACATTTGTGAGTCCATCTGATTCTCACGGCAACGCTTTTAGACAAGTCATGGTACCTGCTTTCGAGAGTTGGGCATGCTGAAATATAGAAAACGCGGGTGCTTGCTCTAACACGGTAGAGAAGATGCCACGCTGGGTCCCCTCAACTCTCAGCCCAGTGACTGTGTAGACTGTCTGCCTTCAGAGAATCTGCTCAAAGCCCAAATCACAAGGAAACCCAAGGAAACCTGCCTGTCTCCTCTTGAGCTCTGTGCCTGAAACAAGTGTCCTCTGAAAATTCATAATTACTTGCCCCTAAGAGGGTTTGAGATTTTACCTTACATTGGCTGCACGGTCAGGAAACACCAAGCCTAGAAATTTGCATGAAACACAGTCCCAGCGTGAAGACACCCAGGAGTGAGTAGCAAAAGCAAAAGGAAAACCTCACTATGTAACGTTGTGTGTCAACTATACTTCGATAAAAAACAAAACACCACAAAACAAAAGCCTCACTGGAGAGATCCACGTGCAACCCAGAATTCCCACCCAGAAGCTCCACAGAAGGTGAGCTCACAATCTAAAATTACAAACATACGAGGGAACAATCTACCATAAGCGAGAATCAGCAAATACAATGGAATTAGTACCCCCGAGAACTTGAGATAACAGAACTACCAGAGAGAGACCACAAAACTGAAATGTTCCAAAGGTTAAAAACCTCAAAATAGGGGTCAAAACCATAAGGATAAGACCCTATGAAAAATAAACAAGCAGATGTGAAAAATAATGAAACAAAACTTCTAGAAATGAAAAGTATAGACTTTGAAATCTAAAACACAACAGGCGAGTCGGATGATAACTCATGCCTAGATGAAGAGCGAAACAGAGTGAACAAAGGGATAGATGGATGAAATTACCCTTAGTGCATGTAAAGAGATAGAAAAGAATGCAAAAGGGATTAGAAGATATAAAAGTTGGATCCTGCCATGGAAACACTGGCCAGCAAGGTCCTGGAGCCTGGGCAATGTCTCTCTGTTGCCAACAGTGGAGATTACTAAGTGTGCTACATTTGAATAAAGTTTTATAATTTATCAATAAAGCTTTCAAGGTTAATGCGTGTAATTCATTTGATCCACAAAGAATCCACGTGATGGAGATGCACGTATTAAATTACCCACCTTACGGATGGAAATGGAAGCTCAGAGACATTTAAGGGACTTGCACAAAATCATACCGCTAGCTCATCAATGATGAAGCTGAAAGTCAAAGGGGCTCTCTCAAACCTCTTTTATAAGGTCATTCATCGCAGCCATAAGGGCTCTGCCTTTATACTGAATCACCTCCCAAAGGCCCGGCATCCTAATACCATCACATTGGGCAGGAGGATTTCAAGGTATGAATTTGGGCTCTTTGCAGGGAGATACTTTCAGACCCTGGCAGATGCCAACTGGGATGCTAATAGGGTAAACTTTGCAAAATTAACTGACTCTCAGGGTCCACGGGGTTAACGCAACAGCCCCCGGCCAGGACCACAAGGCAACTCTCCTTCCTTGGTGTGGAGAGCCCCCTTTTCCTGCTCAGGCCGAATTAGCCCACAGCTGCAGAGGATAAACGACAGGACAAGGCTGGCTTGCAAAAAGGGGGAAACTGCTCGCCACAGCCCGTTCTCCGAATGAACGCCTGCCACTCTGGACTTGATCATTTTTGGTGGGAGAGAGAGAACGCATCGTTCATTTCCTTCCTATGTTAGGGGGAAATGACCTGGATGGGAAATATACCAGGGTCAGTTTCACAGGCGGGGCACAGAATGAGATACATCCCCAACCAGGGGCAGAAAGGTCAACCACAGTCACTGAAACTCTTGGAACAAAGGACAAGGAAAAATGACATTCTTTTGGAGCGTGGGCTCCCTTTTTAAAAGGGCAAGTATTTGCCCCCTGGAGGCCCTGGAACCAACTAACTGCTCAGGCATCTCATTCCTGAAAAACCCTCCCACACCAAACAGGCTTGATTTCTCTATTCTGATAGCTCAAATTTATAAGTTATTGGGTTTCAACACATCTGCCAGGTGGGATCTTAAATCTGATGAGGCTCTGGATTCATTAACCTTGGCAGAAGGAGCCTGGGTAAATCTGCTTGAAAAATACCTGTGGTATATTTTAATTCTCAAAAGGGCAGGGGATGTAGAACGCAGATCTGTGTATCCTGCCCCCACTACATCCTTGACAATCTCAATAACCTTCTCGAGATTATCATTATCTTTTATTAAAGAAGAACGGCTTCTGCCAGAGACACGGGGCCATCAATGGCCAAGGGAAGCGACGTCTGCCTCCTGCGGCCTCGAAGCAAGCTTTGTTCTGCACCTCTCTCGGGTGTTTAAGGCCCTCCACCTTACCATGCAGTCATTCACCTACATGATCTCATTCTCCTGCTCTAAAACTGTGCCCCTGTTTTAGTCCCCTGGTGTATCATCAACAGCAATTAACACAGTGTCTTCCATTTCGTAAGTACTCCATAAATTCTTATCGGGTAGCAAATGAATGCACGGGCCTGATTAGCACATTCTTTCCTCAGTAACCCTTCTGCTTAAAGAAGTCCTCTCTGAAAAGGGGCCTCCATGTGTATTCATAAGAGAGCAGCAATAATTCAGAAAGAAATTACACGCAAGCCAACAAATGGTCGCATTTGTAATGAGGTTGTCCTTCCCGTCACGGTTTCAGACTTGCAGTTCGATCGCGTTGGGTTCTCAGCAAGATTTCATGGAAAGGGGCTCCAGTTCATCTCTCCTCACATCGTCGGGGGTTGGGGGGTGGGAAAGAGTAAGCGTAGTGTCCAGATTACACAGAGAGAGGGGGTTATGAATGGGAGCTGTGTGGGTCTAGGAGACCCGAGAACGAACTCTCCATACCACTTGGTGGCAAGTGACCATTGGTCCCTTGGCACAGCTCTGTCCTGTGGCTTCAAGAATCCAGGGCAGGTGAGCACACAGTGGGGATTCCAAGCAGGAGAAGCAGACCTAATAACGCAGCTATTGACAGGTGTTATGGGCCAAGAAAGAAAATGGCCCACCGTTGCGTGCTGTCTTGATGGGCAGTTCGAACCTCTTTTTCCAGTTGGTGAATTACAATACCATTAAGCTCACGTGATTGAACAGAACACGTCTACTTCTGGGAAACTGGCCCAGAAATAGCAAAGCATACATTTAAGGCTATTGACTATTGCATTTGTTAGAAGAGAAAAAAATAGAAATAACCAAGTGCCCGTCAATAATAGGTCTTGATGAAAATGTCCCACGGGACAGACAGACTCCTCTATCCGTTGTGTGCACTGCTTTAAGCCCAGCACCTAGAACAGTGCTGGCACATGGTAGGTGCTCAGTAAATAATTCTTTTGCAAGATGAACAGGATGGCACTCACCTGCCAAAAAGACGGAGGAGGAACTAAATTCCAGTTAATGATGTGTCCTTGGTGGATTAAGCAAACAAAACAAAACAAAACAAAACAAAAAACAACAAGCTGCAAAATAACAGGAATGAGGTACTCCAAGTTTGGCACATCGTAGCTGCCATCAAAATACTTGCCGGGAAAACAGTTGGTGAATGTACTGCATTTTGTAGATGTCATGTATATTTACGGGCATACGCACACGCACAGAAACCCGCACACGCACACACGTATATTGGTAAATGCATAAAGCAAAGCGTCTGGAAGTCTACGTGCCAAACTGTTCAGAGGAAGGGAGGAAGATGAGGGGCTTTTGACTTACGTAACCCTCATATGGGTTGAATTTTTTACGACAAACCTTTTCCTGTTTTTACAATTCGAATGGCATTTTTAAAAACTCCGCCTCCAAGAAAACCTCCAAGAGAAAGGGCAGTGCTTGTCCTGTGCTGCTTCCTACGGCCGCTCTGATGCACCGTGAGGCGAGTGATGAGGGAGAGATGAGTTTCACGGGCTCAGCTCCCGAGCACTCAGGAGCGAAGAAAAGTGTTGAGACCCTTTACAAAATGAGGGTTAATATGACAGCGGAGAAGCTATTCCCGCCATCACATTACCAAAAAAGGGAGGTTGATAAGGGCGATTGATCATTTTATCTCATCACTTCAAAGGACTAGAAAGATCTTTCACAGGCACTGAACACACTCTCAAGTTTAAAGGCCTTTAAATCAATTTTATTAGGTTAATTGATGATCTCTCCTGTGCACTTTTGTTCTGCAATCTGCCATGTCTCGTCAGGTTGACTGCAGGGCTCAAACTAGAGTTCTTAGTCTCTCGTCCCTGCTGGAAGCGGAGGGTACGGATTCGCCCACATGTGCGGCTGCCTTGTGGGCTCGAAGGCGTACGAGGCGACGTGGTCCTTCACGGAGGAGCACCGTGCTTGAGCTCAGATTTCGGGGTTTCAGTCGGGCTCATAAAAATGTGGGCAGAAGACAACATTCAGAAGTTTCCCTTTTCTGCCGAAATATCTTTAACCGGTTAAGTGCTCCAAATACAGAATTATCGATGTTTATTCATTTAACAGCTAAGCTCTGACTCTGTATCAGTCACTCTATATCCTGGCTCCCTAGGGCTGCCGTAACAAAATGCCACAGACTGGGTGGTTTATATCAGAAATGTATCCTTTCAGGATTCTTTTCATTTTAATATTTATTCATTTTTGAGAGACAGAGAGTGAGGGAGGGGCAGAGAGAGAGGAAGACACAGAAACTGAAGCAGGCTCCAGGCTCTTGAGCTGTCAGCACAGAGCCTAACTTGGGGTTCGAACTCACAAACTGTGAGATCGTGACCTGAGCCGCAGTCGGATGCTTAACCGACGGGGCCACCCAGGTGCCCTACGGATTTTAATTTTTTGTTAATGTTTATTTATTTTTGAGACAGAGGGAGACAGAGCATGAGAGGGGGAGGGGCAGAGAGAGAGAGGGAGACACAGAATCCGAAACAGGCTCCAGGCTCTGAGCTGTCAGCACAGAGCCCGACGCCGGGCTTGAACCCACGAACTGTGAGATCATGACCTGAGCCGAAGTCTGACGCTTAACTGACCGAGTCACCCAGGCGCCCCTGGATTCTTTTTTTTAATTTTAAGTTTATTTTGAGAGACAGACAAAGAGGGAGAGGGGCAGAGAGAGGAGAGAGAGATCTCAAGCAGGCTCTGCCCTGACACCACGGGGCTCAAACTCACGAACCGTGAGATTATGAGGCATAACTGACTGAGCCACCCAGGCACCCTTCCTCTCAGGATTCTATAGGCCAGATGTCCAAAATCAAGACATAGGCAGGCTGCACCCTTTCTGGAGGCTCCTGTGGAGAATCCGCCTTTGCGCCTTGCAGCCTCCAGTGGCCCCAGGCGTTCCTTGTCCTGTGGTTCCATAGCTCCAGTCCTGGCCCTTTCCTCTGTGTCCACGTCTTTTCTTCCTCTGTCTCCCGTAAGAACACTTGCGGTCCAATCTTGGGCCCACCCAGACAATCCAGGACGGTCTCATCTAGAAATCCTGAACCCACATCTGCCAAGAGCCCCCTTTCCACACAAGGTCACAATCGCAGGCTCCAGGGGTCCTATCTTTTGGGGAGGCCACCATTCAATGCACCACCCTATACTAGACACTGAAGGCACAAGGATACACAGGCCACAATTCTCCCCATTGAAGAGCTTGTGGTTTGTCATGTGTAATAATCAGGTGATACCATGCAATGTAAAATATAAAAGGTGGATGGAGACCACCGTCCTAGAGCTGAGTGACTGATTCAGGAGAAAGCTGTAAAAAGGAGGAGGTGTTGGGCTGAGACTTAAAGAATGAATAAGTAATCACCAGGCAGAGATGCAGTGATATGACAATGGGCATCCCAGGCAGCAGAAGGATCACGGGCTCACGGAGAGGGGGGACGTAGGGGGTTTCAACGGGCAGGGTACGTTCAGGGCCTGCAAAGTAACCCAAGGGGACAGGAGCGTAGAGTCCTTGCGTGGGTATCTCAAAGAAGGAGGAACCAGAAGACGGGGTTGACCTTGTGGGGTCAGGACGTAAAAGATCTTGTTCTTCCAAGTTCATGTCTTGCCAACCACCTGCCACTACTCACCCCTTCAAGGGCAGACTTAAAGTAACTCCAAGCTTATCCGTGTTCGCGCACAGCCCATTATACAAGAGGCTCCTCGAGGCTGAAAGTCTGTCTCCCCTGCTCCCACCTGAACGTGAACATGGCTGCATCCGGGGCTTGGGTAACCTGTGCCAGGTAAAAGGGTAAAGCCCAGACGTAGGGGCCTCCCAAAAGCAGAGTGTTGGGTGTAATCAGCAACCCGGGTGAACACGTCCACTGATGATGTCGAGCCTTCTTAGTTATCTCTGGGGAAAGGAGCTTAGTGAGAAGAGCAGTGACCAAAGTTGATAAACAATCCTTCTTGCTATGCACAGTCACTGATGCTTCGTCTTTAATCTTTGATAGCTAAATGCCCAAATAGACTGATGGTTAAGACAGTCAGTTGAGTCATAAAATGGAGCCGTTAAGCTGAAATCATTGATTTTTATTACTAAACAAGCCCCGATAATGGCCTGGCTGGGCCATAACGTAGACACGGCTTCAGCATTACGGTACGCGGAGTCAAACATTCCAACTGCTAGAAATTAAATGCATTTATTTCTACAAATTAAGTTGCCTGGGGGAAATCAGTCTCAGGTGCAGAAGTGCTTAATGTTTACCGACGAATATTCCAACTGCTAAGTAACCCTGTCGGGTCTTGACACTTGGCCCAGAAGTGACATCTGTCTTCTTAATAAGCAGGTAAAATGAAATCATGCCCACGTGACCAGGGTTTCACGCCCACCGCTCTTCCTAACACAGATGCTTGATCCCAACTCTAGAGACACAGCCAGCGTGGTCATTAGCAGGCCATATGTTAGAAGGGAGCACCACAGAGTGGATGACTTATCATGCGCGCGATCATCTGTACATAGCAGCACTTAATGGTCCCCAAATAGAATTTTTGCACACTTTTACTGCACAGGTGAAAATACATGCCCATTAAGGGAAAGGCACCCGATTTTACTCAATGGCCCTTCCCTCCCATACAGATATGATCTGGGCTTCCCATCCGTCAGGGAGTATGATCTTGGGTAACCCTTCCGGACAAAGAGATAACAGAATAAGAACAGCATGAGCTCGATTCAGACGTCAGTTGGCACCTGGCTCGCACCCCCCCCTCTTGCCACCTTCTCATCAGGTAGCAAGACGGATGAAGACGCCGAAGGAAAGAAAAATTATTAATCGTCCCAAAGCTTGGATTCGGGCCACCTACTGTCAGAATCTGGCAGAACTATCTGCTCACCACAAGTCAGCTGGATAGAGAAACACAAATGTGGCTTCCCTCTTGAAATATCATTCTTGCCCTCTTATCTTTTCTTTCTTTTTTTTTTTTTAATGTTTATTTATTTTTGAGACAGAGAGAGACAGAGCATGAACAGGGGAGGGGCAGAGAGAGAGGGAGACACAGAATCGGAAGCAGGCTCCAGGCTCTGAGCTGTCAGCACAGAGCCCGACGCGGGGCTCGAACTCACGGACCGTGAGATCATGACCTGAGCCGAAGTCAGATGCTTAACCGACCAAGCCACCCAGGCGCCCCCATTCTTGCCCTCTTAAAGGATGATGGGAAGAAAGCTCTATGCCCCTTCCACACTATCCTCCTGCCCTCAGAGATGGAGGGAAACAGACAGCCGGGCAGCCCGGCTCCTCATCACTTTGGGGAGCAAGATGTCGGGCTGTATCATTCTCCCTCCGATGCCTGAAGCACCCGAGAAACTCCCAGGCCTGGGGTACAGAGATGATTCCACCTCAGCCCAGCAGAGCTGCATGAACAACACTCCCAGAAGTACACCTGTGATCTGCGCACATCCTTCCGTCCCCCTGGAATAATGGAAAATGGGCTCTGACAGGCAACTCCAACCCCACGCAATCAATCACCTTGCCTGGCACGTCTCCTGAGGGCGAGTGTCTGCGGAAAAGCTCCGCAGTGCTAGGGAAAGAGACCATCTCGCTGAAGCCTACCACGAATGAATACAGCTCTGAAGTTATTTGCTTACAGAAACCAGAAATTAAAAAAAAAAAAAAAAAAAGAGTTTGTCATCAACCACTGCAAGAGACGGGGATATATAGTCTCATGCCTTCCTCCCTGATTTTCTAAGACGTCACACCTCGTATATGTTTCATCGATTCTGGCAAAAGATGGACACATTTTTGTTCCCGTACAGCTTACTAAATCCACGAGCTAGTTTCCTCGTGTGGCTAACGCGTGTTGGTCCCGGTCCTCCCTCCTTTGCTTCGCGTCCGTGTGAGGACGTTCAAGCCACGTGAGGAAGAGAGCGTCCCTTAGAGAAGTCAGGCTTTTTTTGTTTGTTTGTTTGTTTTTTTACCGAGAAATACATTTCCCAATGTCTTGGTCTGAGTGTCGGGTAAAAGAGAAATGTGAGTGTTGACGACGCTTCTCCCTGGCCTGAGGTTGTGGATGGAAGATGGGGGTGGACGCCGTGTCTAGTCCAGCTCCGAAGAGGAAGAGTTTGCACAACCCGGGCAACCGTACGACACAGCCGGTAAAAGGAGGCGACAAACGACCCTGCGAAGGCCATGGGGATTTTACTGGGAGAAGCGCAGAAGCTTGAAACAGGTGTAGCAAGAGACTACAAGGTGTAGCAAGAGAGTTCGCTTCCGTGTATTTTTCATTCCTTTCTTTCTCCCCACTTGGGAGGAGCACACTGGAGAACTATGGACAGGACTGGACCAGCAGAAAAGGCAAGGAGCAGGTTCCTCAGGGCTGTCTCTAGAGCTCCAAGGTCTGCAGAAGGGAGCCCCGAGGCTCATCAGAGAGGAGCCCAATTAGCAAAACAGGGGTAAAGACTCCGTGAGAGGGGCTGGCCGCCCCCCCTGTGCATATACACCTGCGCACACGTCCTGGCTGAAGCGAATGTGGACACTGACGATGAGTCAAGATTCGGTCCTTCAGATCCAAGCATCCCAGGAGACACTGTCTGACCTGTGCTGTGGAGCTTGGAAAGTGATGACATCATCGACACATTTCGACACACAGAAGTTTCAGAGAAATGCTGATCGCAAAACTCTCTGTAGACGTTTTGTCTATTCTCCCCCAGCACCAAGCTTCTCAACCCTGCACTGAGATTCTGGGACAGGGAGTCCCCAAATGACATCTTCCAGACCCTTCTGCCTGATTATATTCTGATTAGATTTCTGATTAGGTTCTGATTAAATTAGGTTCTACAGATTATATGTGCCATAAAATTAGATTCTGCCAATGGGAGACACTGGCAGAAGGCTTGAAGTCAGGCGAAGGAAACAGGATACATCTCCTGCCTTCAAACTGGGTCTACATCTCTCAAGAAGTGAGGGAAGACAGGGGCACCTGGGTGGCTCGGTCAGTTACGTGTCCCACTTCGGCTCAGGTCATGATCTCACGGCTCCTGAGTTCGAGCCCCGCGTCGGCCTTGGTGCTGACAGCTCAGCCCAGCCTGCTCTGGATTCTGTGTCTCCCTCTCTCTCTCTCTGCCCCTCCCCTGCTCACGCTCTGTCTCTCTCTCTCTCTCTCAAAAATTAATAGACTTAAAAAAAATGTTTTTTAAAAGTGAAGGAGGACAGAAGTGCCAAACTCCAGTGGAGATCAGAGGTCCTGGCACCACCCGCACTGGGTCCGCAGGTGAAATGAACACCTGCCGTAATATTCTGCTGGAACCGCCCCTCCCGTCCCCGCCCCAGCCCAGCTTCTGTGTCCCTGAGCAATCCCTGCCCGACTCACTGCCATTAGGAAATACCCTAGAATTTTGTGAGGCTTCAGTGAGTTAATATACGGGAAGTACTTAGCAAACTCGAAAAGCCCGAAAAGAGTCAGATCACATACAAAGAACAGCTATTGTGATTACTATTATTGCCTCTGTCACTGCTGCTGACTTCTCATCTAGCTCTGCATCAAACGACACAGTGGCAGCCACCAGCCACGTGTAACTATTTGCATTTCAATATACCTCCGCTAAAACAAAATGAAATAAAGAATTGAGTCACTCAGCTGCCCGGGCTACGTCTGAAGGGCCCGCGTAGCCACGTGCGGCTACCATGTTGGATGGCGCAGAAATGGAACGTCCCCATCCTCACCGGAAGCTGTGTTGGGCAATGCTGATCCGGATTACTCTGCCTAAGAATCAACAAGAGAGCTTGTTAAAAATAAAACTCCCGCGCTCCTACAAAAGACGCTGATTTCGAAGGTTTGTGCAATCAGTGTTGAGAACAGTGAGCCTCAGGTGCACTCAGGTGCTGTGTGTTCCCGGAGCACACTTTAAGAATAACCGAGGTGGGGAATGGGGTGTTCATCTCCCAACATGCCTCTTAAAAAAGTCTTTAGGAAAACCGAGTGCGTGTGTGTGTCGCACAGACAAACACAGATTGCTGTTAATTCGCGATGAACCAGAATTCTAGAAGTTAACATTTTAGAGATGACGCCATTTTAAGACCAAACCTCAGTCAACCTGGGTGATCAGGAGTTATACGAACTATGCTGAAGGGACGGCAGGGACCCAGGACTTGCCGCCTTCTCAGTGGAACTCTGTCGTTAGGGGACAGGTGACCAGGGAAGTAGGAGAAATAGGTAGCCAAATATCTTTGCTAAGCCAGAAATTATTGTTAATTAATATTAATTATTGTTAATTATTGTTCCTGTTCACCGTGCTCATCACAAAGCTTGCCATTGAGCAAATGCTTCTAGGTTCGTTATCACAATTAATCTTTATTTCTAAACAAAAGTTTGTTTACATTTTATGCATAATTATGGTTCACGAGCCCTCCATAGAGAAGCCCAAGCGTTCAACTTAACACTTTGGACACAATGAATTCTTGACGGCACAATTAGCTTTGCAAATCCTCAGGTAAACATAACTAAAATTCACGGATTATTAATTACCTAGCTGTGACTCGCCTTCCCCTCTTCCAGAGGCGTTGTGCACGGCATGCCTCATCCACCGAGGGTATTATCCCATGCACCACTCAATTCCTTTACGCAAAGAACCAAATGACAGAGCCTTCCTGGAGCCCAGCCAAGAGCTGGGAGAAGTTGTCGCTCGTAATGTCTGTTTACACACCTCACTACCACCAAAAGAGAGCTAGGTATTCCATCATTCTATCTTCGCCCTGGCCACCAGGTGGGCCATTTCAATCACTGGCGCATTATATTTCCATGTCATATGTAGCCTTAGGTTTTCTTTTAGACTCAATCTCGGTTTGTTTGTTTGTTTTCACATTTAATCTTATATCACGGGGTTTCAATCGTAGGTATCTGTGTTTTTGCTGTCAACCCTGTTCTCATTTATTTTTTCTGTTGTAAGTTCATCCATCCATCCACCCATCCAGCCAAACGATCCTTCCTTGCTGTGAGTGACAGCTACCATTTGGTAACTAAGTTCACTAGGGTTCCTAATTCCCCCCTGATGCAGTGGAATTATAAAGGGAGATAGATTACATTCATTGAACACAACTGTTCACAGCCTTCCCATTCTGACCATGCTTTCCCGAGGACCTTCCCGCCTCACTGACCATTAGCTTGGTCGTGTGACTTGCTTGGACCAATGGCCCGTGGACGGAGGTGACGCAGGCCACATTCAAACGAGATCTTCAAGTGCTCTGGTGCCATTTGGCTGTCTTGGCTCCTGTCCCCTCCATAAGGATAACACATACCACATGATACATAATGACGTACACATAGGTACAATGGCCAAGGTCCCCCAAATAAGAAGACACACAATGTATGCTCAGTGAACCCACAGCTTTGAGAAGCGTTACGGGGTTGCAGCGTGGCTTCCTACCTGTAGAGGACATGTGGCATAAGCGACAACAACCTCTTGTTGGTGAAGCCATTACAATTCAGGGGTCAACTGGTTATGCCCCATAACACAGCATAAGCACTATTCTTAATTTCGCTGTTGCTGATGCAAAGGGCAAGACTGGAGCACCGGCCACGTCTGGTGGAGCACTCCCAGCTGGGATCAGCTCACAGGACAACCTGACGTGAGGTCAGAGACACGCATGTGTTACGCTTGTTTAAAACCTTCCAGCAGAGACAATGGAAGTGAGAACTCCCATTGAGGTTCCTAGGTTGCAAGGAGAGTTTATGAATCATTTTCAGGCTCTCTGCCGATTTTGTATCTCCCTGCAGGGACCCTTTGGGCTTGGCGCACTTGCCTTGATTACTTAGCCCCCAAAACTCAAGGGAATTTTGGCAAAAACCTTGATTCGGCGATCATATCTCAAAAGCGAAGAAAGATGGCGGCGCCTGGGTGGCGCAGTCAGTTGAGTATGCAACCTCGGCTCAGGTCACGATCTCATGGTTCGTGGGTTCGAGCCCCACATTGGGCTCTGTGTTGACAGCTCAGAGCATGGAGCCTGCTTCCGATTCTGTGTCTCCCTCTTTCTCTGCCCCTCCCCCACTCACGCCCTGTCTCCCTCTGTCTCAAAAATAAATAAACGTTAAAAAAAATTAAAATCCGTAGAGAACTCTGTCCCTCTCTCTCTCTGACCCTCCCAGCTCATGCTCTGTGTCTCTCTCTCAAAAATGAATAAACATTAAAAATATTTTTTTTAAGTTAAGAAAGATGAATAAACAGGGAAGGAGGGTTGTGGTGGGAAATGTGTGTGTGCATGTGTGTGAGCACATGTATTTAAGGAGAAAATAAAGGTCTCTTCTTCTTTTTTTAATGTTTATCTAGTTTTGAGAGAGAGAGACAGAGCACAAGCGGGGGAGGTACAGAGAGAGAGGGAGACACAGAATCCGAAGCAGGCTCCAGGCTCTGAGCTGTTAGCACAGAGCCCGACAGGGGGCTCGAACTCACGAACCGTGCGATCATGACCTGAGCCCAAGTTGGGTGCTTAACCGACCGAGCCACCCCGGCGCCCAAGGTCTCTTCTTATGAAATGCCAAGTTTCTTGTCCCGTGCTTTTTACTGTAGACATTTCGAGATTTTGCAACAGTTTAAGATTTGCTACGGATGGAAAATATTGATTAACAAACCAAGTATAAAACGAGCACAAAACAAGACCAGACAGTTAAAAGTTGACACAAGCCTTGACGACAAGAGTCAAGTGAGCCTTCAGTGACAGCCTGAGGAGGACAGGGTAAGAATCAGGCCACAGCAAAGAGGGAAAAGGGATGTCCGTGCAGCTGTGGCTTTGAAATCTCCGGAGCTCCTTTCAATTACCTACCTCGAAACCTAATGGCATTCTCACAGGGCTGGTCTTACATGATCAGGGTTAAAACACCAGTTCCTCACACTTAAACGGTGGTGTTAGGGGACGACTTTGTTCCACTTTTTCTCTTCTATGGATTTGCATTGCCTAATGACCTATCTGATGGGTTTCTGCAGCAACTTTCTATATCGTGCTGAACTATCTTTAGACCTTCCTTCCCTTTTGGTATGCTACTGAAGGGATGTTTTCACAGATGCTGAATTAACTTCATTCATTTAGAGCTTGCTGGCTGTCCCCGACAACAATCATTATCATTACAGCGACCATGGATGGCATGCCTTTCCTGTGCAATGCGTTTTGTGCTAGATACAGGCTGGACCCAAAAATAAACAGATAAACGGGACCAGATCCTACCTTAAAATTCTAATGAAAGAATCTAATAAGGCTCAGACAGCGACAGAAGGGATGGGGACGTGAACTTTCTTAAGAAATAAAGCAGAGAAAATGATCACTGCCTCAAGTGAGGTGCCACAAGATGAAGGGACCGTGGAGAGATGACACTGAGCTTGGAGATGACCACGGGCTTCATGGAGGAGGTGGCTGACGCCACTCCTCTGGGCATCAGTGGACGAGGAAGGCATTTTAACCAGATGCGACTGTGCTGGTAAAGTCACTGAAGCAGGGCAGTGCCTGGAAATGTTAAAAAGCATGGTGTGGTTGCAGCTTGCAAAAGAATATATTTTGCACTTCAACATGAAAAGTCTCGCCTGGTCCTCTGATGAGGCTTAACCAGTTTGTGAGGACCCGGGTACAGATTCGGGAAAAGATGTCAGCATTTGCGAGAGAGAAGGAAATCGAAATAACCAAGGTCCTGTTTCTATTCCTGGCACCGTGTGCAGGCAGCAGTCATATAAACTCTTTTCGGAGGGGGGAAAAAAAAGTTCAACATCCTAAGAGGAGAATCACAATGAAGGCAAAGGGGAATATTCTAGACTCAAAGAACTTGTGGCTGGCACTACAATCATCTAAACAGGGAAGTCTGATCATTAGCGTAGAGGCGGTCGCAAAAGTAAACGTGACTGTTGAATCTTATTCTTCAAAGGGAGCTTAGCTAATGGGAAAATTAATAAGCAGATAATGTCGACCTACAACCTCAGATCTTATTCATAGAAAAAAGGAAAGAAGAGAGGGAAATGTGGAGCAGGAAACACTGAAATTAGTTAAACACCTTGTAGTTAGAGAATTCAACCGACAGAGGTATCTTCCTGACTCTGATCGTTTGAAAATGCAGGCTTCGCGAGTTTCTAAAAACACAAAGAAAAGCAATGGAATCAAAAGGGAAATGTGCATTTTCCACAAATCTCCTGAGAAGACAAAAACAAAGACCTGCCCACGTGGGAGGAAAAGACAGAAAACAAAAGCCAAGGAAGCAGAGAAGCTGTAACCCAGGATGCCAAGTAACGGTGATGGTGCTATTTCTGACAATCGTCCCCGAGCTCAGAACATAAAAACAAAGCCCATCCACATACTGCTTGCAAGCAACAGGCTCAAAACAAAATGACCCACAAAAGTTTCAAAGGTGGGCAAGAGTAAACAACAAAAAAGCAAGGACAGGGGCGCCTGGGTGGCTCAGTCGATTGAGTTATCTGACTCTTGATGTTGGCTCAGGTCATGATCTCACAGTTCGTCCGCTTAGGGAGGTCGAGCCCCGCAACGGGCTCTGCGCTGACAGTGGGAGCCTGCTTGGGATTCTCTCTCTCTTCCTCTCTCTCTCTTCCCCTTCCTCGAGCTCTCTCTCTCTCTCTCTTTCTCTCTCAAAATAAATAAACTTAAAATTAAAAAAAGCAAGGACTGAGGCGCCCAGGCGGCTCGGTTGGCTGAGCGTCAGACTCTCGATCGCTGCTCAGGTCATGATCTCTCGGTTCGTGAGTTCAAGCCTCGCATCAGGCTCTGAGTGACAGTAGGGAGCCGGCTTGGGATTCTCTCTCTCTGCCCCCATTGCCTCTCTCTCTCTCTCTCTCTCTCTCTCTCAATATAAATAAATTAAAACTTAAGAAACAAACAAACAAGGACTGTGAGTGGTACAAATATCAGAACAGTGAAAGGTGATGCTCCCTACCTCTCGTCAATCGAAGACGTGCACTGATAAGACTGCCTCTCATTATTCTTTGTGAGATTAACACAGAGAAGTTCTACTCTGCGGAACATGATGACCTCACTTTCTTCAACAACCTTCTCCAAGGGCAGTAACTGCATGTTTTAGTAAATGCCTCTGGTACGCTGTGATCATCTGCTCGGCCAGTTGGAGACCGAGGTCATGTGTGGATTTTGGGTAGAGTACTGTCAGAGCTCCACGGTCCCCTGGATTTGCTGGGCCCAAACCAGGACTTTCCCGGTTGATAGGTCTGGGGGTGGGGCAGACAATCTGCATTTCTAGCAAGTTCCCAGGGGATTCTGATGCTGCTGGTCTAGGGAGCAAGTTTGAGACCAACGACTTAGAGGATTTCTCCCCTTACTCATCCAAACGTCCCCCGTGACTCAAGAAGTGACCCCAGGTGAAACCAGATTCCACCAGGTAGGAGGCCTGAAGAACACGGCTAGTGGGTGTGGTCAGTCCACACCAGCAGAGGCCCCAAGAATCACCTGCATCACCTCAGAAAGGGCGTGACGACTGTTCGAAGCTCAGAGAAGGGATTGTGCCGGGAATGTATCAACCCTGTGGGCTTTTTCTGCTTTTTGGTCTCCCAGAGGAGACAAAGCCTGGATCGGGAAGCCCCACAGCGCTGTGCAAAGAACACAGGCCTGAATGGCCTGGGCCCAAATTTCATTCGCTGCTTCATCACGAACTACCCGAGTGACCCTTGGCAAATCACTTAACGTCACCGTACTTCAGGTTTTTTGCTCGTGGGATAAGACATTTGGACGAGAAGCCTCCTGGGGGACCTTATGGTCTCACGTTCTATGATTCCTTCCAGAATCAAGACTTTGGGGGGAGAAAATCTCTATGATTATGGGAATATTCACGCAACAGTTACACGTTTAATATAGACCATCTGTTACTGTTTCAGACGTGTCATAAACGCAACAATGCCATCAGCTGGTAATCTGCATCCTTTCCCTGCAGTGTGATGGATGAGATCCCACCTGCCGCCACATGTATCAGGAAGAGACCATTTTCCAAGCAAGCCGGAGTAATGAAGCGTGCTGGGCTTGGCACCTGGACACGAGAAGCCCACGAAGGAAGAGAGAGGAGCTGACTACGTAGGCAGCAGGCCCAGAGCTAGGTTCAGCCACTGTGATCTGATTGAACTAGCGTCCTCACCCGCAGGGGAGAGGGAGGCAGCGAGGCTGCCTGGCTGGCACCAGGGTTCTAGAGGTTCCCATGGAGAAGTTACAGGAAGCAACGGTTAATACAAAGATGGGTTCCCAGAGAGGCCCTGGAAGTCTGTGACCTGGACGCCGGGGAAAGATGAGCAGGGGCTTGAGGAGGCTCCCTGGGCGCATGAGCAAGAATGGAGGAAGAAGGCAGCCTTCACATTCGGGGGGCCTGGCTGCTTTGGCCACCTGGAGACAGGTGTGCTAAGCCTGGCCCGCGCCTGACTTGTGAGCACACAAACGCGCAAACATCCAAATGCGTACCAGCCCTAGGACCTGGGTTCGGAAGGACAGAGCCAGCATCTGTCTGAGTGCCCACAGTCATAGCTCTATTGTGCCACAAAGAGGTGCGTGTGACATTCCGGAAGCCCAGAACCCATCATAGACACACACACACACACACACACACACACACACACACACACACACACATCCAGAGTCTTCAGTGGCTCCCATGGCCCTCAGGAATCTCCTCCAGGCAGCTTTGGCTCTCCACCCATGGCTACCTGGAGGTCAGCATCATACTTCAGAGAGTGCTCAAAGATCACACTGAGCCCTTAGCAGATGAGCACAGGTGTCCTGGTGAGACAGGGCAGTGACAATCATCCACCACTCGGCAAGTGCAATCCAAGCTCCTATGCCTCTCTCCTAGTCTCTTGTCCTACGGTCCTTTTGCTGGGTCCCCCCGTCCCTGACCCCATCCTCTCCTGCCATGCTTGCTCTGACCTCCAGCTCCCATTTCCTGCCCAAGCATGTTTTTGAGAATCACGCTGACCGAGAATAAGGTCCCACCATTCAGCGGTCTTTCCCACCACCCACTTGAAGCGTGCTTCTGTAGCTTTACACACACCCCATCCTGCCCTTGCCCGTGCTGGTCCCGCTGCCTGCATATCCCTTCCCACCTCCTTTCACATGCAATTCTAGCACCGCTTTCTTCAGGAAGCGTCCTTGGAGAGTCCACACAGGATCGCAAGGTCCTGGGTCCGCAAGGGACACCATGCGCCTACATGGACCCTAGTCTGACCCCACTGTATACAACTCCGTATCTAAATCTGTGTCTCTCCCTTGGACTCTGACCACTTTAAGGGCCAAGACTGCATCTTACTGATTTCTCGGAGTCTTATACCAAGCCCCGCACACAGTAAGTGCTCAACAGATGCTCACCGAATGAGTGAATACTGCTGCCTTCTGGTTAGATTAACAGCCCCATCCATTTCTGCCCCCGCCCCCAGCCCTCCTGCCTCTGCACTTACACAGCACTTAGGCATGCCTCCTTAGAATAGCTGCTACAGCCGCTCCCAGACCACGCCTCTCCGTTTGACCAGCCAACCTGCTGGTCCCTCCCGGCTTTATCTGTGCTGAAGCTGCCCCAACCTGCTGCTAACGCTGTCACTGAGAGAACAGAAATATGCCCCCATGATTCTCAACCATGACTCCGGAGAACCCTCATGATCTCCTGAAGAGAAAAGCCAAGGTCTTTCTCTGCTCAACACCCTCCGGGACATCTGGCCCGGAGGGTATGGTTACAGAATGAATGAATGTGTAAATAAATGAAGGAACTGGCCAATGCTCGCCGATTCAACCGTTTACCTAATCCATGCAAGAGACAGAAAAACAAAACAAAACAAAACAAAAAACCAGGCACGGAACCATTTACTGGGGCGCGGAGAATCTTCCAATTTCTTTCCAGGCAGAGGTTTTAATCTTGTCTGGCAGTGGGCTTTTAGAAATACGCGCTGTTCAGAACATCCATCTTTTCTCCCTCTACCCCAGGGGCGGCGTGAGAGTATTTCCAAATCATGTTTAGAGAAGGCTGCAAATCTGTGGAGCTATACAGCCATTCTGAAGCTTCCTGGTGACTCACGGAGTGAGGAGGCATTCTGGAAATAACAATCTCAGGCCACATTGATCTCAGGAGCACGCGGTGGACTGTGTCTCTTGGGTGATTAACGGTATCCTGGTTAAATCTCACAGCGTATCCAGGACTTTCAGAAGTACCATATTCAAAGCATAACGGGTTACGATGATTTTTAACAGATGGCAAACGACCCAGCCAGAGCTCCCTGAAGAAAGCCATTTCTGGGTTAGAACTTGGGTCCCGGAGGAAAGGACGAGTGGAAATGACAATGTGAAGATCAAAAAACTGGCTTCTTCAGAAACCAAGGGAAACAGGAAACGTGCAGAAACAACAGAAGATAGGAGAGGAAATGCGCGCGCGCGCGCACACACACACACACACACACACACACACACACACAATTGCCGGTAAGCATTTTGGCACATCGTGGCGATTTTTGTAACCTGGACCAGATCATGCCATGCCCCTGCTCAACACCCTCTCAGAGCTTCTCCTTGAACTAAGAACAAATGCTACCTGCTTGCCCTGGCAGAGAAGGTCTGCACGATCTGGCCCTCGATCCCTTCTCTCCTCCCCCACTGGCTCCTGCCCACTGCCCACCCTCTCCTTCCCATGAGGGACCAAGCCTCCCCTGGGATCTTGGACGAGCTGCCCCCTCAGAGATGAGAGCTCCCGGTCCCAACCCTTTCCCAACAGCTAGCTCTTTTTCTCCTTCACTGGAGCGGTGCCCATGCCACCCTAGCACCCCTCTGTTCAATTTCCTACACAACATGTATCACAGGCTTAGGTTTTCCGTTTTCATTTACTTGGGGGCTGATTGGTTTCACGTCTCTCCCTACTGTAGTTTTGTAAGCGCCACGAAAGGAGGGGCCCTCTCTATCATTCATCCCTGAAAGCCTTAAACCTAGTACCGCCCCTGGCGTGTAGTTGCAGGTGGTCAATCTTTTTTTCTCAAATGATTGATCCTTATGATCCTATTACCCATCTCGATGTCTTCTACAGAGCGATGTCTGATCTGATAGGAACGGCAGCCACAAAACCGGAAAGAGAATGTAAAGACACGGATGGGCCAGACAGAAGCTTCCACGTTGTGTTATTCCTAAAAACGCGGCACGTGAAAATCAACGAGCTACGCAATACAGCAATACGGCCGGGCCAACGGGGCAACAGGGCTCCCGTCCTGAGGTCTCTGACACCTCTGCGTTACTGTCAGCAGCCCCAGGGGTCAGTTCAGGCCCTGAGGAACAGTGGCCCCGATGGAATAGAAACACAGGCCAAGACGGCATCCATCCCAGGAGGCCCAGGAAACCCCCTGGACGGCGCTGTGCCCGTGCGGCTCGGAGAGACCAAGCATGAGGCCGAGAGGCCGTGGTCGCTTCTGGCTGGGACAAACGTGGCACGTTCGGCCCCGCAGGACGAAAGCCGTCCTCCCAGGCAGAAACTGGGATGAAACAGGGACTCTGCCGTGGACGACAGAGCGACAAGCAGAAGAGAAGGAAACGTGTGTCGACCGTAGGCTCGGGCCAGCGGGTGGGGCTGCTCCGGGCCGGCCTGGGGTAATTCCACACGCTTCCATGTCTCCGTTTCCCCCAAGGAAGCCTACGGCCCCAAGGAGACGTATCCTGCACCCCCTCTGCTCTCTGAAGGAGGCCCGGGGACCTGGCGCCAGGTGCCCAGGAGGCCGGCAAGGAGGTGAAGAAAAACGGCCGTCTCTCCACCTCCCCGGACGGCCATGGGAAAGGAAGGGGTTCTCGACTTGATCCCGCAAGGGACACGCGAGGACACACGCCGAGGACAGCAGCTGCGTCACCCGTCCGAAACAGTGACACCCAAGTCCTACTCCTTCTCTGCTACTAGTCCCTGTGGCTTCTGAGCAGTTACCTCATTCCTCGATTATCAAAATGAGAAGGGTACTAGCTCCCCTCCCCCACCCAGGGAAAGCAAAGGCGAAAAAGAAAAGATGAGCCCCTGCGGAGAGGGGTCGGCATTCGCGAATGACGAGGGAGGGGGCGCCGCCACCAAGGGCCCCGTCGGAACCTTTGGGGGGGGGGGGGGGGTGCTCCTCGGAAGCCCGACCTCATCGGGCCCTAGCGGCAGCCCCAGTGAAGTGCCTTCTAGACCATGAAGCCCACCCATGGAAAAATGGCAGCCGGAGAGAAAGACAGGAGATCTAGTTTGTTCCCCAACGGCCAAGCTTCAGTAGGCAGTGAGCAGGGACATCTGCCCGGGACTGTCCCCCCAGCCCCCCCCAACCTGCCTGCATTCTGCCCGGAGGGGCGGGGGTCTCCTGGATCTAGAGAGCTTTTAATCCACATCAGCTTCTCTTACCAGAATCCTCTTACATGGTCTTCTCTTTAGGAAAAAATAATAACCGAGGGGAGACTGCCCGAGAGCTGCTAACTGCGGAAGCCGGGTGACCGGGGGGGGCGTGGACGTGGGTTATACCGTGCAACTTTTGCACGCGCTTGAAATTTCTCCATAATCGAGAAACGAAAATAAAAACCCGAAATTGCCAAGGGAACGGATAAGAGACGTAGAACGCCGGGTTCCTTGCTTCCCACGGAACGGCTCAATCTGTAAAATGACAACTCAGCCTTTAGTTGCAACAATCCTCCTTGAAAACAGCACCAACGGCCTAATCAACCCGGGGAACATAGAGAAGGCTGTTGGTGAAACTTAATTGCCATTTTAATGTGTTTTAATTGCATAGAAACGCTACTTAGTGTACTGTTACAGTTTCCATTGGCCATTCTGGGAAATCGCAGTGCTCGAAAAGAGGAGACCAGGTTGTTGCTTAAAGGAATCTTGGCCCATTAGACAAGAATGAAATATTTCCCTTGACAGACAACCTGGGCCTCGGGCCTGTTTCTCCCCCACACTCCCCTCCGTCGCTCCCCACCTTTGCCCACACGCAGGGAGCCGAGCCCGCGCTGGCTGTCGGAAGGGACAGGAAGAATAATGCCTAGGGCAGCACTGGGGCTCAGTCACTCCTGGCATAAATGTGGCACAGCCAAAGTGGGCCACTTCCCAGGTGGTAGATCCGAGAGCCTCAAAAATCCGCCCAGCCTCCGGCGTCTCTCAGGGGGCCGCCAGGGAAACCGAGGGAGCCAGAAAGCAAAGCTGTCCCCCTGAGCCTTTGTGCTGATGACCCGGGCAGGCATCTTCTCAAGGGGCATCTCTCTGAGAGGCCGGTGGAGAGACTGCAGACCTCGTGTGAGGCCCGGGCAGCTAGGCTGACCCAGATGCTGAAGTCAGGGGCTGTGCCCACGGGAGACTAGGAGAGAGCCAGAAACACCACCAGCCTAAGAGGCTTCTCCCTGTCAGGCCGCTGCTAACACAGCTGGGCAAGGAAAGCTGACCTCAGTGATGCAGGACGCATCCCATGGTTTGGGAGGCTGGATCCCAAATTAGCTGTTTGTTAGAGTCAGTGTTGAGGGAACTCTACCGCAGATAAAAGAAAAAATTCCTTTCCATCCAGGCGATGGGTAGCAGTTGCTACCAAAAATGTCAAGCAGAAGCGGGATTCTGGGATGTCTGACAAGAGAAGGGAACCCTGACTGATCCAAGCAACAGTATCAGAGAAGTTTGTCGTGGGTGGCGGGCAGGGTTGCCCTATACAGTTATGCAGGTTGTGCACTGCCCAACTCTAAGGGGCACCATCATACACAGGTACATTAATTATGATGGTTTTCCAGCAGATGGCACTAAAGTGTCTTGTGCCTTACCCTAATTTGCACAAAGTCCTATTTGGGCTAGCAAGGGTGCTACTGACGGGGTCCGTGTCACTGGACTGGAGTTTAAGGGCTACAGAAACTGGTGGGGTTGGAGAAGGCCAACAGGAATCCAGTGCTAAAGGGCCGAAGTCCTAGGCAAACGGACTAGGAAATCAGAAGGTCACATCCCTTCTTACCCTTCACAGCTTGGCTCCCCTTGCTTTGGAAGCAAGCTCCCTTCACAGCTTGGCTTCCCCTTGCTTTGGAAGAAAATCCCAACTCCTTACCAAGGTCACCAAGAGCCCTCCTGCAGGATCTGCCTCTCCCACCCTCTCGTCCCTACTTCCTCATGCCCCCCGCCCCTCACCGCACCCACTCCGGGCCCCGGGCTTCCGGTCGGATCCCTGCAAACTCCTGCTTGCCCCGCTTTGCACCTGGAAGCCTCGTCACCTCCCTGTTCGGGCCCCATGCCCTGACCGTACCCTCTAAAGCTACGTTACTCTCCCATCTGGGAAGAGGACCAACCAAATGGGATGGACCGGAGGAGCAGAGGCTTTCCACATCGGCCTTCCTGGATCTTGGGAGAAAAGAGGTGATTTAATGGACGGAAGCAGAGAAGATACATGGATGGGTAGAGCACACAGCACCTCGCCGGCATCCCTGAGGCCCTCCCACACCCGCTGCGGCCTCCAGCTCCCAGGCCTCTCGGCCTGGGTGTGCCCTGTGTTCTCTGGGCAGACGCGGGTTGGCCTGGGGGCCTGCACTCTGGGAAGGCTGGACATGCCAGGGAATCAGCATCAGGAGCGACCCGGCTGATGGGGGACAAAGGTCCCAGCGTCGGGCAAATCTACAGCCAGAAAGTAGACTCGAGCGGCTGTCTAGGCTGGGGGGGATGTAGGGACTAGGGGATGATGGTGATGAGGTATGGGGTCTCTTTCGGGGATGACGGAACTACTATAAAATCCACGGTGGCGATGGTTACACAGCACTGTGAATACACTAGAAGCCACTGTGGCAAGCCTTGGGGCCTGATCCCCGGGTGCAGCTCTGGCCCCTGGGCGTCGGGCCAGACAAAGTGCGTCCCTGGGGAAGCGCAGTTACTAAAGAAATCCATTGAGGCCCCGGGGAGAGGCAGTGACCCCTTCTGACTCCCAGTACAATGCTCTTTCTGCTTGAGGCTGCCATACAAAAAAAAACAAAAACAAAAAACATACCCCCAAACGCATACACTTTCACAGTGCTTTTGGGGATCATCCCCCCCCCCACTAAAGCCCTTGCCCCGAATCCTAGTTTCTGGGTCCTTGGGGGCATCCCGGGCAAGGACACAGGCTCTGGTTTGAATCCTAGCTGTGCCACAAACTTAGGAGCTTTGGGCAAGTTGAAGGCTCAGGGAAGCCAAGCGTTTCCTCAGCTACAAAACCGAGATAATTATACCCACTTCATGAACATTCTTGTCTTGTGTGGATTAAATAAGACAGCAAATAGAAACACCCAGAACGGTGCTGAGCACCAGAACTAACAGAGATAGGACAGGCGAGCAGCCGGAAGGTGACGCAGGTGAGGGGCTGTCCACGTTCGGGTTCAGGTGCGCACGCACCCACACAGGTGTCCACGGTCTGCCCCCGGGGAACCCCTGACGTTCCGCAACCAGGCAAAGGCTCTGGAGTGGAAAACTGTAAAGCCAGGCCCGTGTCCTGTGGCGGCTTGTGGGCGTGAGGCTCGTCGTGGGGGAGGGACGGGTCCTCTGCAGAGAAGCCGGGAGCCTGTGACACCCCCGGCAGGTTGTTCATCTGCAAAGCCACGGCCACAGCCCCCGCGCCTGGCCAAGGCTGGGATCTGGAGGGTCTGGCTCGTCCTGGCGGCTCCGGGACCGACCACCTACACCAGCAAGGGCAGCGGCTCCCGTGAAACACCAGCGGCTCAGCTGACCTGCCAGGGAAGGGCCGCGCGTGCTCACCTCTCTGGTTTCTAATGACGGTTCCCGCTTCGAAGGGTCCAGAAGAGCGGGCGGATGCCGTCACTGTTCGGGTGACGGTGGCCAGGTTTCTGTCTTAAAAAGCCGACTAGAGGGGCGCCTGGGTGGCGCAGTCGGTTAAGCGTCCGACTTCAGCCAGGTCACGATCTCGCGGTCCGTGAGTTCGAGCCCCGCGTCGGGCTCTGGGCTGATGGCTCGGAGCCTGGAGCCTGTTTCCGATTCTGGGTCTCCCTCTCTCTCTGCCCCTCCCCCGTTCATGCTCTGTCTCTCTGTGTCCCAAAAATAAATAAACGTTGAAAAAAAAAAAAAGCCGACTAGAAATTATACAGGATCCCAGGGGCAGAGACGGGACCGGCAGTTTTTGCATGACAGGATCCTGCTGCCGAACTGCTCTGCTGTTTCCAAGTTGCCGAAGCCCCAGACACAGGATTAGCTGGCTTAACATAATTGCAAGAGAGACATAGATGCCTTTTTAAAATATGCTGACGGACGTCACGCCGCTGTGGATTTCATTTACTTTTCCTTTCTTTCTTTCCCTGCCTGGAACCAAGATCCCCAGTTTCACAAATCACCTAACTTGCTAGCACCTGACAAGTGGGGGCCCGCGGGCCCTTGCAAACCGCCTGCCTCACGGCCCGCAGCTCAGCCCCCTTCTCATCAGGACAAAGAAGCTGGGCACGATTAGAAGAGGCAGCTTAATTTCTTTGGGGTGGACTAGTGCGGCTTAAAATAGTTAATATTTTGTTTTATCTTCATTGACTTGTCTAATAATGCAGAAAATATCCTCCTCGGGCATTGAACAAAGGAGATTATCCTGTCACACAAGCTTAGCAAAACCTGTAAGCTGAATGCTGATCCCAGGTGTGTGCGACTTGAAATCCCCTTGCTTAAAACAATTAAGCTTATCATGGAGGAAGGTGCTTCCTCTTCCTCCCTCGTCCCTCGTTCAAACACTTCCCGGCCACGCAGACCTGCAGCGTGGCCCGGCTCCTTTCCTCCTGTGGGAAAGCGTGCGTGGTGTTCTGGATCCCTCTTTTATCCGGCAGGTAATAAATAGGTAATCAGGAGATGCAAATTGCTATTGCGTTAAAGGAATACAGCTTAAAGGTTGAGCAACACGCCGGCTCAGGGCCCGGATGTGCTCACAGACACAAGCCAGGTGAATTTTCTCGGTGTGTCAAGGCCGGCCCACAAAAGACTCCGACCTCAGGGTCAAAGGGGGACCGTGAATAAGTGTTTGTTCCCAGCGAGGCGTTCCAACGGAGCCATCTCAAAGTTATTCTGGACCTGTGATGACTCTGGGCCCACGACGAGGTTTTCTCCAGAAATCACCTAGGCTTATGCATAAACGTCAAGTGTTTTCATCATTCTGGCTGAATGTAATCTTCACTGCAGGACAAAAGAAGTTACCAAGTTCAGGATCGAAACTGTTCAGACACGGGAGGGCGGGTCTACGCCTAACCGCACGATGCTGGCACGACACGTGCCTTCTGAGGACTTCCCTCCACACCCCAGCCAGTGTGACTCCTCTTTGGTTTGGATTCTTGGTTTTGCCTTGGCCAAGAGGCAGAAAGACGAAAACCAGAGCAATGGAGCGTGTGGCCTCCCACCTTTGTGGAATCTGTTATTTTATCAAGGAGCTAAGCAAAGCTTCGGGTTGAACAAAGGGAGAAGTACTCAATGTCACAAAGCATAAGTACCCGCTTCTTTCTCTCTGTCCTCACTTGTTTTGTCAAGTTCTCTGGAGGCAGGCATCTGTGGGGAGCCTTCCAAAGCCTTGTCTTCGGGGATGGGGGTGGGGAATGGGATCAAAGGGAATCACGCGATTCACCAAAGCTGGACGCTCAGAAAGAGAGACGCATGCTAAGGGCACATAATGGAGGCATCTGATCTCCTGGAGAACGCCGTGAAGACGCTCTAAAAGAGAGATGAGGAGGAATGAACTGGTGGAAGAGGGGGGAAAAAAAACACAGCCCAGCAGAGGAACTAGCATGTGCAAAGGCCCTGTGGTGGTGGTGGTGGGGGGGTGATGTGGCAGGAAGAAGAGATGGAGGGCTGGTGTGCTAGGGGCAAAGCGAGGCTGAAACTCTTCCAGCCGGGGCTGGTGAGGTACCTGAGGCCAGAGCACCCCGACTCTAGGGCCAAGCAAAGGATTAGACTCCTAGCTCCAAAAGCCAAGGGCAACCATTGCATTATGTTGTGTGGGGGCCCTCAAGCGTGCGGGCCGTGATCCAACTTGCATGTTGCCACAAACCCTAAGCGTGCAGTCGGGATAGAAACGAGCAGAGGGTGGAGGTCAACCCGTGCAGTGAGTGTGCCACAGTGGGAGAGACCAGAGAAATATTCAGGACTTAGCATCGACGGCTGAGTGGGACACAGCGGGTGAGGGACGTGGACGATGCTTCCGGCTGGGTAACCGGCCGGGCGGCAGGACCCCTCCCTTTCCTTTTTGGTCAAAGGTCCACGGGTTTCCTCTCTGCTCAAAGGCTGTTCCTTCTTTGTATGTCGGTGTCCTCAGGGCTCTGCACCCTGTCTCCTGTCCTCGCTGTGTAACTACCCGTTTTCCCTCAGTGACCTCTGCAGCCCCGTGGGTTTAAATAACAACACCGAGCTCCCAAAGCTTTCACTCCAGCCCTGATTTCCGCAGGCTCATAAATCCGGCTGCCTACGAGGCGTTTCCACCCACCTGCATGCCCAACAGGCTTCTCAGACTTAACACGGCCGAAGTGGAGCTCTGCGCTCGCCCCCAAGTCTCTGCCGCCTAGAAATGGTACCACCACCCTCCACCCCACGGCTCAGGCCAAGGTCTAGGGATCATGCTCAATCCTTCTCGGGCCCTTGTCCCCCGCACTGAATGCCCCCCACAGGTTCTGTTGACTGCAGCTCCAAAACACAGCCCCACTACACCCAGTTCTCCCCACAGCCCGCATCCACCCTTCAGTCTGACCAATTGCCTGTCCTGCCTGGCCTCCTGCGGCAGCCTCCACGCTGGCCTCCTGGCCTCTACGTGTGTCTCTTACAGTCCCTTCTCCACCCAGAAGCTGGAGGGATCTTATCAAGCCGGGTCCTGCTACCTCCCTCCTCTACCCCATGGTTTTCACCCCATTTAGGACACAACTCAAGCCCCAGGCCCGGCTTCACTGCACGACCCGGCTGGCGCCTTCCTCTTCGGTCCACCTCCGATCGTCATTCCCTTCACTGTCCCGAGTGTGCAAGGGGATCCGCTGACCTTCCCGCAAATTCCAAGATTTTGTTTCTACTCGGGGGCTTTTCATCACTGTTCTCTCTGCCATGAATGCTCCTCTCCGCCCCCTCCCCCCCCCCACCCCCCCAGTCTCTATGTGGTGGCTCAGTTTTATTTAACAAAAGCTTATTGGGATTATAATTCACAAACCACGATCCGCTTCCTCGGAGCATGTAAATCAACAGTTTACCGTATGGTCACAGAGTTGTGTGACGGTCACCACAATTGGGTTTAGAACATATCCTATACCAGTATTCCATTTCTCATTTGCACAATGCCTCTTTTTATCATTCGTGTCTCTGCCTTCATGTCCTCTCTTCATGACGGCCAGACTGTCTTCGGCGCGTTACCTTTTGTAGAACTGGCTGTCTGGTATTTGTCCCTATCCTTCAATGTATTTATTTACCTACTTATGTATTTGTCTGCTCCAAATGTCTAGAACAGAGGCTCACGAGAGCAAGAACTTTCCCTGTCTTACGCAAAGTCTTGGTAGGACAGCGTCCAAGCGATGACTGAATTTCATGAACCTCGAGGCAGAGCAGGTGGAGAGAGGAGCAGATCACGAGTACAGTTTTGAAATCTTGGCCCTGTTGAATCTGAGGTTAACACTGACGTTCCCAAGAGGGAACTGCCGGCAGGAAACTGGACATATGGGTCAGGAGCCCGGAGAAGATAGAAATTGTGATTCGTCCACAGAAGGGGTTCATAGACATGTGAACCTAGAGTAACTTGCCTAGATGGGAGAGAAGAGAATGGAAACAGAAGAAAGACTAGGCTTGAGTCTTGAACAATTTCTGCATTTAACAGGCACAAAATCATGTATAAAAAGGGAAAAGAAGTAGCCTGGGAAGTAGAAGAAAATCAAGAGAGTCCAGAAGAGGGTTACATGATGGATCCCAACGGAATCTAGCAGTTCAGGGATGGGCGGTCAACAGTGTAGAGGCTAATTGTCCAGAGAAAGAAGGTCTAAGCAATAACCTGCCAGACTTAGCAATATGGTAAGAGCCATTTTAAGCATGTGATGGGGCAAAGGTGGCCTGGGATATTTTAAGAGTTGACTGGGCTAACAAACTACTCCAGAACTGTGGGCTGTAACAGTGTCTCTGCTCATACATTTTGCCTGTGAATCTACAATTTGGGCAGGGCTCTGTGGGGATGGCTTTGTCTCTATTGTCCTCGGTGTGAGTTAGGGCAATTCAAAGGCTGCGGGCCTGGAATCATCCAAAGTCTTCCTCATGCCCATGCCTGGTGGTTGAGACTAGGAAAACTTAAACGGCAGGGCTCCTTGGGCATCTCTCTTTGTGTCCATGTGGCCTCACCACATGGCCATCCCAACATGGCGGCTTTGGGGAAGCCAGACTTCTTACATGTTGACTCAAGGCTCCCAAGATGTGCGTTGAGAGAAAGAGAAACACCATGTTGCCTGTTATGACCCAACCTCAGAGGTCAAACAGCAATACTCCACCACATTCTATTGGCTGAGACAGTTCCAAAGGTCTTCCCAGGACCCAACTTCTCAGTGGAGCCACGTCAGTGATACAGTGTCAGAAGAGCAAAAGAGGTGGGATTTATACTGGTGTGGTTATCTTTGGAAGAGATGATCTGCTACAGGAATGGATAGGAGGTGAGGAAATGGTGAGCAAAAATTAAGAGTTATGGCCATGAGGGACAAGAGAGAGTAGATACCAGCAAATATGACATTGATCTGTGTTGTTAATGACTTATTTATCTATTTATTTACATTAGTTTTTTTTGACAGAGAGAGAGAGAGAGAGAGAGAGAGAGGGAGCACGAACATGAGTGAGAGGCAGAGGGAGAGAGAATGAGAATCCCAAGCAGTGTCCACACTCAGCCCAGAGCCTGAAGCAGGGTTTGTTTGATCCCACGACTCTGGGATCATGACCTGAGCTGAAATCAAGGGTTGGACGCTCCAGCGACTGAGCCAGCCACGCACCTCTGTTCTGTTTTTTAATGCAAGAGCTCAGGCATGTTTGAAGACCAGTGGGACAGACCTCTTTGCGGGTGGGGGAAGGCTGAATAAAGAGGAAAGGGCTTATTAATAAACAGCACAGAGAGCCTATGAAGACAGGGGATTGCATCCTGAGTGTAGGTGAAGGAACCCACTTAGGAGAAGACACAGTCCCTCTAGTGTAATAGGAGGGAAGGAGGAGAAGGTGGTGATGTTTCTAGAAGTCTGTGTCTGCAGCCATGGAGCTGAGGATATCTTTTGCTTCCTCGGTGACAGAAGATGTGTTCCCTTGGTACATGGGAGAAGGGTGGTCAGAAGTTTGGATTGGGAGGGTGGCCAAACTGAAACACTAACTACGGAGAGTCGGAATCACCCTTACACTGTGGGTTTGGTGATCAGGAGCCCGTCTTCCCTGGAGTAAGGGTCCCTAACACCACTCAGGGCACAAGTCCATCGGGAAGAGACCCATCCAGGGTTGAGCTCTGCCATACATGTATGACAAAGAGACGAAGGACCCAGAGCACTTACTGTGTAGTTAACGGCATGACTGATGATGAGCCCTGGAATCTAAAGTAGGGAAGGAGGGGGTGATGGAAGAGGAGCCCCCACAACAGAAAGAAGAGGGGGTTGTGTTCTCCAAGTTCCAATGCCATCAAAGAACGCCCAGAGTGGGAACGCCAGTGGTGCAAGCAACGATGTATCAAGGGATGCATGTCTGCATTACCGCTTTGTAGGTTATGACGAGCTCTAGAGGTGTGGCCACAAGAGTGGGGGTACAAAGCCAAGTGCAGGAGGATGGTGGAGAGGAGGGAGCCAAGGATCAGAGAGCCAGTGTGCTAGAAGGGGCAGCCCTGGAGAGGCTGAAGTCACCTGCGACGATGGCAGGATGGAGGGACAAAGAGGACCGCCATCCAGGTCAACCTCAGCCAAGTACAAAATCAATGTGCAGTAGACAAGTACTGCCCACCATCACCGTGGCCTTCAAAACACACAGAGTGTCTTTACTGAATGCCTACCATGTTCACAGCACTTGACTTGACACTGAGGAGACAGAAGCACACAACAATGTTTTCGTAGACATTCAAGAGCGTAATGAGACACAGCATAAAGCGGTGCAGTGAACTGCCAATAATCGCTCCAGGAAATTTATAGGAGAAAGCCATCAATGGGGATGGAGGAGCCAGGGTTGGATTTATAGAGGAAGAATATGAATTTGAAATGGCTCTAGTGGAACAGGTAAAATCTGGAGGGGGAAAAAGAACTCGGGAGCGCATCTCAAGCAGATGGAGGCCAGAGCAAATGGCCTTGTTCGTGACTTGTCCGAGTTTAAGGACGCTTTTCCTGGGAATCTCCAGACCACTCGTTATGAAACGAAAATGCTCCCATCTGCACTACCTTCTCTTGCCAGTGATCTGAGCCAGCACGCTTGGACCAGGTTTTGGTTACAGTCAATCTCTCCCACTTAGGAAACAGCCTCCCAGTCGCCATCCCCTGAGACCGGAAACGCTCCTGGTCTGAGCAGAACACCTGTCCATGATCAGCCCATCTGCACACCCGGCCCGAACTGGGAACCCATGACAGGTGATGGTATTAAAATACAGGTAAAGGAAGAATCTGAGACAGAAATGCCATTTCATTAAACGGTAGTGAACGCGGACATGAAGTATACAGATGAAAAAAATAATGCCCCGCTGTCCTCCTGCCTTCGGATCCCCCTAAAAATACACTTCTGCCGAAAGAGTTGCTATGGAGACTTATGAAGTATTCCCACGTCCTGTGGGTCATCCTTACAGGTAGAGTTGGCACAGTGCAGATTTCAAAGAAAATATCAACAGATGCTCTTAGCATCAAATGTCACCGTGCCCTCAAAGACAGCTCAACTTAGGGCTTTTGCATTTTTACAGGATCACAGACTCTCAGGGTTAGGAGGGACATTAAATGTCATCTTTCAACCCTATTCATCTCTTTGATGCGGTTATCTGCTCTTGCTTGGACATCCACCTGCAGGGCTTTCTGAGGCAGCCTGGTAGTTACCTCATGGCTGCTTCATGGCTGTACAGATGGGGTCCCAGCCTCTGCCATATCCCCATCCTCTCCCGGCCATCCTGACTCTGGGCAAACGTTCATCCCCTCCATTCTCTCTTGGACCCCGTTCTCTCTTGGACCCCAACCCCTAACTCCACACAAAATGGAGGCCAGACTTGAAAATTCCCCGAGCAGACAGAAACCCCTTAAACCACACAAGCAAAAGGGAACCTAGTATTTCACGGACCATAAGTGAAAAACAACTTAGGGTATTTGTCAATGCCTCTGATAAGCATAAAAGAGATTTAAGGCACGGCCCTAAAGACAATGTAAGAAAATCACTTTTAACCAATCCCCTGCCATCTGGAAACCCCCCACGTAATGACGAATTATCGTAAAGGTTCAACGACATCCCCATATTCACTCTATAAGCCATCCTGTAACCTCACGCCGCTGAGTTTCCTATCAGTTTTGGGCGTGAAAGCTCCCAGTTAGCAAACTGTTCTTATATGCACAATAAACTTTTACTAAACACTCTTTCATTGATCTGGTGCTTTTAATTTTGGTATTTCTGGATTTTTGACACATTTCAAGTCCTGGACCAGAAATCCCAATTCCAGTCACTGACTCCCAGCTCTGAGGCAGAGCATTTGCCTTCTCTGGGTCTCCCTTTCCCTTCGTTCATAGCCCTTGCTCTCTTTTATGTTACAAAAGCAATATAAAGTCATCATAGAAGACATGGCAAACACAGGTTAAGAACTTCCAGAAATGGCAACTGCCCACCTTCCTGCCCACAAGGATAAACCCCACCGTGGGCTGTGCCCTCAGACATCTTTGCTTGCACAGATACAAGACGTGGTCACGCGTGCAAGTGGACACATACATCCTTTTAAAATAGAATCATGCTGTCCTATCTGTTTTGCAAACTGCCTTTTCTCATGGAGTAGAATACATTTTGTGGATGTTCTTCTTCCCCAAAGTCGCAGCCATCTGTAGGACGAGTCGCTGCACAGAGCACCTGCATTCTCGAAGCTGTTCCTACTGAGCCCACAGATGGTGTTCCTGGCACTTCTGGCCTTGCCATCCATCCGTCCGCAGCAACAAGAACACGCGTGGGCAGCCGTGGAGGACATCACTAACCCTGGCAGGCTGTTGGTGGCAATCTGAGCCAGTGTTCCAGGAAACCGGCGTGCTTCCCACGGGGCCGCAGTGGGCCACATGTAATGGAGTATTCGGGAGCGAAATTCACGCGGTCTCCTCAAAATCCTTGCTGGAGTCCTTACCCCTGGCACCTCAGCATGGACTGTATTTGGAAACTGGTCTTTAAAGAGGTCATTAAGTTGGGGCGCCTGGGGGGCTCAGTCGGTTAAATGTCCGATCTCACAGGTCATGATCCCACAGCTCGTGAGTTCCAGCCCTGCGTCGGGCTCTGTGCGGACAGCTCGGAGCCTGGAGCCTGCTTGGGATTCCGTGTCTCCCTCTCTCTCTGCCCCTCCCCCTCTTGCATTTTCTCTCTCTCTCTCTCAAAAACAAGTAAATATTTTAAAAATTTTTTAAAAATTAAAAAAAAGAGGTAATTAAGTTAAAACAAGGTCATTAGGGTGGGCCCTGATCCAAGGTGGCGCTGTTGTCCTCATAAGAAGAGGGACACGGACACACAGGAGGGACGACCCTGTGGGGGTACGGGGAGAAGATGGCCATCTCTGCAAGGCAAGGAGGGAGGGCTTAGAGAAAACCAGCCCTGCCCACACCTTGACCTCAGACTTCCAGCCTCCAGAAGTGTGAGAAAATCAGCACCTGTTGCTAGAGTGCCCCCCCCCCCCGCCCCCACCTAGTCTGCAGTAAACTGTCACGGCAGCCTTGGAGACTAAGACACAGAGGCGGGTTAGCTGCCTGAGACAGAAACATCCGATGATTTATCTAGGCTCTGTTCCCGGTTGGAGAACAGAGATCCGAATTTCTCTCTTGGGACAGTTAGGAACAATGATCTCCTTCTGCCCCAGCCCTCCTACCTTGTACCGGCACAGCTGGAAGAGTCTGGAATAGGAGAGAAGGCCGTGTCGGGCTCCAAAACACCTGCTCTTCCTCACCCTCCTTCTCAGGGACAAGGACAGGAAGGCGGGGCGGGACGGGCCTGAGAGGGGAGGCAGAGAGTGTCTCGTGTCACTGGGGGCTCTCAGTGCTGGGAGGGGGGGAGGGCAGGGCCTCATTTTGGCTCCCTCGGTTCAAACCATAGCTAGTGGCCTCACCAACGTGGTGGGCACGAAATGGGCCATATGGCTTGCAGCTTTCTCTGGGGGAAACGTTCCCCTCTAATGCCAAGGGCCTCCCCACCCTCACCGAAGAGAGGTGGCCACGCGTCCCGCTCACTCCATCACTGCTTGGTGCCCGCAGACACTCCGGGGAAGGCGGGAAGGCACGCACGCCGCTGTGGGTCTGCAGCCCCCTGGGCATTCCTGTGGGACCTGCCCCTGCCGCCTCAAAGCCCCTCACCCTTAAGCCCGGAGAGCTTCTTCTATGTGTTTCCATGAACACGAACTCCTTCTGAGTCCTCTCTTTGCTTCCCGGGCACACCACATGTGGCTCCCTCAGCTCTGATGACATGGGCAGCCACTGGGCTTGCGGATTTTAGCACTCTCTGGGCCAAGCACAGACACTCCCGGAACCTCCGACCTCCCACACACTTGAAGAGAGGAGGGAAGGGTGACCATGGGCTGGAGGCGCTCTAAGGTCATTTCCAATTCCAGCAGAGAGGTCACCAGCCTCCAGTGGGACCGTCAAACGTCCTCCAGTGACGGGGGCTGTGCCAAGACACGACTCCCTTCCCAAGCCTGCTCAGGACTTGGTGGTTAGGGCCCCACGTGCTGGGGGTCAGACCTCGGCACTACATTTAAATCTGGCCCTGCCACTGCTAGCCGTGGGCAAACGACGTAAGGTCTTTCTGCCTCATCTACAGCCCTCTTTTGAAGAATACGTTATTAATCTATGGAGGGTAGTTGGCACAGGCCCTGGCACATGGTAATGCGTGCTCAGTAAAGACAGCTATTTCCGTGGTCATTGTTCACCCAGGACCCAGCGTAGGCTCTCCTAGGCTTCTCTCCTCTGCTTCGTAAAAAAGCTGATGGACTTCATTCTTCCCTGTGTGTAAACGACGTGAAGTAGAGCCATCAAGGCCATCCATAGTAAAGGGACTTTTTTTTTAATGCCCGAGTAATACTCTACTGTGTATAAACCCCAAAGTCATCCATTCCTCTGTTAGTGGACGCTCTGATTGTTTCCATATCTTGAGTGTTATAAATAACTTATCCTGCAATAAACACAGGGGCGCATGCTCTTTTCAAATTAGTGTTTCTGTTTTCTTTCGGTAAATAGCCAGTAGTGGAATTACTGCAGCATATAATATTTCTGCTTTTTCATTTTTGTGAGGAGCCTCCATACTGTTTTCCAAATCTTGCCACTCAAGACAACATGGACGGATTTACCAGGTGTTACGTTAAGTAAAACAAGGCACATAAAGAAAGACAAAGACCCTACGATTTCACTATATGTAGAATCTAAAAAAAAAAACAAAATAAACCACAACAACAGAAAATAGAAACAGACTCATAAATTCAGAGAACAAACTAGGGGTCGCCAGAGGGGTGGAGGGGTTGGTGAAATAGATAAAGGGATCTGAGAGGTTCAAACCTGCAGGTATAAAATAAACTTCACGGAGACAGGAAGCAAGGGAATTGTCCGTGAGATCATGACCTGTGAGATCGGACGCTTAACCGACTGAGCCCCCAGGGGCCCCAACTTAATGACCTCTTTAAAGGCCAGTTTCCAAATACAGTCCATGTTGAGGTGCCAGGGGTCAGCCCGACAAGTCAATACTACTGGAGCAATGACGTTTGGTGATAGATGATGACTATTTATCACGATGAGCACTGAGTAATGTATAGAACTGTCGAATCTCTGTATTGACCACCTGAAACTAATATAACATTGTAGGTCAACCTGACTTCAATAAGAAAGAAAATAGTGAAGGGATGTGTGTGTGTGTGTGTGTGTGTGTGTGTGTGTGTGTGTGTGTGTGAAAGAGAGAGAAAGAGGGAGGGAGGGAGAAGGAACCTGACAGATCTAAACAGAAATACTTGCATTGTTCAGAGACGAGAGGCAAAGGCATGGAGAGTGTTGCATGATGTGAAGAAGGAAGGAGAAGGGCAGAGAAGGGAGCCAACCAAAGTTCATTTCCTTCTCCTCACCAAGTGCACGTATTTCTTCACCATGAGGGTGAATCAGGGCCCCGTCAAGGACGTCCTGACAGTAGAGGATGCACACATGTGCCCTGGCAGAGGGGCCGAGGGACCCATTTCTGCACTCGGTGCTCAGGTGGAAAAGGCCCCAAGAGAGCCCCAACCAACCCCGGCACGAGTGGGGCTTAGACTGAGCTCCCTGGAGACAAGACTATGCTGCGCTGATCTCTGCACCAACACCCAGCCCAGACACCTGGGACGTGTCCAAATTTCAATACAAGCAGTAGCAGAAGTCAGAACTATTTCCTCTGGACACTGACCATTTCCACTAAAATATTTATTTGCTCATGCAATTTGATTGGATCCAAGGGGAAACCGGGGGGCTGGAAGAAACCCATCCATCCACAAGCATGTGAACTAAGGAATGCTAAATGGAGACCCTGGCCCCCCATCTCTCCGTGTGGGTCATTCCTTCAAGATACGGCTCTTGTTAGGATGTGTTTTGGAAGGAAAAGGGGAAAATGACAATATGGTGTCAAATATAGATGACCCTTCCACAGCGTAGGGGTTAGGGTGCCGACCTCCTGTGTAGCGGAAAAATCCGAGCACAACTTTTGACTCCCCCAAAACTCAACTACTAATATCCTGTTGAGCAGGAGCCTTACCAACAACATAGTCGATCAGCTCATATTTTGCACGTTATATTTTTGATATGCCAACTCCTTACCATAAAGTAAGCTAGAGAAAAGAAAGTGTTAAGAAAATCAAAAGGATAAATACCTAATGGTGCAACTGCAGGATCGTAGGGGAGTTCTATTTTTAGTTTTTTGAGGAACCTCCATACTGTTCTCCACAGTGGCTGGACCAGTTTGCATTCCTACCAACAGTGCAAGGGGGTTCCCCTTTCTCCACATCCTCATCAATGTGATATATACATAGAGATAGATATACAGATATATAGATGTGTATATACAAGTATATGCATATACATATATACATATGTATAATATATATGTATACACATATATATAAGTATATGTATATATGTATATACATGTATATATGCATACATATGTATGTGTATATATGTATATATACACATACATATGTATATGTGTATATATATAAGTATATGTATACGTACTTATAGATATGTATACACATATATACACACACATATATAAGTATGTATGTATATATGTATATATATAAGTATATGTATATGTACTTATACATATGTATATACACATATACACATATATATATAAGTATATGTATATATGTATATATACATACATATATATGTATGCATATATATATAAGTATATGTATATGTACTTATACCTATGCATATACATGTATATACACACACAATGGGGTGTTATTACTGAGCCATCAAAAAGAAGGAGATTTGCCATTTGCAATGACGTGGATGGAGCTAGAGAGTACTAAGCTAAGTGAAATAATCAGAGAAAGACAAACACCATATGATTTTACTCATACGTGGAATTTAAGAAACAAAACATACGAACACAGGGGAAGGGGGGCAAAGAGAGAGGGAGGCAAACCACTAGAAACTCTTAATGAGAGCGAACAAACAGGGTTGACGGGCGGAGGTGAGTGGGGGACGGGCTAGATGGGTGATGGGCATTAAGGAAGGCACTTGGGATGAGCACTGGGTGTTATACGTGAGTGATGCGTCAATGAATTCTACTCCTGAAATCAATATTGCACTGTAGGTTCACTAAATTTTAAATTAAAAAAGAAAAGAAAAGCAAAAAGACATGGAAATACATCTCCAGCCCTGTACTGTATTCATTGAAAACAATTCATGTGTAAGTGGACGCGTGCAGTTCAAACCCGTGTTGTTCAAGGGTCAGCTGTACTTTGTATCGTACAACCGATTCCTCACGGCCGTTCCACGAAACTGTATTCTCTCCAGTTTGCAGATTAATGAGTGAGAGGACTGGGGTCACTTACCCACTTTCGTCCCTGGCCCACGTTCTTTCTGAGGCCAGGTCTATCTGCCACCAAAGGCTCAGTCCTCTCTCTCCCTCTGCTCCACCAGGAAAGAGCCACCCATCAGAAGATCCCATGTCTCAGTGAAAACACGGTTGAATGAGGATGCTCCGGCCACGGCCCTGAAAGTGACAGCCAGAGGACTGAGGGTTTCCACAGGAGCCAGGGTTGGAAAGTTCTAGAACACGACACACCTGAGGAAGGTGGGTACAAGTGACAGGCTCCCGGCAGCTCTGTGGGTGGGGAGAGAACCTAAAACAGGCCCAGTTATTGCTGGGGCATGGACACGGTACCCAGCTCACGCTTTGAGAGGAGAGACTTCAGCATAAATTTCTCCAGGTCAGTGCTTCTCAAAGCGCGACTCCCAGACCAGCGGCATCTGCAGCATCGGGTAACTTGTTAGAAATGCATATCCTCGGGGCTGCCTTAGACCTAATAAATCGGACAACCGTGGGGCTCAGCAGCGTGTGCTCAAACAAGTCCTCCGTACGGCCACTCCGGGTTATCTTTTCCGGACGGCAAGATGGCACTGGGGTCTCCTGCTAAGACCAGTCCACCAAGCCGACCTGCCTGGGCTGATAACGAAACTCTGCCTCTCCCCACGGGCACTGATAGTGGATGAATTTACTAGGGTGTGCAGCTGCCTTAAATCATTCGGGAACAAGGCAGGGAACAAACATATAAATAATGCCGCGTGCTTTGTGGCCATGACGGCCCTCACTACAAATCATAGGCTGTAAAAGGCAACTGGTGGAGAAAAGCCATCCGGACAGCTTCTTACATTCCCTGCCTGAGGAAAAATAAAGATCACCTGTACCACTACTCTTACCCCTAGGCCCACCCTCACCCCCAGCTACTCAATATTACCAGGGAGGTCCAGCAGAATGAGTATGATTCAGAGCCCAGGGGACCAGAAGGCCAAAATTCCGGAGGGACTGGCTCCCTTTGCGCACAGAACCCAAAGCCGGTCATTTAAGATGGCGTTCCCCTTCACCTTCATCCCCCCACCACCCCACATGCCCTACAAACACTTATGAAAGGCTTGGGATCATTCCATCGGTCCGTCTAATTCTTCCATCGGGCAATCATTCTGTCTAGTGAGGGCCTGTTCTGGCCAGACTTCACGCTAGCACCTTCCACATCTGGTCTCTGGCAATTCTTACGGGAACCCTACCTGATACCTTTTTACAGATGAAGGACCGGGCTCAGAGTAGCAGACTCACTTCCCATAGAGAACATCGGCCTCCAAAGTCTATCGATTAAGATCAGCTTGTCTGTTTCACGCGACTCTCCGACCTTATTTCGGGTTTCTGTCCTTGCTGATAGGAGCTGATCGTGAGTAAGGCATTTCAGAGCTGGTATTCAGGTGTCCGTATCAGGCTCACCTGTCTTCTGGTCTTGCTCTATGTCAGGGTTCTCCAGATCAGCAACATCAGGATTACCTGGGAACATGTCAAAAAAATTGCATGGCCCCACCCACCTCGGCCTGCTGAATGAGAAAATCTCTGGGCGAGGCTGGGAACTGTTTCAGCAAGCCCTCTAGGTGATCCTGATGCCGCTCAAGTTTCAGAACCTGGGCTCCAGCTGGTGTTCCGACGAGTGACAGGGGTTCTGTCTTGCTCCTTGTGCAGAACCTGTCTCTCTTCTGAAAGTTCCCTCACATTCCCCGCGGCAAAGACCGTATGCCTCCCCGGGATTCTGGTCCGATGCGACACTGGGTCTTGCTCTCTGCTGTGACACTCCCTTAGCCTGCCTGCCCAGACACTCTACGATCCCCATGCTGGCAGGGCCCTTCGCTCTTCCTCACCTGCCCCTCGTTCTGTCTAAGGGCTTGCTTCTTGCTTGGACTCAGCTTAGCTCCCAGCGATTCCCTGGATGGGCTTTCAGTACCGTCACGAAACTTCTGACCCACCGGCTCTAGATTCCAGATTCTAGTTTCCTTATGGTCTATCTTGTTATCAGTTAAGCATGGCCGAGGAAGGAGATGACAGACTCGTGTTGTTCATGCTCCAGCAAACTTAGTAGGAGACTGAAAGATGCTTGAGGAGGAGAAACTTGGCCGCCCCCACGGAGACGCAAGCACACGTCCAGGATTGGGCGGAGGAGAAGCTGAACCACGATGCACACAGGACAGGGACCGCAGACTATTGCTGAAGCCAGCCGTCCTACAGAGATGCCCCCAGTCAGGCAAGGGGGTTGGACCTTCATGCCCCACCCTGAATAGCCTGGGTGGGGGCCTTACTTGGGGAGGGGGAGGGAGGAGGGTGGAAGGGAAGGGTGGGGGTGAGGGTGTCGGGTGTGGTGCAGGGATCTGAGCTGCCACCACCATGGGAGCAGTCAAGCCGACTCTGGAAGGCTCTTGTCGCCAAGTCTGATGCTGGAGCTTGAATTCCACAGGGCGGAGGGTCAGGGAGGGGAGATGATGGATATAAGGAGGAGAAACGAGAACAATCTGGAATCCAGACATGCGCCGAAGCCCAGGCCAACAGACAAACCTCGTCCGGGTGTCTTGCTGTCTCTGGCCTCGGTGGTTTGGGGCTTCCCACAGAAGCCGGGGCCCTTCATCATGGAGCTAAATACTCACATCCGGTGCGAGAGAGCTGGAGAAGCTCTGGAAGCTACCGGAAAAGCAGAGCAGTCACAGAGGGGCTGGCTACCCGAGCCAGCAGATGAGCGACAGCATGTGCGACGTGCACAATGTGGCCACTGCCTCACCTCCACTCTCATCTCCCCCAGGAGTCTTGTGGGCCACCCCATCGGAAACCTACAGGGAGGGGAATTCTGGGAAGTGTAGTCCAGCCAGGCCCACCGTCACAGCACCAAGCGGCCATACCCAGCTATCCTGCAGACTGTGTCTTCCGGAAGGACTCATCCCATGGGTACTTATGAGGGATTCCAAGCTACCTCTTGAGAAAGCGCACCGGTTTGGTACAAAGCTGGGGGGCCACGGTCTAAGGCGACGGGGGACCGCAAGGCCAGGATGTGGGCTGTGTGTTTTCTCATCTTCACGGGCAAACTGCAAAGGCTTTCAAACTCCAGGCTGACCAGCTTGCCGTGAAAGGGCTCATTCAGCAAAATATTGTTGTGGGTTTTTTTTTTTAACTTTATTAAAGTTAATAAACAAGAGTGTGAGCAGGGGAGAGGCAGAGAGAAGAGAGCGAGACAGAGAGAATCCCAAGCAGGCTCCACGCTGTCAGCACAGGGCCCCACACGGGGCTCAAACCCACAGACGGTGAGATCCCGATTTGAGCCGAAATCAAGAGTCGGATGCTTAACCGACTGGGGCCCCCCCCCCCACCAGGCGCCCCGGAAAACACTGGGTTTGAAAGCTCAAAGCCTCAGCACGACAGACACCGGCCCCTTCTGCAATGATGACAGACCAAGTCCTCGGCATCAGGCACCAAAGCACCTCGGGTGAGTGTGGACAGCTGTGTGTCGGGCAGTATGCCACCCACGGGACTGGCATCCGGGGCATCAGAGGAACAGGAGACAGCACAGCAGGAGAGAGAAATGAAAGGATTGTGCGGTAGCCGGGAGGCCTGACCACAGAGACCCTGCCCGGGAAGAAGCCCAGCCAAACGCTGCAAAAGCCCCGTGAGGGGTCTCCCAAGAGCCACAGATCTGTGACTGTTATCAGGGACCGAGCTTTAACATCGGCCCAACTGGCGTAGCACGGCCTGGGAAACACAGGCTTTACGCACTCAAAGGACAGACACACGCCAGGGGGGCAGAGGGCATCTTCTCAGCGGAAAGACCTGCTGGGTCGAGAAGGGGTTCACCTCAAAAGGAGCGAGACTATGGCTCTGTCAGCCTCATGCACGAAGACGTGACACATCTCACAAAGGCAGCTCTGGTGCAACGTCTCCACTTGAACGCTTTCTGGAAAAACGGCTGGAGTGGCGACAAAGTGGGCCCTGTAGCCCGAGAATATCAGAGGGATCCTTGACTCAGACCATTAGCAGGTCCTCCAGCCCCGGCCCGTTCAAAGGCAATTTTGTTGTCCAACCGAGCATGAGCCCCGCGCGGCCTCTGCAAACATAATCTTGGATCTCACAGTCTCTGGACAGTTCCGCAGACATTTAAACATGCTTCTGTTTGCAAATGAACGCGTCCCCCCAGAAGAGAAAGAAAAGTCCCCCGCGAAGACGGAATTCGGGAGACTTCCTTCTCACTGACCGGCCGAGAAGAAAAGGTCTGCGCCGTTCATCACCCACAAATTCTCTTGGCCGAATCAATTGGCTACCGGAGCGTCCTCAGGCCGTGCTGACGGTCATCGGGGTGGCTCTCTGAGCCTGTCGCAGCCACGGCTCTGTGGCTTTTCCCGAGAACCCGTTTAAGACAGAGCCCACCTGAAGCCGAGCGTGCGGAAGCGACACGGTGAAAAGCTCGGGGGAAAACTCTTTTAACTTTTTGTTTTTACTTTACTCGAGACATTTTTAGAAATCTAAGCATAGAGATTGAGTCAGTCGTGCATCTGGTCGCCATGGGCCGTGCAACGCCTCGCTCCTAAAATGCCAGCGGCCCTGAACTCAATGGTAAAGGACGATTTCCGGTCTTAGACAGGATACTAGCATGAGTATTTCCAAAAGCTGCCTGATTAGGGTGGGCGACGCTGAGAAGGAGGGAGCGGTTGAAGCTTCGTGTGAGGGTTACGGTATTTCACAGAAATGCAGCAACGCCAAGTGATTTGGTCTCTGAGATAGTTCTAGTGTCCTACTTCTTCTGCATCAGGACTTTTTCTTTTTTTTTTCTTTAAATTTTTTTTTAAATGTTCATTTTTGAGAGAGAGAGAGAAAGAGAGAGAGAGACAGAGTGCGAGCAGGGGAAGGGCAGAGAGAGAGGGAGACACAGACTCCGAAGCGGGCTCCAGGCTCCGAGCTGTGAGCGCAGAGCCCGACGCGGGGCTCGAACTCACGAACCGCGAGGTCATGACCTGAGCCGAAGCCGGACGCCCAACCGACTGAGCCACCTGGGCGCCCCCAGGAGTTGTTCTGAGTGGCTACCTACAGAACTGACCCTAGCTGATTCGCCTGCACAGGACTTTACCATTGGAGGCCCTCAGCCAAGAGGGGACAAGACACCCCGACAAAAACAGGCACCGGTTTAGCTTTTCAGAGGCTTCTCCTCCCCGTCACGTGAATGGACTTGCTGATATGTCTTTCGATGGCCGTCTTCCCCCACCCTCCTCCAGGGGAGTCTGGCTGGGGAAGCTGGTTCTTGCCTCAGACCTGAGCTACAAGGGAGGCGGGGAGGCAAGTTTCCGCTCCGATCTCCGAAAGGCTGGACGTGGGGTGGCATCTCCCCCCAAACAGGAGGAGGGTGGTCACAGGTGCCAGGCAGCCACAGAGAGGAACACAGGATGACAGCGGGGCACCCAGCGTGTGCTTATTTCTCCCGGTCCTCGCCACTTTCTGCGTGGAGGAGGCCAACACGGAAGCTGTGGATTTACTGAAAACTCCAGCTCCTACCATGTGGACTGGAACTGGATCATCTCAGCTGTAAATGTTATACCCTCTGAACGTTCAGGGCCAACAACAGGGTGGGCTGGTGAATGCTTCGGTAAATAGTCTCAATAAGATCCTCAAATAACCATTCATGACGGTCGGAAACTAAACCAGTTCCTGTCGGAAAGATTTCTCAGACAACGGTTTGAAGCGCCACAGGTTTTTCCGACGCGGTCTGAGGGGACACGCGAGAGGGTCGGCTATGGCGCGGGGGCAGACGGGACGCTGGGCTCCCAAGGGCGCCGTCGCTGCCTGGGAGCTCCGGCGGCCGGACATGTACTTTTCAGCTACAAAAGAAAAGGATTAAAGCACGCCCGTTATTTTCGAACTTCTGCTGAGTAGCAACAGCACCCAGCTGAAATGCTCAGTCCCAGGCCAACACAGAGGAGAGAGGGGCTGGTGACGCAGTGGCCCCTGGGGACCGCCTCGCACCCGGCACTGGGCCTGCTGTAGCTCCCAGGGCTGCTCATTCCACCCTGTGGGATCTGAAGGATGTCCTCTGGAAACCACTCAACTTCATGATCTCTAGGGTCCCTCTGGGGGCTCGGATTCTGGGAGTCTGGAACTCTCGGCCCCAGATGCAAGCCTCCCAGCCTCGGCACTGCTAACCTTTAGGGCTGCAAAAGCCCTCACTGAAGGCAATCCTGGGCAGGCAACAGCAGCACCCCTGCCCTCTACCAACCAATGCCAGCGGCACCCCTGGCTGTGCTGACCAAAAATGTCACCATTCACTGCCAAATGTCCCCTGGAGGACAAAACCCTCCCCCAACCTCCTTGACAGCCACAGTCCCAGATTAATTCCATACGCTAGTAAATGTCACATTCAGTTCTGATCAGCCTATGGTTTTCCCTCCTTCATCCAAAAAAAAAAAAAATTCAATCTCTTTTTAAGCTAGCAATAAGGCAGTTTCGTCTGCCATCCAGGGGGTTCGTGAGCAAGCTTCTTTGTATCCTACTGGTACTCTCCGTGACTCTTGTTCCTTGAAAACCACACATCTTTCCATCTAATTATCCTTTTTGCTCTCTGTATCTCCCCAGCAGCTCAGGACATCGAGCTGGGGAGGCTTAGATACTACAAAGCCCATCGCCGCCAACACCTGACGCCTTTGCCCTTGCACTTAAGTGCTGAAACACAAATCACAACGAGAACAACCTGACCCCCCCCCCCCAAGCATGATCCCATTGTTCTTTTCCATAGGATACGGGTCCCAGTTAGTCAAGTGAATCACTGGTCCCCATCAACACAGCCCACACAGAGACAAGGACCAGCTGGGAACACAAAAACAATGATGGTAATGAATTAGTTGTAGTAAGAGCAGAGTATTAGAGCTGTTGCACAGTGATGCTTCCCACAGATCAGATGCTCCGTGTATGTCCTGAGGACTGTAGACTGTGCAGGTACCCCGGCCCAAGGTTGTCAGGAAGAAATATCCAGAGACAGAAATGGGTAAAAGAGATTCCTGGAAATCCCTTCCGCGGTCCTCTGGGTGCGGTCCAGCACGCCCTCCAGGGAGTCCGGGCTTTGGATTGACTTGTTCAGGAGGCTATTTTACACCTCTGAAGTCAGCTCCTGGGGCTGCGGTTACAGATTGCTACACACTTGTTGGCTTAAAGCAACAGAAATTTATGCTCTCTCTCTCTCTCCTTCTGGAGGCCAGAAGTCGGAAATCAGTCAGTTTCACCGGGCTTTGAAATCACGGCATCTGCAGGGCTGTGTTCTCTCCAGACGCCGCATGGGAGAACCCGTTCCTTGCTTCTCCCGCCCTTTGGTAGCTCCTGGCATTCCTTGGTTTGTGGCCATGTCATTCCACTCTGCATCTGTAGTCACACTGCCTCAGTGTGTGTGTGTGTGTGTGTGTGTGTGTGTGTGTGTGTGCCCATTAAGTCTCCCTCTGCTTTTTTCCTAGAAGGATACATGTGATTCCATTTAGGTAGGAACCACCAAGATAATCCAGGATAATCTTTTCATCTCAAGATCTTTAATTTAATCACAGCCACCAAACCATTTTTCACCATATAAATAACGGTTACAGGTCCTGGGGGTGAGGATGTGCATATCTTTGGGTGGGGGTGGAGGGTGTTCACCGCAGGAGTAGCTGTTGCATTCTAGAGAACAGGCAGGGAACAGGCAAATGCTACCTGTAATGATTTTGTTTTCTGGTAAAGGATATAAATCTCTGTAAATCAAACTTTCATTTGAACTGGACTTAACATCTTATTGATTCTTCTGTGAATTAATAACTTGAATGAAATGTTATGTTTTCACTTTCTATGTGCAGGCAGAGCACGGTTTTAAATTATGCTTTAGTGACATCAACTCATTAATCTTCGAAACAAGCCCATGAGATAGGTGCTATTGTTTATCCTCATTTTAAAGATGATAAAATTGAGTCCCAGAGAGGTTAGGAGAGTTGTCCAAGGTCACCCAGCTAAGAAGGAAGGTCTGGCTTCAGGGCCCACTGAGCTGTGCCGTCATAACGCGATGGCTGGACCAAGTGACCAGTCACGTCCTATTAAGCTGGCTTTGCCAGGATTCCATAAAAGCCTGTAGTTTGCTTTGGGTAAAACAGTAAACATCAGTAAACATCTTTCACAACAGCCCACACAGAAAATGAAGCACTGATCAGGCTCTCTGAGGGTAGACACATGCTGTGCCTGGTTGGGGAGAGGCGGGATATTTTTCAACTACTTCAGAGCACAATCATAAAACGCAAACATTAGGATTGAACCAACAGACACATGCAAACCGCAAAACAAATTATCTGTGATAGGAAAGCGTTGTCTGTTGTTTATAATTCCCAACTGCAAAGGATGCCGCAGAGAAGGGTCCTTTGTTTGCTAAGAGGGATGATGGACGTGGGAAAAGCGAGATGGGAAAAGCTAGGAGTTACCGTGCTTGGTGTAAGAGAACAAGAAGATACAGGGAGGAGGAGGAGGTGACTGGCAGCCAATGAGGAAACAAAAGGTAGAATCAGGTATTTCATAGCAATTTTGTTAAATATTGCTGTGGCAGGTGACGTGGTCTTCTCTGCTTCCTCCTGCGTTAATTGCCTGTGCAGTCTATTTCACACCAAACATGCTCTGCAGAGCCGAATTTGTTTTCTGAGCATATGGTGCCGAGCCCTACTCCTGGAAGGGTGCGGAGGCTGTTCCCACAGGGGCCCAGTCACGTTGGGATCACAGGTAATTAGAGTTTAAAACTGCACGGACGTTGTTCTAAATGTCCGACGGGTTAGCCGTGGTTTGGGGAATCCGATGGGGCAGGACTTCAGTCCACAGCAGCATCCCAAATAATTAATTTCTATAGGAAAAAAAGTTTTTAAAAACTGGGTGGGGGAAGCAGAGAAAACCAATGATCCCTCTGTATATAAAAAAATATATATGAGCCCGAATATGATTCAATATGCAAAACACACACCCTCACCCTCTGAAATGTGAGCATCAGACAACTGACCCCGTTTGTGATTCCTCGTCACCTGTTTGCAGAACTCGGGTGCCCTTGGGTGTCTTAGTTAATTAAGCAAAGTCCAGTCTGTTCATTTTCTGATCTGCTTTAAATCTCTGCTACGGTTTTTACATCATCTCCCTCCTTCTTCTTGGATCAACGTCTCCATTTTCTGATCTGCTTTAAATCTCTGCTACGGTTTTTACATCATCTCCCTCCTTCTTCTTGGATCAACGTCTCCATTTCTAAAAGTTGGCAGTTTAAAAAGAGATTTTTTTTCCCTTCCGGAGAGAGATGTACAAATACTCCGGATGACTGGCATTGGAAAGGGACATTCAACTCAAAATGATCCCCTTAATCTGACTTCTACTGGTGTTTCTTCTCCATTCTAGGAGAGTCAAAACATCAACTAACCAACCCAACTAGCCAACGTTCCCCCAAAACTTAATTTTGTATTCATATCTTCTCTCTTAGTTTTGGAAATATATCACTGGCATTCATTTCTGAGCTCGACTACAATATTAACGGAAGGGTACGACACATCTTAGGACCAACATTTTTTTTCCAGTGGACCACATCTCCAAGTGCGTGATAAAGCCACATCGATCCTCTGTTCCCTGGCTGCAGTCTTCAAAGGTAACAAACACTCGGCCAGGAATTGTTCTAGGCGATTGCTACTACTGTTTGTTTTGTTTGTTTGGCTCTCTCGAGATATCATGGACATACAGCATGGTGTAAATTTAAGATATACAAAACGATGATTTGATGCACATGTGTTCTTTTTTGTGGTGAGAACATTTAATATCTACTCGCTCAGCAATTTTAAGTATTGTTAACTAGTCATAGTGCTGGCAGCGCTGTTCGTTTACAAATGAGGAGTCTGAGGCACAGAAAGTTTAAATAAGTTGCCCAAAGCGACACAGTGGAGCCACCATTTGAACCCAGATCTCTGGGACTCCAGAACCTTCTTTTACACAGTTCCTCCGTCCCTCCTCCCTCCAACAACAGCCTCCTAGAGATTCCAGGAATCTATGATACTGTTTCCCATCTGTGAACCTTCACTGACCATTCCAAGAGCCCAGAACATTCTCCTCCCTCTCTCATTCCTTTGTCTATTGGACTCCTATTATTTGTCATATCTCTACTCCAGTGTCCCCATCACGGGGACAACTTCCCTGATTACCTTCTTACAGCACTACGTTCCTTACTGGCAAGCACTTGGCTTACTTTGTCACTGTGAGTTCATCGGTGTGATGACCCACCCAATCTCCAACCTCCTTAAGAAAAAACTTCTAGGGGCGCCTGGGTGGCGCAGTCGGTTAAGCGTCCGACTTCAGCCAGGTCACAATCTCGCGGTCCGGGAGTTCGAGCCCCGCGTCAGGCTCTGGGCTGATGGCCCAGAGCCTGGAGCCTGCTTCCGATTCTGTGTCTCCCTCTCTCTCTGCTCCTCCCCCATTCATGCTCTGTCTCTCTCTGTCCCAAAAATAAATAAACGTTGAAAAAAAGAAAAAACTTCTATTTTGGCTTATGATTGTGACGCTGAACCCAGCAAGGATTAACAGCTCAGTAAATCGTTACCGGACGACAGAAGAATGAACGAGTGACAGAATAGAAGAAAAATAAGTACAGGAAGGCAAGAAGCCCCGGGACGAGCAATCAAGGTGGCCTGGGCTGGGGCAGATGCTGCCAGTCCAAGGTCAAGATGGGAGGAACACAAACCAGTGAGCTTAGGGGAGCCCATCTCTTATATCAAGAATGTCCTAGAACACACCTGCACCCTCCCCCACATGCCAATTCATAAAATCCAGACGCAAGGCCCAGCTGGTGTAGAAGCTCCGCCCCAGGCCCCCGGTGTACCTATGTAATGTTACCAATAGACCTTGGCTCTGAAGATCTTTGGTCCCCATCACTAATTCTCTTCATGTCTGATTTTCCCAGTATTTGGGCTTCAGGTGTCCCTATAGACTTTGAGCTCTTTCTTTGACTATCTATGTTTCCTGCCATCTACAACGGAACTCAGTGGCATGAACCTCGGGTCCCCAGGACCCCAAATCTTCCATCACTAAGCTGGTAGCATACCAGGCCAAGTCCTGCCATGGGAGGGGGGCAGAGAATTAGTATTAAAATGCAGAAATTGGGGCGCCTGGGTGGCGCAGTCGGTTAAGCGTCCGACTTCAGCCAGGTCACGATCTCGCGGTCCGGGAGTTCGAGCCCCGCGTCGGGCTCTGGGCTGATGGCTCAGAGCCTGGAGCCTGTTTCCGATGCTGTGTCTCCCTCTCTCTCTGCCCCTCCCCCGTTCATGCTCTGTCTCTCTCTGTCCCAAAAATAAATAAACGTTGGAAAAAAAAATGCAGAAATTACTTTTGAGGCCATTTTTTTCAAGCACGCGTCTTTTACATAAAACAAGCTGATGAAAAATAGGGCTCATTGCCTTTGTGTTTCTCCATGGATGATCACCATCTTCTAGACATCACCGTGTCCCCCATCACTGTGAATTAATCCAATAATAATAATACAGTCAGCAGTTAATCGCGTACGGAACTTTCACGAATACAAGCATACTTGGGAGACACAGCTGACCCTACCGATGTATAACAACAGTACAGCTGACGTGCAAGTGGCTCCAACGCATTGCAAACTCCACCCCAGTTCCTTGCCAAGGACACAACTGTCCTTAAATTTTTTTCTTTTTTTTTTTTTTTTTTTTTTTTGAGAGAGAGAGACAGAGACAGAGACAGAGCATGAGTGGGGCAGGGGCAGAGAAAGAGAGAGACACAATCCAAAGCAGGCTCCAGGCTCTGAGCTGTCAGCACAGAGTCCGACAGAGGACTTGAACTTGTGAACCATGAGACCGTGACCGGAGCGGAAGCCAAACGCTAAACCGACTGAGCCACCCAGGTGGCCCCTTAAGCCTCTTCTTTACAGCTTCTGTGGCCCCAACTGCTGTCCTCCCAAGCACTGTGGACAGACATAACTTGAAAGAGTACTAGACCCAAGGAAGGGAGAAAGTAGGGGAGGGTCAGGCCCAGCAGGAGCAAATGCTTTTACTAAACAGACTTGACAAAACAAAGAAGCTGTTCTGGAATTTCATTCCCACCAATGTTGGGCGTGTGTGGCTTAGACACGGCAGCAGGACATGAAGCTGGGTAGGAAAGCATCATCTCTTTTGTATGTGGTCTTGCCCTGCATTCATCCTGTGCGGGGGGAGCAAAGGTGATCAAACCTCCCATAGGAAAAAGCACACTCTCCAGAGAGCAAGCTGGGTAGTTAAAGGTAAGTTTCTTTAACGTTTTTCTTCTACATGTTACGTGGGAACTCTGGGACTGAAGTGTGTTTAGGGGGCTGGAGACAACAGCAGTAGGGAAGGGAAACAACCAGAAAAGAAGGCAACCGCCTCTCCGGGCCTCTCCAGCTCCCCAGCACCGGGGTATTAGGGATCCTGATGCCGTGCACAGACCCAGTGGGAGTCACAGATAAGCAACGCGAGAGGATCACCAAGGAGCACTTTAACCCCTGTCCTTTTTGTTTGCACAAGGAGACAGGAAAGAATGAAAGATCATTTTCCAGCGGCTCTCTGTGGTTTGAAGGTTATGCTGGGGGAAGAGAACGGAGGGCCGGTCAACAGCTTTGTTCTGTCTCAGGGCGTCTCCAAAGAAAGCCTGCACCCCACCCCTGTTTATAGGTAGGTGCATCTAGGGCATGGAGGAGACGGAGAGGACAAGAGCATCCCTTGATGATGACTCTGTCTTTGACCAAACTTCAGCAAGGCTCCTCTGAGCCCTCTTCTCCACCTGGGACTTCTGGGTCCTTCCTTGACGAGTCCTGTGTTAGCAGGGATCCTGCAAAGTCAGTTTAGGGCGAATCCGCCACTACTGGAATATGATCAGGTTCTTCACCCCCCACCCTGGATGCCTAAGCACTTGGCCTGCCTTTGGGAAGAACCCCGTTCGGCCAGGTTAGCAAGAATCCCCCCACCGGTGATGTTCCCTCTTGGTGATTTTCTATTCACTGACCCCGTCACCCTGCTCCTTGGCTACAAATTCCGATTTGTCTTTGTATTTAGAGTTGAGCTCGCTCTCTCCCCTATTACAACAGAGGTAAGCCCTGTTACAATCGTCTTGAATGAAGTCTTCCTGATGATTTTAACAAGAGTCATCCATTTCTTAAACACCCTTTGAATGGAGGGCATGAATGCCTGGGGGTGGGGATAAGTATCCTTGACACGGGAAGGAGGATCAAGGGACTGATTTCCGGTTCTCCACTACAGGGGAGTCCTATGCCCAGGTCCCCACAGCACCCCAATGAGGGTAGAACCCTCCAGATGTCCAGGAGGGGTGTATCTGTAACGCAGAGCAGCTCATATCCCCACCATCACCTGAGCGCAAGGTTCTGCTTTTCCTGGGACGCCTGCGTCCTTCCTGAAGCAGGTGGGAACAGGAGAGCAGAAGAGTGGCATTCCTGGACATCTAGCCAATTACGTCAATTTTTACTTTATTCAAAACCTAAAGACATGCATTCTTTCTTGTTCCAGGGGGTCATGCGACAAGCCTACAGCGGTTACATAATAAATAACTCAGACCTGTCGGGACATCTGTGGGACAGGGCACAGAGATGAGACAAGCCGCTGAGAATGACACTCCAGAGCAGGACCATGAAAGGCAGAGAACCTGGAGGGGATCCGCGGGAGACCCCTGCCAGGTGGCCCAGCTCAGGGAGGCCCAGCAGGGAGTCAAGCAATCAAATGGAAGCACTTATTCCCTCCTGAGGCTATGTTAATGGAGGTCCCATTTCTGACTTTTTATGTTAATTTAAATGATGTATGTTTATGCCCCATTGGGTAAAAAGGACACTGAATTAACACACACATGAAAGAAAACCAGCCCTCGGCAATCACTCTCCAGTACTCTTCCACTGCTTTCGGATGAAGGACTATTTTACTCTGCTTGGAAGAAATCCTTCCATTATCACCTCCCTGTTTTGAATGCTTAGCATAGAAGTCATTAGATACTCAGCTTCTTAATGAGAAGATAGTGCAATAGGGCAACAATTTATTTCGGTGCCTTCTGCTCAAGAAAAATGAAAGGCTCACTCCCGCATTCCGTCTCCATTTTCCCCCCCTCAAGGTGTTCATCTAACATCCACGAGATGGTATTTCCAGTGTTCACACTTGGCTTTCCCTTGACAAGTCTATGGCGTCTATAGTCTGTAAGACCTAGACAAATGGGGTGGTGATAGTCTGGCCAATCCAGCTGTCAGCACAGAGCCTGATGCGGGGCTCGAACTCACAAACCATGAGTTCATGACCTGAGCCGAAGGCAGACGCTTAACTGACTGAGCCACCCAGGCACCCTGAAAATACCTATTTTAAAACAATGCTGGGAGCATCTGACCTCGAGCAAATTCCCTGGGGTATAAGGTTCCTCTTAAAAATGGAATAGACACCACCCACTCCCCCTCCGGTTTTCCTCAGGAATCTGACAAACAAAATACCTAACTGAAACAGGTAAACCATAAAATTTCTGTTATACAAGGGACAGTATGATCAGTCTGACTCCTCACACAGTGGAATCAAGTCAATCAGGAACGGACAACCCAGCACCTAGAGTTATCAAGCCAATAAGGGGAGAACCTGAGAAGGAACAAGGGAGAAGGAACAGGGCTGACCAGGACCGTATAAAACAAAGTCCCTTTCCTATAGTTGCGGGCATTCACTTTCAAACGTCCCCTCTCTATAAAGACAGCTTTTATACTATTCTTACCTTCTGATCTTCTACTCAAATAAACTTTTTCCTGCTGCCCATTTCATCCTGGGTCCACCTCTTCATTCTTCAAAGCGGTGAGACAACGAACCCTGGGTATTGAGGTAAAAAAACCCTGCAACAATATCACTGTGGGGGACAGGAATGCGCCACCCCACAATATGCCTCTCCGGCATAAAGATTATTTTGAGCTGACTATTTGGAGAAACAGTAGACACAGGAGAAGCTCTGGAAACAGAGTAGAAGCTTCCCTTTTGTAAGGGAAATTAACATTTATAAGGGAGATCATCCATTTGTAAGGGTGCCTCTCACTCTGCCAGGAGGAGGAGGGCTCCAAATCTCAAGAGATTCTTATCCACGGAGAAGGCTCTGACTTAAACCCGCGCAACACTCCTTATCCTTGGGGCACCTGGGTGGCTCAATCCGTTAAGCCTCCGAATCTTGATTTCGGCTCAGGTCATTGATGAGAGACTATGGGGCAAAATGAAGGCCAGGCAGAAGCAAGCCTGACCACCACTGCCCCCCACCCGACCCCCGCTCCATGGGATATGTCTGACATCCCTTGGACGCTCCAGGCTACCCAGAAACAATAAAGGACAAAAAAAACAAATGGTTAAACTGATAAGAGTCTCTACCATTTTATTAGAAAAAGGTAATCAACTTCAGGAACTCCCTGGGTCCTGTCCCCGTGCTTTAATAAAACACCTTTTTGCACCAAAGACATCTTCAAGAATTCTTTCTTGGTTGTCAGCTCCGAACCCCACAAACCCCACCATCACCCTAAAACTTCATCAGTCATGACCTCACAGTTCATGAGATCAAGCTCCACGTCGGGCTCTGGGGTAACAGCGTGGAACCTGCTTGGGATTCTCTCTCCCCGGGCGCGGCCCCTCCCCGGCTCATCTCTCCAGGTCTCTCTCTCTCTCTCTTTCAAAATAAACATATTAAAAAAAAAAAAAACAACCTTATCCTTGCTTACAGTACTTTTCCCAGTCTCCTTCCTGTAAATGCTTTCCTCCACACCCTTCTTACTTTGTTTTAGTTGAACAGAACACGGCATTTAAGCCCAAATTCTAAGCTACCTCTTTGAGCTTACCCATCCTTGAATTTCTCCCAGGTACATATAAGAGATACACATGTTAATAAGCTTCTGTTTTTTAAAACTTTCCCTTGTTATATCTTTTGTTACAGGAGCCCTAGCTGACAACCTAGAAGAACAGAAAAGGAGATTTTTCCTCCCCTACAGTTTCTATTTATTTTTATCTGCCATCTGCGACCAAAAACTCTACTTAAGAAATAGAAGTCTCATGGCGGTTTACTACTGCCACCGTTGCTGTGGTCCAACACTGACATCCTTGCCTATTTGATGGAAATCTCTAGCCCCGCCTGGGTATCTGATGTGCCCATCTACTGCTCCATGCAGCTTTTAATTCGGTGGGAGAGCTCGACTTTCTCTGTTCCTGGGGCAACCAAAGATCAATCAGATGTGCGTCCGCTGGTAGACAGGACCGAGAGTCCCACTACACGTGTGGTGGGGAAGGATCAGCCGGCTACCGAGCCTGGCAGCACGTCTTCAACAAGCCCTCGTGATGAGCTTTGTTGTGGCGCTCTCTGGCAGGATGGGGGTAGGTGAGAACAGGGGCCGTACTGGGGAGCACAGCATGACTTCACAGAGCCGGCGGGGGGGTGGGGGGTGGCTGTGGGCCCTGCCTTCTGTTTCTGCCTGCTGTTGAGATAAAATGTCATCAGCTCCTTTCTACAAAGAGGCTTATTTTAAAATGCCAATGCAACAGCACAAACATCCCTCCCCTCCCAGGCCCCACACTTGATTTCCAGAAGTGTAGCAAAGAGCTAACAGCGCGCTGGCTCCCACAATACGGCCTACCCTCAGGTAGATGGGAGTCACGACACGTCATCTACCTTAACTTTCACGGAAGCCCAAGGGGCCACGATCTCTCCTGAGACTTCTCGTGGGATCTGAGACCCACTGAAATTAACCAGACAGAAAGCGGACAAGTCCTGGGACCAAGGTTTCATCCAGGTCTACTTGGTTCCTACAGTTGACTTATTCTCTTATGCAAACATGATGACCCCTTAAAGAGAAGTCATCACCTGCTCAGGGCTGTGTTTGCCCAATGGGATTGAGGGTCCAGATGGAAAGCTTTCTCCCCAACCCAGACTGGGGAGCATGGACTGCAAGCTCATGAAAGACAGCTGTCTTCTCTGGGAGTGGGGCCATCTTTGGTCCCACAGGGTCTGGTACAGTGCCTTAATCACAGTGAGGTTCACGAAATGTTTGCTGAACGAATAAATGAGATGCATAAAGACTCTCATTAAAACTCAAAACACCCCAAAACACAACCCCCAAACCCAAAAAGTTGTGATACTCCTGGAACTTAGTGTCCTGTGATCTTTTAGCACTGTAGCATGAATGAATTTACAGGAGATGAGCAAGTCAGTCGCAGAGAGGGTGCAGACAGAAAGAGGGACGTGGAAAGCCCAGTTAGGAGCTGGAACAGAGAAGCTGAAGGAGCCAATCAGTGCGCGTCTGCTGACACTGACTGAAGGGATCTGAAGACACTAGGCGTCCACCAGGGATCTGCGGAGAAGGGGAGAGGGCGTTGCGAGAAGAGTTGAAACAGAAACGAAGAGGAGGACAGAAGAGCACCCACACCCCGCTTGCCTCCTCGCCATTCCACATCCGCTTCCCCCTCCGCCCCCCACCGGGCTATCTTACATGTAAAGGGCAGAGAACAAAAAATGCCAATAGTGTGCCCTTTGGAATCAAGTGTGCTGATCACCCAGGGTATTACGCTAGACAAAAACAAACAAACAAACAAACAAACCAAACCTGCAATATAAGTATGAATGATGAGTAAAAGAAATCTCGTTGGCACAACGCCCCCTCCCCCCACCCAACCCAGGCAGCCACTCTCAACTTGAACTCGTGCAAAAAAAATGTGGGCTTACCACGTTTCAGGCCGGAGTCTGCGCCTTTGAGAGAGGATAATGAACAAGGCGAGCGTGACTCTTACCCTTATGGAGTTCACAGTCTGGGGCTCACTGAACCAACAAGGAGAGCAGAGAAAATGATGGCCAGGACGAGTGAGGAGTGACAATATGAGGAGTGACAGAGAATTGAGGGCCAGGGTCTAGGCAGAGTTGGCAATCCTCTTAAAGCACATGGAGGAAAATGGAGAAGCAGCTACCCAGGATTCAGCAGAGCGAGTGCTCTGACCACACTTCATGAAACAGAACTTGCCAGAAAATAAAGAAAAAAAGTGCAAGATGTTTTAGGCTTGCTCCAGAGCCCCTAAGCCTGTGCTGCCCAGAGATCCCCCTTCCCTTGAGACACTGCACGGAAGGCTGACAGAGCATCACCCCTGCTCAGCCCAGATCACACGACTCCTCAGGGGCAAAGTGAGCAGACAAACACCAATAACTGAGAAATGCATACCAATGTTCTGCCCAATGCGTAACACAGCTTCTTTCCCAATAACCATGATAAAAGTTGATCATACAGTAAGCCCTCCTCCAAAACAACCTTCCTCCTTAAAAAATAAACAAATTAAAAAAAAAAATCACCGCGATGCAGTTAAAGCAAGAAATTCAGCATAAATGTTTACATTTCTAAAATCTAACCACTGGGTTATTAAAAAAAAAAAAAAAGACTTCCAAATAACTCTTAGATCAAAGAGAAAATAAAACCTGAAATTATACACTATTTAGAAAATAGTGACAATTCTAACACTACATATAAAAACTTATGAGCTGTGGCAAGGTCTGTTCTCAGAGAAAACACATAACATTAAGTGCTTTTGCTATTAAGCAAGACAAAAGGAAAAGAAATGAATGGAGATTTCAACTCAAAGGGTAGAAAGCAAGAAACCAAGGGGAAGGGGGAGAGGACACAACAAGGTGTAGAATTCAAATAGGGGGAAAGAGAGGGACTGTACGCCAGGAGCTGGTTCTTTGAAAAGGCCAACTAAATAGATTATAAAATTAAATCTAATTTTAAAAGGAGAGGGAAAAAAAACCCACGTACGTGCCATTAAGACTTGAAAAGGGCTTTGACCACAAACATAAAGAAGCTTTTACATGTTTTAATGACACATGAATGGAAGAAATGTCAATCCAGAAAGCTGAGAGAGCTGAAAACTGGCATAGGCCAACCACTTAAAATCCTGGAAAAGTCAGCCAAGATTACCATCCAAAAAGGCATTAGACCTAGATTGTCCTACAAGTAAATTCTGTCTTTTTTTTTAGGAATAGAAAAATACCAAGCAATCTGAAGTTGCCCAGAGCATAAAAGAACATGGAAAAGTTTGTCATTTTTTGTGGGGGGCAGAGGAACTGAGTAAATAATTTCTTTTAAGGGTGATGAGTACGTACTAAAATCATGGTAATGGTCGCACAACTCTGAATATACTAAAAACTCATTTAATTATACATTTTAAATGGATAAAACGTGGGACATGTGAATTATATTCAAGAAGGCTCTTTTAAAAATTATTTTTATTTTTATTTATTTTCGAGAGAGACAGAGGGTGAGTGGGGAGGGGCAGAGAGAGAGGGAGACACAGAATCAGAAGCAGGCTCCAGGCTCCGATCTGGAAGCACAGAGCCCAGCGCGGGGCAGGGCTCAAACTCATGAACCGTGAGATCATCACTTGAGCTGAAGTCGGAAGCTTGACTGACTGAGCCACCAAGGTGCCCCTCAAGAAGGCTTTTGCTTGTTTTTTTTAAAGAAATACAGCATATACACAATCAGAAGGAAAAGCTATATATAAGTGTCACTAATCAATTGAGGATTGAAAATTTTAACAAAAAATACTAGCAACTAACACACCAGTACCAAGTAGAGTTTATTCCAGGAATACAAATATGGCCCTATTTTAGATAATCTATTAATATAATTCCAAAATATTAATAAATCAAGAGAAAAATTAATCACATTGTGTAATGCCAAAAGCCATGCGAAAACATTAAATATGTATTCTCAAGAAAAACTCCTACAAAATTAGAAAGAAAATTTCCTGAAGCTGTTATCTTCTTAAAACAAACATCCAATATTAGTTATAATGGTAAAAATAATTCAAGCATTTCATTAAGCCATCACCATCAATATTCAATATTGCTCTGTAGATTTCAACCGAGGCAATAAAAAAGGTAAACATAATGAAAGGAAATAAAAAGGCAAAGCTATGTTTATTTGTTCATAATGTGATGCTCTATCTTGAAAAATAAAATAAAATCAAGAAAGTCAACAAAAATTATTAGAACTTATAAAGACTCCAGAAATGTGGCCAGTTGTCATTCCTAATGAAAACTCTTTATCGAAGTAGAATAGACATTTTTTTAAAAAGCACACAAATCTCAAGTGTTCAGCCCTGTCACTTTTCAAAAACTGAACACACCCATTTAACCGTCACCCAAGTCAAGAACCAGAAGATGACCAGACTCCCAGAATCTCCCTGTGTGCTCACCTAGTCATTACTCTGTGGTTACCTGCCAAAGGTTAACTATCTTGAGTTCTAACATTGTGGATTGGTTGTGCTTGATCTTGAAACTTCTAGAAAAAGAATACAACAGTGTATACTATTTGGGATCTGGATTCTTTGATTGTACATTATGTCTGAAAGATGTTAGTGCTTTTTTTGTTTTGAAAAAATAGCATTCGTAGCCTCAGATAATTAAGAGAATATATCACATTCATAAAACAAGAACTGGCTGCTGTAGCAAATGATGAGTTAGAGAACCAGTAAGAACCCTTGAAAATGAAAATACAAAAGCAGAAATAGAAAGTTTAGAAAAGAAGGTTAAGAAAATTTCCCAGAACGGATAGTCAAAAGGCCTAAAATGAAAAATAGGAGGGTAAAGATAGAAAAAAAAATTAGACAACTGGCCCAGGAGGTATAACATACAAATAAAACGAGTTCCAAAAATGAAGAACAAACACCACCCCCCTCACACACAAATAAAGGACATCAATAATAAATATGAGTTTCCATTGGAAAGTTCTACCAAGCACCCAACACAATTAATGAAAGTAAATCCCAAAGTACATCATCAGGAAATTTCAAAATACCTGGGATAAGAGGATTTCTAAAGAGATAATGACAAGTCACCTTCAAAGAACCAGGGTCAAAATGGCTCTGAACTTCCCAATAGCCATGTTGAAAATTAGAAGGCAGTAGAACACGGCCTTCAAAATCTGAAAGAAAAATCATTCCAAGTGGGAAGCTTGAATCCAGATATTTTTAGACATGCAAGGACTAAAAACTTTACTTGGGGATATGCATCACTAAAATGAAGGAGTAAGCCAAGAAAATAAAGACATGAGATCAGAACACGGGAGAGAGGGGAAGGGAACCCTAGAATCTGTGTTGTATTGTACAGCCTGTCCCAATGGAAAGGGCCAGAGCACTCTTGAGACTTTTCTTCAAACAGATGAACTGGACAGAATATCTAATGTGGCTGAGATGATTGAGAGGGAATTCAGACAAGAGCCAGAGGGTCTGAAGTTGAATTAGTTTAAAGTATATAGAAAACAAAGTAAACAAATAAACAGAAAGACAATGATTAAGTACAGGAAAAACAAAAAGCTGAGCAGGGGAAATAATCAACGTATACCATGGGGATCAGGAGTATGCTATTACAATAATACAAATATTTTTAAATGAACTGAACAAAATTGGAATGTAACTATCATGGAGGACGGGGAAGAGATGAGAAGAGATGTAAAATGTGGCAGGGGTAGGTGTGAGTGAGCGATAAAGAGCTTTTATCCTATCCCCCGTAGTGGGAAGTCAAGAAATCATGCCTCAATCTCAAAAAAACAAGTAGGACTGGATGTATGTTATTTAGAGAGAGACAGGTAGACAAAAAGGATCATTTTTAAGAGTAGAGAGTGGTCCCTTTAGAGAGTGAAGAGAGCCTTGCAGAATATAGATCAGACTTTTAAAACAGAGACGTATACCATTTCCATAAAACTACAAAATAAGTTAAAATATGTAAGACCCTAATGAAATATTAATCATGGTTATCAGCAGGAGTATGATGACGCGTGATTATCTAATTCTTTTTTTTTTTTTGTATTTTTAAGTTTTTACAGCGAACGTTAAATTTACAATGAATACATAATAATACGAATACAAAAAAAAGAAGTATTTTTACAGGGTGATTTTCAAATTCCCCAGTCTCCTCGCCACTGTCCTTGTTCTTCTCTGCTGGGCTGGAAGACAACATCTGGATTAGAAGCAGAGCAGAAAATGACTCCTATTTCTTCCCCTCCTGAATGCCTATAGACAAATTATAGAGCTCTAATTTCATGGCTGTCAGCCTCTGCTCCTCCCCCCTCATATTCTTTCGAATTTGAAGTCTCTGCAATTTCAAGTTTCTTCAAGCAAAAATTCCCGTTTTGCAGGGATGTCTACAAGCATCAGGGATTTTTTTTTTTTTTTTCTGTGCATACATAGTTACTTTTGAGATACTGTAGGGTTTGGCAGAGGATGGTCACCCCGGTCACGTAAACATTCTCAATCCATCAAGACAACCATTCTTGACCACTTTGAGGCTCAAGAGTATATTCAAAGGGATACACAAAGACGGGGGGGGGGCGGGGGGGAAAGGTCAAGGTGCTCTTTTGGAGTCAAGGAATGGGGTCGTTCCAGCCACAGAAGCCCATAGGTAGACTGGAGAAGTTCAGTCCTTAGGGCAAAGTGAGGGTTCCAGCAACTCCCAATCAGAGCTCAGCCGCGGGGTGGCCGGAAATCCAAAGTGAGCCATGGAGCTGGGGCCGGGGGTGCAGGAGGCTAGCCGAGGAACGGGATTCAGAGGTGTGGTTCCAGGCCAGGAAGGTTTGGCAGCAACGATTTCCAGCAGCCTAGGACTCCCAGTGGGAGCAGCCCGGACAGAGAGACCGGACAAAGGAAAGGCCCCCGGCCGCCAAGAAGCCAGAGTTCTGGGACAGAGCACACTGGTGGGGCGGAAGGTCTCGACGTGGAGACCCCACTCCGGGAGCCTCAGGAACAACACAGAGGCCTATGGGAGCAGCGTGCCCTCCCTGGAGGAAGAAGAGTTGCAGGGATGCGCAGTGGCTCGGGGTTCAAGAGGTGGACCCTGTTTCTCGGCTCACGCCGTGGGGGCCGGGACCACAGCTGGGGCCTCCGTGTCGGCCGCCCTGGTCCCAGGACCAGAGTGGGGCCAAGGTCTGCAGATTGAGAAAGGAGGACAGGGATCTCAGAGGAGCTGGAGAATGAACAAGCCGGGGAAAGGCAGAGGTCATCACCGCTGTCCCCAAGTGTCCTCTAGAACGTGGAGCAGAAGAAGGGCCTCGGGGAAGCTATCCTTCAGAAGCACTCCTCTCTTTGCTGCAGAAGAGGCACAGCCTGTGCGGCACAGGTGACAGTTCGAACACCACCCACGTGCTTTCCTCCTTTGGGTTACATGACCTTCACTCCACTGCTCTAAGCTGCAAGGTGGGCGACTTGGGAGTTTTCTCGGGGCCTTCGCCGCCGCCTGCGGGAGTGACGCTCAGCCCGGAGGAAGCAGGGCACGGGGCTCTCGTAACTGGAGGAAAACCCTCTTGCTCCCCTAAAGCCAAGGACGGGGCGCCGGGGCCAAGGAGGAGGATGTTCTCTAAATGAAAGTCTGCCTATGGTCCCATGGGAAGGAGACAGGGGCAGGACGGCCATGAGCAGTGACGTGCACCCGGTCTCGGCACAGAGAGAGGGAGTGAAGTGCTGCACGGTGAGGTTGGCGCAGAGGGCGTAGGGGGGCCTGTGCCTCCGTTTTCTATGGGGGCTGTGGAAGGAGCCTGTCCCAGGTGGCCCCGTATCCATCTGGGGCCCGTCTCATCAGCCGGGTTATGATGGAACAGCGTGGCCGTGGGGCAAGAGGCCCCGCTCCCTTGGAGGGAAGGGGGCGGCTGAGTTGAAATCCAGAAGAGCAGGTGAGGGTCTCTCCTGAAGGCAACATGGGCCGGCAGCTGAGGCTGGGATGGGTAGGCGGAGAGATGACCGAGCTCAGGTGTCTGCCACCGGCACAAGTCCCAGGTCGCGGAGGCAGATGGGCCCTGACCAAGCCGAGAGGTCAGATCGCGATTAGGCCGGCCGGAGTCCTCTACCGGCGACGGTGGCCGGGCCAGGAGCTGCCAGGTGGCGCGGGGACACCGCCCAAGGGAAGGAGAGACACACAGAGATCCCGAGGCTTCCACTTGGCCACAGGGGGGCTAAGCCCACCGGTGCCACACCTGTCCCCACACCTGTCGCCACACCTGTTCTCCCCCACCCCCCACACGCCGTCTGAGACTGAGCGTTCTTCCTGGACGAGGCTGAGCGTTTCCATAAGGACAATAATAGAAACCCAGCGGCAGGTCCCTAGACTTCTGAACTGATGAGCCCGGCGTGTCGCGAGGGCTCAATACGTATTTGCTGGTACGTCAATGAAGGATTCCATATTCTGCACTTGTCTGTCCAAGACATTTGAAAGAAACTAAAGACTCTTCCTAACAACTTAATGGCTGGTGTGCTGTTTTATTGTCTGTGTCCACATCAGAGCATTTCATTGAGGCTAGGGTGCCGGGGACGGGGTGGAAAAAAAAAAAAAACGCACGTTAATGGCCTTTCTTTGGCCTCATTGCCTTTTTGATCCATTTGCTTCATAAGAACACGTCGGTCCCTGTTGGGAGTGGTACGTATAGAAGTAACAGCAGCTGCTGGATTGATAGTTATTGTCAGTTTGGCCGCCTGGGTGGCTCAGTCGGTCAAGCGTCCAACTCTTGATCTTGGCCCAGGTCATGATCTCACAGTGTACGGGTTCAAGCCCCGTGCTGGTGTCTGCTTGGGATTCTCCCTTCCTCCTGCCCCCTCCCCCGCCCCTCCCCAACTTGCTCTCTCTCTCTTTCTCAAAATAAATAAATTAACTTAAAAAAAACCCGGCAGAGTAGATGTCCGTATGATCCTCCGTGCAGGCGAAAGCCAACTTGCTGTAAACCTTCCCGAGCGATGGCAAAAAGGCATAAGTACGGAAATTCACAAACTTACGTATTTACGTATAAATACGTAGATTCACAAATTCTTTGAGTTAGGATGGGAGACGAAGCCAGCGTCCCACGCGAAAAGCTGGGACTTGCCCAGAGTGGTTCTCAGAGCCCATCTTTCCACTTGAAACCCCAGATTTGGTTACAGCGCAGGAATGGTTCAACCTACGGCCGGTTCTGTCTGCCAAACCGTCTGCAGCCACCGCGTCCGCCGCCGTCGGAAATTCAACGTTCATAAAAGGCACTCGAGGCACGTCACTCTCCTTTCTCCTTCTTAGGCATCTGGGGGTCCACTGAACTTGACGCACAGAGGTCAAACTCCAAAATACCGACTTGAGCACCCTACCAGGGGTACAAAGGACGCTCCGTGCGGGTGAGATTTACCAGACCTCACACACTGCCCGTTCTCAGAAGGCTTTCGAAAGGGCCACTGCTCCACACACGGCACTTGCACTCTGTTGTCCATAACAGCAGAGCAAGCTTGTCGCAGCCTCTCGGCTGCTATGAGGATGCGTGACCCGAGTGGCTTAACGACCCCGGAGCCCAGACTTCGGGGAGAAAATGAAGCCCGCTGCCCCTGACTTCCCGTGTGCCTGGCTGCAGAAGCTATTTTTAGAGCCACGCTGGCACCAGCGAAGACTTCCACCTCGAACTCCAGAGAGATACTGAGAAGCGTCAACCCGAACTTCCCTACTTTGGAAAGGTCTGGGTAAAACTCCCACAGCCTTGGAAACCGTGCAGGGTCGGCAGGAGGAGGAACCCCTCGGGGCCCACCAAGGTAGCAGGAAACGGTCATTTACGTAGGCTGGACTGCCCGAAGTTCATTACTTGGCCACCACAACTCGGCCATCGGTACTTAACAATTAATTTCCCAGACTAACAGAGGACTTTGCTTGCTCTCTTTCTAATCTAAGAGAAATAAAAGTCACATGTTCCCGTGTTTCCGTAAGAGGGGATAAAAAAACGGATAGGGGCTAGGCCCCACAAGGAGCCGCAAACGTAACGAACGCGCAACTGGCAAAGCCTGATCCGCCCTAACCTGTGCGGAGGAGGCGAACTGTGGCCAGTGCACCGGCGAGCTGAGCAAATGGCAAAGGCTGACCGGGCGTGGGAACACGTTAGGCTTAGTCATCTCGTCCAGAGGACACCCTCAAAAACAGCGGGGAACAATCACACACGGAGGACAGGATGGGCCAGAGTTCTAAACTGCACTGTAGAGAAAACGATGGGGCAGCCGGGAATAAAGGAGGAAAGGGAATTTTCTGCTCTGAACTCAATCCGCGCGTCTTCTGCAACTACTTTTTGGGCTCTGAGGATGGAGTGGAAACACGAAATGTGAGAAAGGGCAGGGGAAGGAAATGCAGGAAATGGGCAGGAGAAGGAAAACCTACGCAAGGCCAGAAGATGGCACATTCTGGAGTCATCTAGAAAAGGGGGATTAAAGCTACCAAAATAATGGCTGCAGCCCACCCCTCCCCGCTCCTTCCGCAGTCACACCTCTCCAGCTGCAACCGATCTGAAGGCCCGCCAGATCAATCTGGAAAATTAACGGTACCGCTGCGTCCCTATTTATGTCCGGCAATAATGCAGGAACCGGGCATTTGACTCAGAGGCAAAGCATCTTCTATTTTTAAAGCCTTTACGTTTCAAATGAAACTTATCTGCTCTCTGGCAGCCCAGCACACTGAGCCTCTTTGCAAGGGGGGAGGAAAGCCTTCCCAGCATTATTCAGATTTACCTGCTGGCTGCTATGAGCTGTCATAACACATGTTGGTTGATGGAGGCAGGTCTCTGCTTGTCATCACGGAGAACGGTTACCCTGCAAAGCCTTGCTCTGGCTCCAGGGCACTGCCTGGGAATTTTGCTTCCAAAAGCAAGGCAACCAGCAGCGATATCAGCGTGTCACGCCAAGATAAGAATTGATCTACCCAGGCTGGTGTTGAGGGTACATAGGTGATGTCAAGAAAGACCATTTATTTCACCCAAGAGCAGTGTGTTCACCAACGTGCAAGCACACTTCTGTTTTATAATGAACAGCCTCCCGGAAAGGACCGACTTGAAGGCCGTGGGACTCTTCTCTTTCTGGGCAAAAACGCTTTCGTTGAAATTGCCACTTCTTGGTTAGCGCTCAGGACTCTGCTCCGTTCGTAGGATACCGACTAGGGCTAATCCAATGAGCAGGTCATTTGTCATAATCATTCATAACCATTCAGAGTTGTACGAATGGACCAAAAAAGAGATTATTACCCTCATTTACTACGGAAGAATCTAAGGAGCAGAGAGGTAAAGCAGCTTGTCCGAGGTCCCGTCGAATGGGTCTGCAGCGCATCTAGCCCTTTTGCAGAGAAGTAAACGGAGGCTCAAAGCCGGTGGTCAAATCTGGCCCCCAAACAGGTCTTGGGACCCTGGGCGATGTTTTCTCCATCCCATCGTGCTGCAGACACACGGAGTCATTGACAAGCGCTCGCTCCTAGCTCTGAGCACCGCGAGAAGGCCGCGGTCACCGGGGGATGGCTAGGCAGAGCAGACGTGTGCCATCCTCTGTTTCCCCGTGGGTGTACCTGCCATTTTCCCAGGAAGGGACAAAGTTGAGGATGCTGCTGCTTCCTCACAGTCCCCATCAATTGCGATCACTACTAGACATTCTTTCCAGCTAAGCATCTGACCACACAGCAAATTCTGTAAAGAAGTGGCCATGTCTTCCCCTGGATACTCTCACAGGACAAGCACCCACTCATGGCTTCTCCAGCGATCGTTTTCATTCACTCCATTCTTGTTGGGGGTCTCAAAAATGCACAAGCATGGATGAATTTGCAAAGGACTGAAGCCCAGGTGGAGTAGCCTCTATTCTGCTCTGAACAGAGGTTTATACACAGGAGGAATCTACGAAGGCTCACGAAGCAAAGAGGAGCCAGCCCCTAGGCCTGATCGTATTCGGAACAATGCTTCCTGCGGAGGGGTGTAAAACCCCACGGTTGACCAGGATTGACCAAACGAACGCCTTCTATCAACTCACTGGGCTCCTCCAGGACTGGCCCCTGAGGAAAGCAAGCCGAGTTTTGTGGAGGGTTGTTATTTTTAACTGTGAAATGCCTCACGTCTTGCTTCTGTACTAAAACTCTTCACTGAAACTGATTACCTACAACACCTCCTGCCGGATCATGAGAGCATCAATGAGTGCTTTTCATCAGAGGAGCCCAAAGCTGTGTTATGGAAATTTTCTCCTCCTGGGAAAAACACCTTTACACGCTTTACATGGTTTAGCGATGAGAAAATGAAAAGCTCATCTACAGAGGAGGGGTGACCGGCCTAATGACACAGACCCTGTTGGTGGCAAAATCGAACAGGTCAGTCCTCTGTTGCTGGGAGACTGCAAGGCAGGAAAGGAAGGTAGAACTCTTCCATTGTGATTTTTCTCTTCCTCAACTGGGACGGACTTCAGATGGCCCTGGAGCTAGATTCCTTTTATGACTCTGCTTTCCTAGGGAAGGGCTTCCAAAGGGAAGTCCTAAGCACCGTGGTCTTTAATTTGTCCTTGTCCACACATGCTGCAGGACGGCCAGCATCATATACACAGTCCAGGTGGGTCAACAAGACGAGGCCCTGGCTCAGTGAGATGGTCACCTTCTGCCCAGGATGTGCCTCGTTTTCTGAAACCCTGCTTGAGTCTCAGCCGTGACAGATTCTGCTGCTCTGGGATGTGACCCCAGTTTAATTGCCCGCTGTGCTCGGTGCTGCCCTGCCACTTCCCCCAAAAGGGGGACCACACAAGACGAGGAGGCACGAGTTCATACCCAACTGTCTTCATCTTGTTGCAAGATCGGCCATCTGCTGATGGCCATCAGCTCCTAAGGTGGAATTCACATTCCATTCAATTCATCTATTTACAGTGCGCAATTCAACAGCGCTCGGCATGTTCACAGAGTTGCGCAATCGTCTCCAGAATCAATTTTAGGGCATTTTTATCACTCCCCCCCGAAAGCCCTGGACTCATCATCAGTCTCTCCTCTCCCTGTCCCTTCCCCAGGCCTAGACAACTGCTCTTACACTTCTTGTTTCCCCGATTAGTGTTTTGCCCATCTTTAATCTATCTCATTGGACCACTGGATCGAGTCTGGCCTCCCCTGTTTGGTTTTTAGAACCCTCCATCAAGCGGACTTTCTGTTTTGATCTACATGGTCTCCCGTCTTGCCTCTCCTTTTTAACGCACATTCCCTACCTTTAGCTTCCTCACCGTGCCCCAAATACCCAAGCGAATGGTTAACTCAGTGGACTTGGGTTGCCCAAACCTTGCACCTTCCAAAGAAAGAACTGGCTCTTCCCAGGGCCCAGGGAGATGACTAACAAGGCCTTGAGACGTCCTGCCTGATAAGAGTGATTCTGCCTGCCTGAAGCCCTGGACCGTGCTAGTTTAAAGCTCTGGGCGTGGGGAGCTGGAGACTGCGTAGCCGAGGTTAGTCACACGGCGCTCCATGACCGACCCCCCACTAAAGACCTTGCAAGCTAAGGCTCAGGTCAACTTCCCTGGCTGACCATGCCTCACACCCGTTGTGACCTCTCACCGCTGGGACACGGAGTACTGTCCACACAACTCCATGGGAGAGGATGTCCAGCAGCTCGCACCTGGTTTCTCCTGGACACCGTCCTATGCATCTGGTCCCTTTACCGATTTTAATCCGTACCCTTCGGCTGTAACAAATCGGCAATCGCGAGCATCACTGCTTTTCTGAGGTTTGCAGGTCCCCACACACACCCAATTTCACCACCGGGCCTCTAACTGTGTTGTCTCCCGTCTACCGTGCCAGGCTGCAAGGTCCAGAAGGTCCCGTCTTTCCCAGGACAGACAGCACAATGGGCAAGAGTGTAGACTCTGGGTAACCGGACCGAAATCCCAGCTTCATGCCCTACTAGGTGTGTGACCTTGGGCAAAGTGCTTGCCCTCGTGCTTTAGCAGCCCTGCCTGTGAAGTGGAGACCATACCAATACTTACCTCCAAGGGCTAGTATCAGATGTAAATGGATACCGCGATGTATAAAATGTGTAAAATGCAATGCGTAAAGCGTATGATTAATGCCTGGCGCGTAGAAAATTCCAACATTAGCTATGGTGTCTATGAGCTCCCCCATCCACCCCTCTCACAAAGTTCCTTTCCTCCCATAAATGCACACTCACCGATGCCAAAGGGCAATTGTGCGCACTTGGGTCCTCTGTCTCCAATCAACCTATGATCTCCTTCAGGAGGATCATGTCATTTACCAACACCGTCCCCCCAGAAGTTTCTACAATGCTGAGCAGACAATTGGTTCCTAAAATATATCTGCTGGTGCACAGGGAAGATCTCTCTATTTAAAAGTCTAGGAAAATCTGATTCTTCACATAAGGATTTCCCCCTTGTGTAAGCCAGTCATCTTCCTCTAGGGAGGGAAAAAATAAATAAAACCCTTCTCCTGTATATACATTTGTGTGCAGAATTTGAGATACCAGAAACCACGCGTACGCAGGCCAGCCCTTTCAACTAAGAATCTAACAGCCTCTAATGGCTCCTATACCTTATAATTATTCTCAAATTATATGTTGGCTTTAAGATTGCTAATTATTAATCATCGGCCTGAATTAGGTATTAATGAGCAATGTCACTAATTGTAGGGTCACCTAACCCAGAGCAGGAAGGCACGACTGACACCTCACAGAGGGTGCCTGACTCAGCCCCAGACAGTGCCCTGGAAGCAATGTGCTGTAAAATGTCCCATCTCTGGTGACACCTCGGACCCTTGCCGGCTGGTAAAAGGCACGGGATTTTACAGCTGGAAAGAACTGTAAAGATCAGCACTTCCCAAGCTGTGAGCGACACATCTCTGAAGACTGCTGAGTTAAGCTAGGCTTCCACGAATTCATGGTGCACCCAACCCAGGTGCCTCCAGGCTACATGGGTGATATCCCCTCGTCTTTATTTTTGCTACTATTTTTCACACATATGTGCCTAATGTTATAGATCATAAAATTCAAGCCTGTATCAAAGGACAACTGAATTCACAGTAGCTTTTTTTGTCGGGGAATTCTCACCGCAAGTTTGGTGAATGTATATTCCTGGACCCTCAAGACCGCCGTCAATGACTTCTCTGTTCTTGGTCGGCTCGCCCATTCCTATCCCTTCCGGAAATCACTCCAGAGCTTTATTGCTTTCCTGTAACCCCCATGCAAGGCCTAGCTCTCACTCTTTTTTTAATTTTTTTTAATGTTTACATTTATTTTTGAGACAGAGCCTGAGCAGGGGAGGGGCAAAGAGATTGGGAGGCACAGAATCCGAAGCAGGCTCCTGGCTCTGAGCTGTCAGCACAGAGCCCGACACTGGGCTTGAACTCACGAGCCGCAAGATCATGACCTGAGCGGAAGTCGGAGGCTTAACTGACTGAGCCACCCAGGCACCCCGCCTAGCTCTCACTCTTAAGGATGATTTCTCCTCCTCTTTCCTGAAGAAAATGTGGGTCACAAAGCATGAGCTCACTGTCCTTCTCTTCAAGACCAAACCACGGTTCACGTCCTGGACCTGACTTCCTCGCCGCCCTGTGGGGTCCTTTGTTCCCAACCAGCCCCCCTGCCTCCTTCCGATGCCTTCAGACCTTCCCTCCCCTTGCTCGGTGCCCTCAACTGTTCGTACTGTGTGAAAATAGCACTCTTCGCGTCCTCATTCGGGAAGAGGGTGTTCAGACGACAGATGTCATATTCAAGGAGATCAAGCAGGAAGTTCAAGAACCAGCTGACGAGCAAGTGGAGTTTAGGAAGAGAACTGTGTCAGAAGAGGCTCTCTGGAGTGAAGTGCTCCCTGGAGCGAATGGGGATCGTACCATCTGTCCCCAAGCCCGGCGGTGAGTGCCTCTGGCAACAGGAAACATCCTCACTGCCGCCTGACTCGGGCTTAGCAAAGGGAGAGTGGCCTGTGAAGTGGAGGGAGCCTTGTGTGGGGGGAAGTCACCTCTCCCCTCCCATGCAGGACTAAGGTGTGTGAATCCCGGAAACCAGATACGGGATGCAGAAGGAATGCTGGCCTGCGGCCACTTTAAAGGTGGTCATGATTAAAAGTCACTATAGGGCGCGCCTGGGTGGCGCAGTCGGTCAAGCGTCCGACTTCGGCCAGGTCACGATCTCGTGGTCCGGGAGTTCGAGCCCCGCGTCGGGCTCTGGGCTGATGGCTCAGAGCCTGGAGCCTGTTTCCGATTCTGTGTCTCCCTCTCTCTCTGCCCCTCGCCCGTTCATGCTCTGTCTCTCTCTGTCCCAAAAATAAATAAACGTTGAAAAAAAATTTAAAAAAAAAATAAAAAAATTAAAAAAAAAGTAAAAGTCACTATAAAAAAGAACGAAGAGGGGTGCTCGGGTGGCTCAGTCAGTTAAGCGCCTGACTCTTGATTTTGGCTCAGGTCGTGATGTCACGGTTGGTGAGTTCGAGCCCTGCGTGGCGCTCTGAGATGATGCTGCAGAGTCTGTTTGGGATTCTCTCTCTCTCTCTCTGCCCCGCTCCTGTTCACTCTGTCTGTCTCATAAACAAATAAATGTTTTAACGTTTATTTATTTTTGGGACAGAGAGAGACAGAGCATGAACGGGGGAGGGGCAGAGAGAGAGGGAGACACAGAATCGGAAACAGGCTCCAGGCTCTGAGCCATCAGCCCAGAGCCTGACGCGGGGCTCGAACTCGCGGACCGCAAGATCGTGACCTGGCTGAAGTCGGACGCTTAACCGACTGCGCCACCCAGGCGCCCCAACAAATAAACGTTTTAAAAATAAGTAAATAAATAAACAAACTACACATCACTTGATCTTTACCCGCCTCCATAGTTTCTACGCCTCACCTCTCTGAGTCTACCCCAAACACCTCAAAAGCATAATCTGCTCTCAAACCCCCCCCCCGACTCCTTCATATCCCATTCAGTCCTCCATACACGGCCAACTGGCTTCAGACTCCAAGAGTCCCTTAAAATGGTTTCACCAAGGCTGTGATGAGTGGACCCTTTAAACCCAATGGTGCTTCCGGTCTTCTTGGTCTTAAGTCTTGGACTCCACGGATCATCCTCATTACCTCTCTGACCATTCATCATCACTTGCTGGTTGCTCTTACGCAGGTTCCCTCCATCCCAGAAATATTGGGGTTCTCCTTGTCTTTCTCTAAGGGACCTCTGGGCAATCTCACTCTCTATCTAATCGCTAGCCCTGATCGCTCTTCGGAGCCTCAGATGTCACTCATCCATTCATTCATTCGCTACAGATTTCCAGCAAACCTACTAAGTGCCAAGGGAGTAATTAGGCACTGGGGATACAACTGTGAACCAGTCACAGTCCTGGCTTCCTAAAGCATATAGTCTCGTGGGTGATAAAGAACGGTAAAGAGAGGCTCTCCAACTGGGAGAGCCAAGTGGAAACACCTAGCAGTGGTTCTTAATAAAAGCCCTGTGGATCATCAAGGCATTCATAAACTGCATGAAACTGCACGCAAAGTTCTGTCCGCTTGTACGTGTTCAGGGCTGATACGATCTACGCCTTTCATTAGATGATTCGAGAGGCCTTTGACACGAAAACATTTAAAATCTGCTGGTCTGATGATAGGTTACTGATGTGACACTGCACTTGATGGCACTTTGGAGAAAAATTGGGGCTTAAGACAGATTCGAGACCCTCCTCTGAGAGGCGAGAGTTGGCTCATGGCTCCTCAAGGTCTTTCACTGGAGAATCTCAGCAGCAGAGGGCAGCGACATATTGGAGGTGACAGCGGGACCCCGCATGGCTTAACTCAAGCTCTAAAACTCTGAGTAACACTGTCCCCACATCCCCCAGTCATGCGGTGCCCACAGCCCCCAGCGTGAGAAGCATGGACCACAGCTGTCCCGGGAATGATACAGGTCTCCCAGAGCTTTGAAAAAGAGGCATTTTTTTTGGCCAACATTTAGAAGCCAGAAGATTTCATGCAATGATCTGGATTTGTGTTTTCTCTTAAAAGTCTGAGGACCCGGGGGCACCTGCATGGCTCAGGCAGTTAAGCGTCCGACTTTGGCTCAGGTCACAGTCTCACGCCCCATGTCGGGCTCTGTGCTGACAGTTCAGAGCCTGGAGCCTGCTTCAGATTCTGTGTCTCCCCCTCTCCCTCTGCCTCTCTCCCACTTGTGCTCTGTTTCTCTGTCTGAAAAATAAATAAACATTAAAAAAATTTTTTTTAATTTAAAAAAAGTCTGAGGACCTGACAAAAGCCAGCCTGTGTCCCCATCCCCGAGCCCAGCACCATCCCCCAGGGCGGGGCTAAGAGCAGCTGCCTCCTTATTGGTGAGCCTTCTCTTCAGTCCCCACCCCCCACCCTTCATACACTTGGACTCTGCTCTCTTTCATGGCACCTGTGCTCTCTCCTTGCCTGAAACTTGGGAAATAAACTGTTTACCAGGCAGGAGAAACCACAAAACAAAACAAACAAATATGAAAAAGAGAAAGAAGTAAAACGAAGGATGTCCATTTTCTTAACGGAAAAAATCTCCTACGTTATGTTGTCTGCTGGGAAGATTCAGTATCCACGGCCTCATCCAGTCTAATGCCATCTGGATTGTGAAAATGTTCTCCTCGTTCCATCCTTCGCCAGAATAAAATCATTACTATCAAAATATTAGGATCACAGTGGGGAGGGGGAAGCCACCATGTCCCAACATTTAAGAAATCACATCGTATCTGCCTAACAGCATCAGAAGGGCCATATAAGAATTCCTTCCTACAATTAAGTATCCCCATCAACTATTAACAGATTAAGCATTTTGTAAGTTAGGATACATTAAAAAGAGATCATCGGTATTGGGTTCTGTTTTGGGCATCAGAGATACATGTGATATTAATGACTCATGATCACAACTCTATTTTCTTGAGTCTCTTTTAAGTGCATATTAATCATCTGTTAATGTTACCATAACTCATAAAATACAAGCTACATTTTTGCCTAGCGCCTTTCATCCATGGGGAATAGCTAGGTTTTCAGGGCATGTTACAGCGTTAGGATGCATCCGCTTCTTTCCCTCTTGTGTGGCTAACACCACCGTCACACCTCCGTTCTCTTATCGGTCAAGGCTGGAGGTCAGCCTCCCTGTGGGTCAGGGATGAAGCACCCTTTGTGTTCCGTTCAGTAGTGTTAATTGCATTCAAGTTATCGTGCAACCAGTTTCCAGAACGCTTTTCATCTTGCAAAACTGAAACTCTATAACCATTAAATAACAACTCCCCATCCTGGCTTCTCCCCAGCCCCTGGCAACCCCCCTTCTACTGCCCGTCTCTATGAATTTGGCCATTCTAGGTACCTTCTATGAGGTATAATATCCATCTTTGGTAACTGGTCTATTTCACTTGGCGTGATGTCCCCGTGGTTCCTCCATGCCATAGCATGCGTCAGAATTTCCTTCCTTGTTTAAGGCTGAATGATATTCTGCTGTAGGTATAGACCACATTGAATCCATCCATTCGTCTGTTGGCGGACATCTGGGTTATTTCCCCCTTTTGGCTATTGTGAAAAAATGCTGCTGTGAACACGGGCATGCAAATACCTCTTCGAGAGCCTCCTTTCAACTCTCTGGGGTATGTACCCAGATGTGAAAATTACCACATGGTGATTCTACTTTTAATTTTTTTGAGGAACCGTCACACTGTTTTCCATAGCGGCTACGTGGTTTTGTATTTCCGCGAGCAAAGCTCAGGGGTTCCAATTTCTCCGTATCCTTGCCAACACTTGTTTTCTACTCTTGTTTATTTCTTTGATAGTCGCCATCCTAAGGGATATGAGGTGGTATATCACCCATTAAACTTAAATTATCTCAAAGGTTATGCTTTGCTTCTCAGAAAACGCCTTAGTGATGAGCCTGCATAGTTACCTGCGAGGATTCTAAGAGCATGGCCCCGAAGCATTGCACAAGGACACTGAATGTCTAGGTGGGGATGGAAACTGAGTCACAAGGCATCTCTGGTGGAGGAAGTTCCAGGCCCAAAACCTCACCAGGCTGTGGCACAAATCTGCCACGGGCAGCTCCACTCTAATGCGATCAATTCTGTACTCTTCCATTTGGGCAGGAAAGTAAAGGAACATGAGGCTTCCCAGTTATTTAGAATGCCACAAGGAAGAACTTCACGACTACTTGGGAGAAGCTTCTCATCCTGTTCCACAATTCCTTCTTGGTACTCCCCCTTTATACCAACAAACACTGCCTTAGAACCAAGCCAAGGTAGGAAGAAGCCTCTTCCCCCTCTTCTAACGTAAGAAAGAGCCGTGACGGTTTCAAGTGGGTTTGGCCTTTGGGCGGCACTCACAGAAAGCACCGCACGGCAACCAGGCATCATCTGGGTTAAAAATCAGAGCATCCGTGGTGGGCTGAACGATGCCCCCGCCCCCCCAAAAAATCCACCCCCTAATCTCCGGCGCCTGTAAATGCTACCTTATAGGGGAAAAAAGACGTCGCAGACGTGATTCACCTTGGGCAGGGGGATTAGCTCAGATTATCCACGCGGGCCATAAAGGCCATCACAAGGGAGGCAAGAACGCCAAAGGGAGATGATGGGCATGTGACGAAGACGGCAGGGGAGGAAGAGGGACGTGATGGAGCCACAAACCGAGAAATGAGGGCCTCTAGAAGCTGGCACAAAATGGACTCTCCCCTACAGCTTCCAGAAGGACCTCCACCCTGCACACGCCTTGAGCCCAGCTCCGTAAAGCTCATTTCGGACTTCAGACCTTCAGAATGGAAGGGAATACATCTGCGGAGCTTCCTGCCACCACACGGATAGAGATTTGCCACGGCGGCCACGGGGCACGAACACGGCATCAAAGTCAACCCACGTCACTCAACATCCTTTAGAGGCGAGCCCCCAACGGCTGCGCCATGGGGTACTGGTCTCCCCGTCTCCGGGGGCAGCAGGGTGGGACCCGGGCGAGGGTCACGCGGAGCAGCCCAAGGCCCCCCAGCTGCCCCCCAGGGTCACACAAAGAGTGTCTGTTTCTACGCATTCTTGCATCGTGCAAAAGGGGAGAGGGAAGGTTGCAGGTACGAGGAAGCCCCAGGAATGGACGCCTCTCGAACCACACGGCTCCTGGACACAGCTCACCACACATGAAGAACGAAGGGAGAATAAAGGGAGGGGAACGTTCCTATCGTGCCAGTCTCTCCGTACTGCCGTCTGCTGAGCTGCCCTGGAAAACTTAAGCTCAACAAGCAATGTCTTTCCTCAGCCAGAAAACCACGCTGGAAAGATACCCTGAAGTCCTAAAGCAGCTTCTGTAGGCCGCCGGTCTGCCCCAGGCGGTCCCTCCCAGACGCCCTTCCCCCCCCCCCCCCCCCCCCCACCCCGGGGCTCCTGTGTCCCCGGGGATCTGGGGACGCGACAGCTCCCAGAGCTTGCCCGCCACAGACCTGATGGGGAGAGAGGGGTCTCCGGCGTCCCACCAGTCTTTCGGGGGGCTGATGTACATGCACCACAGCTCCCAGCTGTAGCCGTGGGCCGAGTTCTCGTAGCGCTGCACCTCGAAGGTGTCCTGTTTGATGTTGTCGATGGACGGGAGGATCACTCGCTTCCGGTTCTCCTGGATTCGGGACAGAACCGGCTCGGCCCTGCAACACAGAGAAGTAGATCTAGTTAAGTCTCTCTCCTGAGGCACACCCACCCCTCAAACGGGCACAGGCTCGGGCACCCCGGAGAAGGAACGGGGAAGCGCGGGCCCCGGGGAGGCTGGGGCTCAGGTGGAAACTGAGGCACGGGAGTGACCTGCCCCGGATGGGCCGTGCAGCTGCAAGCACGCAGGGCGGCTTGGGCCCTGGCCCAAGGGGGATCCCGGCATGAGAGGCCCCGAGCAAGATTTTGGCCTCTGGGGGGAGGGGTACCCCCCGGAAAGCACCAGGCCTCTCTTTTGTGCTGACGACATCAGCCAAGGCAAGGCCTTCTCGGCCACGAGCGGGTTCAGCGTTTCCATCTCCCCCTCGGGGCTCCGGGGGACACTCCTTGTTTCTTCTGCAGGAGCCGAATTTTCTTCCCCAAAATGGGTCACTTCTGCCCTGGACGGCCTGGTTTCATTTATTTATTTATTTATTTTTTCAACGTTTATTTATTTTTGGGACAGAGAGAGACAGAGCATGAATGGGGGAGGGGCAGAGAGAGAGGGAGACACAGAATCGGAAACAGGCTCCGGGCTCTGAGCCATCAGCCCAGAGCCCGACGCGGGGCTCGAACTCACGGACCGCGAGATCGTGACCTGGCTGAAGTCGGAGGCTCAACCGACTGCGCCACCCAGGCGCCCCTGGACGGCCTGGTTTTAATAAGCATTTCACTAGCTTCTCGGTGTGCGTGACTATTTCAGTTGGTTTAATTGATTACTTAATTGATTTCTTAAAAGGGATCTAATTGAATTGGTTAGCGATGGCAGGCGAGAACTAATTAAAAGCAGAGGCAGGCAGAATCGTGCCTCCCAGCTAGCCTGTCCCCTCAGGGCTACAGCGGGAGACAGGCAGGGACCTGGTTCCAGGCCCAAGGTGCAGCCCCGCTAGCTTAGGGGAAAGCAAATGGTCAGACTTCCCCGCTCGCGTGCGTCTCCGAGGCAGACGTAGGAAAGCGCCGTTTCCCATGTTCCAGAAGGAAAAGATGGCCCTCGTAAGCCAGGGCATTAATCTCCCTGCTTCGAACAGAGCTAAGCCTTTGGAAAAGAGTCAAGTGAAAATCCCATTCCTCTGCATTATTTGGAAGAATAATGAGAACCCTCGCCCTGCCTCCCATCTCTTTTCATTTCCAAGCTATTGAATTACCTGTTGGCTCATCTCATCTTTCTATTTAAAGCGAGCAATAAAATATACCCTGGGCCATTTACTGCCTCCGTTGCTTATGCGCACACCATACAGGCTGAAGCCAACTGGGACCGATTTGCCACGGCTTTCAGATATGCTTCCGAGCTTCACCCCTCCAAGCATCTGCCGACGCCGTTCTCCTCCGGGAATGCCCTTGGCCGCTGGCAGGAAGTCTAGTTGCCGATGGAGTCTTAGCAGATCGAGTGCCGCCTCTCCCGAGAAGCCTCCCCTGATTTCTCCTGGAGGGAAAGCTCTCTCCTTCCTCTCAGCTCTTGTTCCATCTCCTCCACCTCGTCAAAAGTCACTCTGTCCACACGTTGTCTTTGCTGATCTCGAACACACATTATTTCTCCTACTGGCCTAATGGTAGCTGATGTTTATGGAGCACTTACTACATGCTCGGTACCATTCTAAACATTCCACGCAGGCCAAGCCGACTGACGGAAATCTCACAACGGTCCTGGGAAGCAGAGAGTATGAGCAGCAGTTGACAAGTCAGGAAACCGAGGCCCAGAGAGGTTAAGTCGCTCGCCCCAGGCCACACAGCCAGCCGGTGGCAAAGCCGGGTTTCTAAGCTGGATGGTCTGGCTTCACGCCCTAACTCTAAGCTCCACTGTGTCCTATGCCGGGCCACGCTTCCTTCAGCTGGTCTGGTGGCCTGGATATGGAAAGAAGCATTCCGGTGAAGGTTACTGGGCACTAGGGTAGAAGACCTTGGTTCTTCTAACGCTTCTGGAACTGCACAGGGGGACCTCCCAGTCCGCGAGGGAAGGTGCACCTGTTCCCAGTTATTCGCACCCCTCACTGGAGACACCCCGCTTTTGACCACCGGGCCCGCAGAGGGGCGCACTCCCTCCCTCCACCCCGTGAACGGTCGGCTTGGACATGTGACCGACTCTGGCCAATGGGCGATGAGCCGAAGAGATGACGTCACATCCTACAGAAACATTTAATAGCCGCGGCCAAGGCTCTTCTCCCTGAGCCACGAGAACGGTGCGTCCTAGACGGGGTCCCGCGTCCTGTCACGTCAGACTGCAGAGCTAGGACATGTGTTTCTCATTTCAATATTGATTTGTACGGGAGATTTTAAAATTGTCTGCGTTCTGCCATTCCTGCGGTTTCCAGCCAGAAGCGTATCTCCAGTGAAGTTCAGCAGCTAACCATCGATGTGGAGCAGCCGCCGATCCCGTGTCCACGTGACCTGTTACCCCCCCGTCCCACCCCAGTGCCGAGTAGGGGGAGCAGTCACTCAAACCCTTGGGCGGCCCTAAATGCTCTGGCTGAAATGCCCACCACCTAGCCATGGTTTTAGATAATAATAAATTATTTCGTGTTCCCCAGACCTGTCACCCATAACTAAAATTTCCTGGATTTTAGGGGCGCCTGGGTGGCTCAGTCGGTTGAGCGTCCGACTTCAGCTCAGGTCACGATCTCGTGGTCCGTGAGTTCGAGCCCCGCGTCGGGCTCTGGGCTGACGGCTCAGAGCCTGGATCCTGTTTCAGATTCTGTGTCTCCCTCTCTCTCTGCCCCTCCCCCATTCATGCTCTATCTCTCTCTGTCTCAAAAATAAATAAATGTTAAAAAAAATTTTTTTTTAATTTCCTGGATTTTAAAAACAGGGATCGAGCGATGAATCCCGGGAATCTACCCCCAAAACCAAGAGCCCACAGTGTGCCCTGTAGGTTAACTAACTTGACAATACATTATATCTTAAAAATAAATAGATAAATATTAGAAAAGGAAAAAAAAACCCAGGGGGAACTGTAGCATATCTAGGGTGCCACCCGAGCTACCTCAAAGCCATCAACAAAAACAGCCCCGCTTTAGCAACGATCAGATTGCTAATCTGCAGACTTTATTTTATCTTTTTAATGTGATTTATTGGCAAACTGGCTAACAGACAGTGTGTGCGGTGCGCCCTTGGTTTTGGGGATAGATTCCCCGTGGCCCATCGGTTACACACGACGCCCAGCGCTCGTTCCAACCAACTGTTAATCTGCAGGTCTTATTTTTCAAAATTTCGGTTTTCCTTAGGTGGCTGTCTGAACGGTGTTTATTAGCCCAGTAACAAATGCAGACTTAAGTAGTCCAACCACTCCCCTGAGCAATTCCTAGTTTACCCCTTACGGTGAACAGCTTAAGTGCTCTAAGTTTCCACAAGTCCTGATTCAAACCTCTAATACTTTCACATAAAGCAGACTGGCGTATAAAATAAAATACACGATTACTCATTTCCTACGTTGTCTCCTATAGTCATATTTCCATTTTACGTATATGAGGTGACAGGCTCTACAAACTTCAATATCAGTGTTGCCCTCCAAGAAGGGAGAACAAAGTCCAATTTCTTCAACAAAAAGTACTTAGTCTTGGAAGGACTTTGCGTAAATGGCCATGTGTGTAATCCGTACAGAATTAAGCCATTTTAGAGTTACAAATTATAAGCCACTGAACCCAAACGTCCATTCTTTTCTGAACTACGTTTCAGCAAATATTCTAAAACTGATGCCAGTTTTAAAAGCTGCTATTACAGGGGCGCATGGGTGGCTCAGTCAGTTAAGCGTCTGACTTCGGCTCGGGTCACGATCTCACCGTTGGTGAGTTCGAGCCCCGCGTCGGGCTCTGTGCTGACAGCTCGGAGCCTGGAGCCTGCTTCAGATTCTGTGTCCGCCTCTCTCTCCACCCCACCCCTGCTTGTGCTCTGTCTCTGTCTGTCTTTCAAAAATGAATAAACATTAAAAAAACATTTTTTTTCCTGAATAAATAAAAGTCGCTATTACCAATCCCATTGACTTTAGTAAGGTACCTAAAGTCACAACAAAGACCTCCTTGGGTCTCAGAATGCAGAGGACGTGTGGAAGCTGAGTGTGAAGGACCACAGCCTCTCTCTCACAGAGACCAGTTAGACTACAGACTACCTGAGGGCAGATACCGAATCTTGTCAGATTCTGAACCCCAGCCGAGTGACCAACTGTCCCAGTTTGCCCGGGACTGTTCTGGTTTTACCACTAGAAGTCCTGCGTTTTGGGAAATCCCTCAGCACCAGGCCAGTCCGAACAGCTGGTGACCCCAACCCCAGCCTAGGACAGTGTTTGGGACAGTGGTAGGCATCCAGGAAACATCTGTCAAAAGGAGGATTCCGGCATCCCGCTATTCGTTGAGGGGCAGGGTGATGAAGATGGAGGATGGGCGAACGGAGGTCAACGCCAAGGGAGAAGGGCAGATGGGCGAAACAGAAGGGAAGAGCAGCCAGAGCTGGAGGTTGACCGGGTGGGTAACGTGATGGGGACGGAAGGAGCCAATGAAAGGGACGCGGGAAGAGTCGCCAGTTTTGACAGAAAAGAAACGGGGAGGCAAGGATGTGGCAAATAAAGGCAAGAAGTTCCACATGGAACATTCGAGGGCCTCTGTTCAGAAGGCTTCCAGCTCAACGCTTCTCAAACCCGAGCGAGCCTCAGAGGTCCCTGGAGCACTGGCTAAAACAGAGTGCTGGACCCACACAGAGCTTCTGATTTCACAGGTCTGAGGGGAGCCCCCAACTCTGCCTCTCCAGCAAGTTCCCGATGGCACTGCTGGTCCGGGGAACCACACTCTGACCACCATCACTCTAAGAGATAAACAACCCTGAAGCTTAGAGGAGATCAGGGCTGCAAACCTACAGCTGTGTGTCACCCGGGTCTAACGGTGGCAGAAAAATCAGGCAGGACACTGGTGTCTGAGACGGCAATGGACAGCCATGTGCGCTTGAACAGGCCTGTGTTACCTGTGACCCCAGGGTGCAGATCGTCACGTGCCCAAGTGATAGCCATTCTCCTTTGGTCCGGCCCTTAAGGGATTCTAAGATGTGTTGCAAATGAAGAAGAACAGATTTTATAATGTTTAATGGGCAACGGGGCACTGGCTCTTCCGATCTGGTCCCACGAACGGTATTCAAGTTGGAGATCAAGATCAAGTTCAAGATCATATTCAAGATGGTGCCACTGAGTTAACACAGGTTACAAGCAGGGGTTGTGAAATTAAAGACTCTGCTTCTTAGGAAGTAAGCAAACTGAACCCAGGTTATTTCACCTCTGACTCGGTTTCCCATTGGGCAGTCAGTCACAGCCACATGACCGGGCTTTTCAGCCGTAAGCATGCCCACTGAAGGTTTGGGCGTTCTGATGCTTCACGATTCTTGCAGTCCTAAGTCTTCTCCTCTCTGGGTGGCCTCCAGTTTCTCCCAGATTGTTCTTTTCACCTGGGAAACCATCGGGGCCACATTTGCAGAGATCCACCCTTCCCTTCCTCCAAACGATGTTAAAGATAATCCCTTATGTTCCAGGAGGCTTTACCCGAGTAGGTGGAATTATAAATGGATCTCTTCCCTCCAAATAGCACTCAACCATCCTCCTCAGAAAAGGGAACAAACAAAGTGGGAGAAGAGAAGAGACATGGCTGTCTCATCCCCTTGGCAAGGATCATCTCGAGTTCTGTCCAATCAGTGTGTCATTTTCACCGGGTATTTTTTTTTTAATTTTTTTTTAACGTTTATTTATTTTTTTGAGGCAGAGAGAGACAGAGCATGAACGGGGGAGGGTCAGAAAGAGGGAGACACAGAATTCGAAACAGGCTCCAGGCTCTGAGCCGTCAGCCCAGAGCCCGACGCGGGGCTCGAACTCACGGACCGAGAGATCATGACCTGAGCCGAAGTCGGCCGCCCAACTGACTGAGCCACCCAGGCGCCCCTTCACCGGGTATTTTGATGACGATGGTGGTGGTGGTTGGTGGAGGCCACAACAACAGAGAACCGGGTAGACAGCAAACTTCTCCCTGCTTCCCAGTTTTATCCCACAGTATGGCTCTCACCTTCTTTGTCAACCAGCCCCTCTCCACTGTTCTACTAGCCCCAGAAGGAACAGGCAACGTTTCCACCTCCCAGATTCTAGCTCCTCCCGACCACCCTACTGCAGGTGCCAGGTGCCCCCAGGGTCCAGCTTGTGACCTACCAGCCAGCTGTGAATTCCACGTGGGCATCGAAGAAGCCAGTGACCTGGCCAGTGGCCGCCTTCCAGCCCTCGATGCGAGCTCGGATCAGGCCCTCTCTTTTTTGGTTGCGTACCACCTTCACCAGCCCAGGGTAGCGCTTCTGGACGTACTCTTCCAGCGGGGCCTTCAGCTCCTCTACAAATGACAAAATGCAAGAAGGTCCATAACCGTGTCACTTCAAACGTGTGTCCAACCCGCCGTGATGCCAACAAGATCTCCAGGAAGGCTGGAGACGCGGAAGAGTTGGCACGCTGGTGATCTTAGCAGAAAAGACAACTCAGACAGCCTGAGAGTCAGAAGACATTGCCGACACCCTGACCCGGGACGGCAACGTCCTCCCAGCATCCAAGGTAGACAGCTGGACAGAATCCGCGCCTGGCTGTTACATCCTGACTGCCGCAGGCCACCAGATGTCTCTCGAGGCTTGTTTTCTCGGTGGTCTTTCCTCTTTTGGAGGCCACCATTCCTGCCCTCCTACTGTCCCCTGGGTCCTGTTTATCAACTTCTGTATGGGTTTTCCCGTTTGCACACACACACTGGCTCTTATAGGACATGGCCTGGGTGGTCCAAACCCACAGTCGCGCATCAGACGCAAAGTTAACAAGGTTGTTACTTTGGTCTTAGGATAACAAAGCAATCTTTTCCTGGTAGTGCCATGGCAGCAGGAGTAATGCTACCAGAAACTGAACGCTTTCCCTTCTGCAACAAGCAGGTGGTGGAGAGTGCTTTCTTTATATGATCTAAATTAATCCTTACCCCAACCTAGGAGGTAGCTAGATTAATTCCATTAATTCCACCTTGCCAATTAAGAAACACAATTAGGGTGGCTAACTTGTCCCAAGGTCACACACCTAGAAACGGGAGGAGCTGAGACACAGCCAAAGGTGCCTGACATCGCAGAGAGTCACCAGGTGGGGGGGGGGGGGAGGAGCTGCCTGGCAGGGGATTCAGAGACAGGCACACTGCAAGGACCCCCTCTTGGAGAGACTCATGCTGGAGGTCGCTAGCAGTCCAGATGATTCTGATGCAAATAGTCCGCAAACAATACCTTAAGAGATACAGTTACCCCTGACTTCACTCCAGAGAAACCCTAAAAGGTTGTGTTGATAGACGTCATACAGACGTCTCTCTTCCTAATTACACACGGCACCTTGGGGAGCTTAGAGCCATACTTTTGAGCACAGGTGGAGGCTGAGCTCTCTAGGTCACGGCTGTTGTTCCCCGGGAAGGATGCAGTCATGTGACCCAGGAGGAAATACAGAGCACGGGGTGTGCAGACGGATGGGAACCAGAGAGTCCCCAAGGCACAGAGACACGGAATGGGTCCTGTCAGCCAAATGCACAGATGGTGGAGACACAGGAACGATACGGGCTGAACTGTGTACCCCCCAAATTCATCTGTCAAAGCCCTAACCCCCACTTCCTCGGAATATCATCATACTTGCAGATAGGGACTTTAAAGAGCTGATTAATTTTAAGTGAGGTTGGGGGCACCTGGGTGGCTCAGTCAGTTAAGCGTCCGACTCTCGATTTCAGCTCAGGTCATGATCTCATGGTTCGTGAGATCGAGCCCCTTAGGCTCTGTGCTAACAGGGCAGACCTGCTTGGGATTCTCTCTCCGTCCCTCCCCTGCTCATACTCTCTAAAACTACATAAACACTAAAAAAAAAAAAAAAAAAAAAAGAATTTAATGAGGTTGTTAATATGGTCCTAATTCAATCTGACCGGTGTTCCTGTAAGAAGAGATTTGGAGCCACCAGGGGCCAAGCACGCAGAGGACACAGCGGGAAGGTGGCCATCTGAAAGCCAAGGGGAGAGGCCTCAGGAGACACCAGCCCTGCCCACACCTTGATCTTGGACTTGCTGCCTCCAGAAATGTGAGAAAGTAAATTTCTGTTGCTTAAGCCCCCCAGTCTGTGGTCCCTTGTCATGGAAGCCCAAGAAAACTGATACAGGGGAGTATTAGTTTGGAAAGGAGGGAAATTGGAACCCGAGTGGGGAAGGGGCAGAAACCTCTAAGGAGATATAAGGTGCACTTGGGTATTTACACTGGAGTCAGACCGTCGGGGGTTCAGAGCCTAGCGCTGCCATTTATCACCTGACTGCACCTGGGTGATTCACCCGATCCGTGCATGCCTCAATTTCCTCATCTGCACAAGGCGATGATAATCAGAGTAAGAACCTCATACGGTGGTGATAAGGAGTGAACCAGTCAATGTAGACAGAACGCCGGGGCGCCCGGTGGCCTCACTGCTTGAGCGTCTGACTCCTGATTTCGGCTCAGGTCATGATCCTGCGGTTGTTAGATCGGGCTCTGTGTCGGGATCTGCGCGGACACCGTGGAGCCTGCTTGAGACCCTCTCTTCCCTCTCCCTCTGCCCCTCCCCTGCCCATGAGTGTGCACTCTCGTCTCTCTTTGAAACAAAAAGAGAGAGAGACTGAATGCCTAGAATGATCGCTGGCATAGTGTAATTATCTGCTCAACCCTGAGTAGGTAGCCAGCGTTGGTAAGAATGTTCCCTCTTTCCATCCACATGGTGGAGAGCACATGGAGAGGTTTCAGAGCCACCCAGGGGGCCTGAGGAAGCTGCACCCAAGATGGAAAAGGGCCTCTACACTAGAACGACGGCTCTCAAAGCGGAGGGATCAGCTGGAGGGGCTGAAACGGATTGCTGAGCCCCTCCCCCACAGTTTCATTTTCAGAAGGTCAGGGGTGGGGCCTGAGTGTTTGTGTTTCTTTTCTTCTTCTTTTTTTAATATTTATTTATTTATTTATTTATTTATTTTTGAGAGAATATGTGCCCATGTGCACACACATGCATGCAAGTGAGGGAGGAGCAGAGACAGAGGGAGAGAGAGAGAATCCTACACGGGCTCCGTATTGTCAGTGCAGAGCCTGGAGCAGGGCTTGATCTCCGGGGCCCTGAGATCACGAGCCGAGCCGAAAGCAAGAATCGTATGCTTGATCAACGGGGCCCCCCGGGGGGGGGCCATGAGAATCTGTGATTCTAACAAGACCCGGGGCGGGGGGGCGGGGGTGGTGCCCATGCTGTGCTATGGGGAACCACTTTGAGAACCGCTAAGCTCAAAATGCACAGGGCTTCCTTGGTGCATGCTTGGCACATCACACACCCTCAAGAAGTTATTTATTGTTGGGGCACCTGGGCGGCACAGTCGGTTAAGCGTCTGACTCTGGGTCCGGGCTCAGGTCACGATCTCCTCATTCATGGGCTCAAGCCCCACGTCAGGCTCTGTGTTCACAGCACAGAGCCTGCTTGGGACTCCTCTCACTCTCTCCCTGCCCCTCCTCCACCCGCGCTCTCTCCCCCCTCTCTCTGTCTCTCAGTAGATAAATAAGCTTAAAAAACAAGATACTTAGCGTCGCCGTCTTCACCAACTGGTCTCACCAGTATTGCTAATATCCGTGCCGTCGCCCCAGGGTTGGGGAGGGAGCTGGTGGAGAAGCCGGGCTGTGGGGACCCTCTTCACTCACGGTAAGTGAGAGAAGATGACCAAATACATGGGACTGGGGTGCCCAAAGAGTCCTCGGCTTCTAGAAACCATCTATTGACTGAATGTTGGCTGGATCGTCCTGTCTGTTAATTACATTTCTCAGAACAAGAATTCTAGCAAGAAAGTTGGGCAGGCCATGCCTGCTTGGTTTTTCAGTCCTCGCGAGTACCGGGTGGGTGGGCAGGGGATGGAGGGACGTGCCACGGAAGGCGCTGGATCCCGCGTGGGCACCGCGCCTACAGAAAGGTATAATGGGAGACCGGCCCGTTCGCTTGGATTGGCCCACGGTGGGAGGAATTCTGGGAATCTCCGTAAGTGCAGGGAGGACGCTCTGAGCGCTGCGTGTTAAGCACCCGCTAGGAGACCCGCAGGCACGGTTACCCTTTGGCTGCCTGGGACCTCACTGTGGCTCTGCCTGGGAACGGGGTGTCCGCTCCCATACGTGCCAGTCACTGTGTCCAAATGCCGAGGGCTTTCCTCATTTGCTCAGTGGTTGTGACTACGACTCCAGGGTGGAGAGAATGACGGGACAGTGTCACTCAAGACCACTGGCTTCTACACCTCAAGGCTCCTGAGATACGGGCATTAAAAGGCTTTGAAAAGTATAGAGGGATAATGCCTCGGTACCGGCCCTAGGGCTGTTAAATGAGATGTTACATGAACACATTAATCCTTAGTAGTAGGCATTCAATAAAAGTCACTTCTAACAATAATCGGTCTATTAATATTACCGATAGAGGTCAATTTTATAACTTCCCATGACGGACAGCTTCTCTTTCTAGCTAGTCAATGTCATTTTGAAGTCTGAGGGTCGCCTACGTAGGGGTAGACACCACCCCCACTTACAAGGTTTGGGGACACGTTGTTCTAAACGCAACAGAAGTGTCGGTCTATGGGCTTTTGGGGGATCACAGCAGGATCCGGGAACAAGTGGCACTGGTCAGGCTTCTTTTCCCAGTCCCTGTACGTGGCTCTGTACTTCAGAAGGTAGTGGCTCGTGCCCTCGCTTGCCTTTAAAAATCACTTTAGACACGATCTGCTTCCCCCAGGCGCTTACGATCTAGTTAAGCACGTGCGAGATGTTCCAAAACTGACGGCATTCAGTGTGACAAGAAAAATGGAGTTGATCGCCCAAGACAAATGGCCACAGAAGGAAGTGCTACGAAGAGGGAGACAGTATTTTGGTTGGGGGTGCCCATGAAGAAGGTAGTGTTCGAGTTAAGCGGAAGGTTTGGACATGTGTGCTAACTACCCCAGGATACGTAAACACGCAGTGAAATACGGAAGCGTAGAAGCGGTCTTCTTAGGTACAGCAGAATCACTAGTGTCTGGGGGACGGGGAAGATGTCACTAATTAAAAAAGAGATAAGGAAGAAAAGTAGAACAGCCTGGGGACAGGCTGAGGTGCCGGCAGACATTCGGGTAGACTGCTGAACCAAACAAGTGACCCAGAGGTGACAAGAAAGGCACAGAGCGTAGGGGACGCAATGGTGAGATATGATGCCGTAGGAGAGACTGCAGATGCCAGGAGATGGAGCGAGGACTTGGAACAGTACGCTGGGACACATGCCCGTTAAGGAGGCAGGAAGGAGAGCTAAGGAGCAAGGCTGGCTCGAGCAGCGTCACGGGGGCGGAATCCCATCAAGGGTGGAGTTTCCAAGAAGGAAGACACGTGTACCCATTCCACAAACACATACAGGGTACCTGCACGGCTAAGGATGACACGGTTCTTATCCTCAAAGAGTAACCCTACATCCAATGTCACGAAAGTCAGATGAGAGCTGGGAATGGCCCCGAGATCTAGACAAACAGTAGGCTCCTGACGGGACCAGAGAGGAAAAGGAATTCCCTTCTGGAAACAGCTGTGCCCGGCAGGGATAGGTTCGCATCAAGAGAAGTGGATGAGCAGGGGAGCTCAGGAGAGTTCCAGAAAGACTAATCCCGGAGGAACACAGTTTTAACAGTCTGCGGCATTGGGGTGTTGAGATTCGGAAATCGCCTTAAAGCGAGAGAGCCCACAAGTCAACCCAAGTAAAACCGAGGCCCCAGGCTCACCGGGGAAGGTGACAATGCTAAGGTGACCCCAACCTGACAGTGCTAAAAAATGTCATCTCCACCACCTACGATCCTTTATCATCCTTGACAGACGAAACCACGTTTGGATATTATCCTAACGGGAAGAAAAACATTGTACACGTTATTTTTCTCACCAGCAAACGCGGAGAAAAGAAACCAAACCTCATGTCTGCGAAAATAAATGTTTGCCTTCCAGTGTTATAAAATCCACTACTAAATTGGTCCAGAGTCATTTGGGAATCTTTGTGTTTCTTAAGGTTTCAGTAAATAGCATTTGGGGAGGTCAAGAGGGAAGAAGCAGACACCGCCTGTGATCAGAAGGGACCAGAAGAGAGATAAATCTTGTTCTTACCAGTAAAAGCAGCACCTGTCATCCAGGCTTAAGGAGTACATATTGGCAACAAGAAAGTTATAAAGACTGAGAACTACAGCGGAAACATTATTACAGAGTTATATCTAGATCCCACACTTTCAGGGATATTAGAAAATAAACCATCTGTCCCGTGTCTAAGCCCTGCTCGGAAGCAAGTGTTGATCTTGCGGACCATCTCTCCCTGTTCCTGAACACCTCGGTGCCACAGAGATGTAAACCTGGAGGTGGCCAGGTGGCCCAGGGCTGGGCCACGTCTGTGCCTCTCAACCCTCACTCGGTTATTATGTCTTGGCGATGAGACTTACCGAATGTTCTAATTCTCAAGAAAATGGCGACAGGAGAATGAGTCTAAGCTTAGATGAGCGTCTCTCAAATGCTGACCTGCATCAGAATCACCAGGAGGTCTGGGGCGTGGTCCAAGAACTCGCATTTCTAACAAGTTCCCAAGGGCTATTGCTGCCACCCTCCTGATGAATACCCTTTGGGCGGCTCTGGCTTAGAGACGACCACCTCTGCAACGCTGTCCGCATGAATCCGTCCCTGTGTGTGCAACAGGACTCATCCGAACTGAGCAGAAGTCGCAGAATCCCAGGGGTGCCACCGCCCATCTCTGCCTTCCTCCCTACCTGAACCTTCTTCTCTTGCCTCATCTGAAAGACTGAGCTCCTTGAAGGTGACCTCAGTCTACACGGCAAGGGTTTGTCTTTCCAAAACTGGATCCCCATTGCCGGTCACCCCTGCGCGGAGCGACCTCACAATTACGTCAGTCCCTTGATGAGCACCTCATGTGTTCCCGGACTCTGGCCTCATTCCCATGACTCCTCTTACTATCGCTACAAGTGCCACAATTCTACCAATATTACATCTGCCACCGTCAGTGCCACTGTCACCACCACAGCCACTTATAACCAATGCATCTCCCTGCCAGCGGCTGCTGAGCTTTGGGCATGCCGCTAGCTGGCAATGCATGGGTTGCGACAGCTGTGATGAGAAAACAGCACATATGGCATGTTCCGATTAAGAGCAAAAAAACCCAAAAAGCGCTTGCCTCAAAGCCAGCCTTCCTTAGAACGGGGTCCCTACCAGGGAATCACTTGGGAGCTTGTGCACATGCGGGTCCCCAGGCACACCCGAAGAGTTTCTCATTTAGTTGGCATTCGCAGGGTTGACCAGCGCCCCAGACGGTTCTCACACGAACCCAAAACTTCTCGAAAGCACAGATGGATTCGTTTTCATTGTTTTTATGACACGAGATCGACCATTTTTGCTTGTTTTTGAAGTGTTCTATTCAGTAGCATTCTGCGCATTCACGGTGTGGTGCAACCATCACCGCTATCAGGTTCTAGAACTTTCCATGACCCCAAATGTAAACGCTGCACCCACTGGGCTGTCCCTCTCCACTTTCTATCCCCACTTCAGCTCCTGGCACCCACTAATCTGCTTTCCATCTCTAGGAATCTACCTCTTCTGGATATTTCATAAAAATGGAATCGCACAGCATGTGGCCTTTCGGTGTGCAAGCAGGAGTCAACTTGGAAGTTGGGGAAAGAGAGGTGTTTTCAGTGTGAACGTTAACACCTGGCCTCACCGAAGATCTGCTTCTGTATCTTGCTGCCAGTTTGCTTTTCCAACCCTCATTTGGGTCATCTGGCTGGAAGCGTGTTCCCAAAGCAACTCCAGGCTCCGTGAATGGGGTTCTGGCCTCTCTGAGGAGAGGGCCCAGCCCTTGGATCGGTGTCATACCCCTAGAATCCCCTGGCACCAGCCTCCTCTCCATCCCTGATGAAAACTTTCAGCTCACTGCGCTTGGGGGCATTAAGATCACTCAGGGAGAAAACACGGTCTTCAACACAGGGTTTTAGCAGCCATTAGTCACGATGCCCTACATTTCTGCAGTGTCTTTTTTTTTATGAGATTTTTAAAAATCTTGATTTATTTTTGAGAGGGGGAAGGGGCAGAGAAAGAGGGGCACAGAGGATCTGAAACAGACTCTGCGGACGGCAGCAGACTGGACGCGGGGCTCCAACCCCTGAGCCGTGAGATCGTGACCTGAGCCGAAGTCGGACGCTTAACCAACTGAGCCACCCAGGTGCCCCCAAATAAGGCATTTTTTAAAAAAATTACCTTTAAAGTTAAAAAAGGGAAGGTGGAAAAACCTGGTTGCCTGTCCTGGCTGTGAACTATATACAAGGGCTTCACGTTGGTCAAATGGAGATATTAAGTTCCAGAAACAAATCTGGGTTTTGGAGGACCTAAAGTTTGCAAAATTTGGAAGATCGTCTTTCAGGAAAAGAAAATCTCTCTTTCATACATTTTCCAAAAACACAAGGGCTTTGGGATGAACACATTGTCAGGGGGACCGAGCCAGGGAGAGGTCCCCAAACATCAGTTTCATTAGCTTCAGAGTTGAGCACGCCCTGGCCAGGCTGACTTCACGGATGCAGAGTTCCTTTTCACTAATAATTACGACTTTTCAAACATTTCAAACACTATGCTCGTCCGTATCTATAATGAAACATCTAGATGCCGAAACTGCTAAGCAAGCTGACTGAGAGAGTCAGCTAATCACGAGATGCTCCCGGGCACTATTCAGATGTGCTCACCTTGGGTTTTAACATTTATTTGTTTTCAATTTTTGCTTTAACATTTAACACTTCTTGGCACGAACGAAGTTGCATGTACTGTTGTGGCCACTTCGGCTGGATCAACTCTTTTTACCCGCATGATGACTCTGTTATTATCCCCATTTTATGAGTGGGGAAAAGGAGGCACAGAGAGGGTAAAGTCCTTACCGAAAGTCACGCAGTGACTGTAAGTGTAAGTGACATGGCCGTGCTCTCTGTCATCCTGCCTCCGATTCCTGTGGATGCGAGGCTGTGAAACCCGACGTTGTTCGTCTGCTCACATAGAATTGCACCTCACACAAGGCCGTTGAGGCTCCAGGTTTGTCCTAGAACTGGCCCTCTCTGTAACTCTGAAGCATCCATTCACTCCCTCTGGGCTTGGTACATGCATTTACCTTTCTAGGCACCTGTCCATGGATGCCGGCTGGCCCTCTCCAGAGAACGAGCCCATGGCTGATGGAGAGGCTCAAAAGGGCTGGGAGGCATCTAGAAGAACCTGCTGAACCCTGAGCTCCTCCAGACAGTCCCACCAGACCCTGAAGGGACAGCAGTGCCTCAGGGTCCCTTCTCCACTATCTCTGAAATCCTGGCCTTTACGAACAGCCATGGAGAGAAAGCGAGCATGCGAAAATGCATGCTGAAATAACACAGAAGGCAGCTATGATGTATATTTTACTCTCTGAGCAGCTCTCAGCTTTGTGACTTAAATAATGCATTTTCTGACTATGGGACGGAAGAATAAAAAAAAAAAAAAAGAGGCGGGAGCAGAAAACTTCAGCAAGAATGGAGGAGATTAAAAAGAGATGTTTTTGCTGTGTGTGAAAGCGTTTTAAAGGCTATTCCATAGCGAGATCAAAGCAAGGACCAAAGAAAGCAAAAGACGAAAAGAAGCAAGAAAAGGGATGTGAGGCACAAAATACCAAAGTGTTAAACTAAATATATCACACAGAGTTGTGCATTCATGAGAGGCGCTTTGAAAAGGAAAGCCATCCCTGATTTCAATTCCTTTGTTAAGAAATTCCTCTCCACTGCTTCTTCCATTTAAATTTCACCTTAAAAAAAAAAAAAAAAAGACAAGTAGCCCAAATGGGAAACATCATAATGCCCATAGATGGTGCCTCCAAGTTGCTGCCCCAAATTAAAACATCATTCTCCTACCTTGCCCCATCAAAAGGCAGTCGAAAGTCTGGTATTTGCAGCTGATTCTAATAATAACGTGTGAATTTAAGCGATAAAATTTGTCTACAGGCTGGAGTGTGTTTTTCTTTCATTATGTTTCTTATTTACTGTGATATTGATTCTGAATGCTCTGAAGCCGGCAAAAATTTTTCCTTGAAATAGCAAAAGTCACCATCATTAAGGGCAGGGGTGGGGCGGGGGGGGGGGGGGGGAGAGCAAAACAGAACACAAGAAACACGAAGCCTTGGAGACAACGGGGTCACATCTTGGCGCTTGGTCACTTCGAGTTTTCTTTAAATGCTATTGGCAAGCCCAGGAATGCAATAACTTAGAGCAAGGCATCGGGTCAGCCCCCTCTTCCCTAGCATTTGGGGACTCTGCATTCAGAGCCCTGAATGCTCCAAGGTCAACGGCAGCGCAGATCCCACGCCCAAGGAAGACGCTCGTGCGTGCTCACAAAACAACGGCGCGTGTTGAAGCGTCACGTAGCACGACAGTGTTCCTGTAAATAGCTTTTGTTAGGGTCCCGAAGGCCTGCAGAACCTCGTGTGTCTCTGCTAACCCAGGTGACCATCCAAATGTAGACTACAGGCACGGACCGGGCAGAACAGATATGAGCTGGACTACTGCACAGGAGCATGCTGGCGACACAGGGCAGGGATGTTTTGATGTGGAAAACGAATGAAAACGGCAAGGTCTCGCGAAGAGGGAGTGCTGTGGGGCCGGACGTATTTGTGTTGCATTTACACCGAGCCAGGGGCACCTGGGGAGGCAGGGCCACGCCTGGTCAGAAGCACTCATCTTGAGCTGCCGAATGACACCCACTCTGCATTTGTACATCCCTCGGGGGTGAACTACTGGCAGCTGGTTGTCCTCTCTCGTGCGTGAGAAGAGCAGGAAACCGGTGGCCAGTCAGGACCTACCCTCATGACTCTGAAGGCAGCCATCTTGCCATAAGGACATAAGGGCGAGAGTAAGTAAAGGGTTTGCTCTAGGCTCTCTGCTGGTCTTGGTCACGGGCCTTTCCAGACCCCGTAGCATAGCCTGAGACCAGAGCAAGCAGACCAGAGCTTGGGGCTAAAGTAATCTACAGACACTCGTGTCAATGCCAACTCAAGTACCCAGCTCATTTTTCCAATAAAATATGGTCAAAGCTGAACACTGCTCTTGGAGGAACAAAGGTGAAAGTGATTTTATTTGGTCGTCCTGACAACTATTTCAACCATCCCTGGGCTTCCTTGCTCCACATCTCCACCTGTCCCACCTCTATCCTGGCGGATCCCCAACCCGGGCTGGGCTATTCAAGCAGCCCTTGGCATCCCTCTTGCTCTGAGGCTGCATAGCATTGCTGGAGAAATCAACACTCTCCTTCCTTAATCCTGTGGCTCGGTGAGGCTCTCAATATCTGAGATGCCCTCTCTCTGAAACTCCAGTCCACCCATCAGTTCTCACACGTCAAATCCCATCTACACCCTTCCCTCTGTGTGCCCCAAGCTTCCCTGCCTCTATTTGAGAACGTCTCCCCACTGTATCTTCTTCCTATTTCCATATGTCCTAAATCTCTCTGGGGACGGCCAGTCATTCGCAAACACTTTTAAATGCCTGGGGCTGACTGGCCCCTAGCCCAACCTCACTCTTATCACTGGGATGCGTCGGACCCTCCAGCATTCTTACTGGGTTCCTATCAGTGTGAACCCAAAGTCTGACCACAAGGCAAACATTTCAACACATATTCTAGATAACTTCTGGTTCTTGTAGAGTGCAACTATCCCCTTTGGCACTACAGTCAGGACACCAAGGTTGAAACAGAATCTTCTCCTCCACGGGAGGCTGGGTTGGAAGACCAAGAGTTAATCGGATTTTGCACCGAGGGGATGTCACCCAAATGGAATAAATGACCAAAAGAGCTCGTTTGAACCTGCAGGCATCATAAGACTCAGCAGTTGTGTTCTTGGGCACCGAGACGAATATTGCTTTTCGTACAAACATCTGTACGCAAACACTGATAGCAACTTTATTTGCGAAAACCCCCAAACTGAGACAACCCAAGTGTCCTCCGACGGGCCAGGGGTCAAACAGACTGTGGTGAAGCCGTATCATGGAACTCTGTGCAGAAGTCAAAAGGAATGAACTCACTGCACCCCGCAACGTGGACAGATCTCGGGGGACTCATGCGGCGTGTACAAAGCCAATCACGAAGATTCGATACCGTACGGCTCAACCGAGGGAACAGTCTTGCAACAGCAAAACTATAGGCTGGAGAACAGATCAGTGGTTGTCAGGGGTATCGAAGGAGAGCGTCGGGGAGCGTTGAGGTGCCAGGACAGCTCTGTACCTTAATTGTGTTTGGTTATAGGAATCCACACCTGTGATAAAACTGCACAGAACTGTCTCCACACACACGCACCAACACAGACACACGCGTGTTCAACTGGTGAAATCAGACTAAGCTCTGCGGATGGTACCCAAGTCAGCCCACTTGTTATAAGCCTCCACTAGAGCTCTGCAAGATGGTAACCATTGGGAGAAACTGAGTGGAGACACATAAGACTTCTCATACATTGTTGCAACCTCTTGGGAATGTATAGTTGTTTCAGAATAGCGAGGGGTTTTTGTCTTAGTAGTGAATTTTAAATCCAGTTAGGGGGCGCCTGGGTGGCTCAGTCGGTTGAGCGTCCGACTTCAGCCCAGGTCATGATCTCGTGGTCCGTGGGTTTGAGCCCTGCATCGGGCTCTGTGCTGACAGCTCGGAGCCCAGAGCCTGTTTCAGATTCTGGGTCTCCCTCTCTCTCTGACCCTCCCCTGTTCATGCTCTGTCTCTCTCTGTCTCAAAAATAAATAAACATTAAAAAAAAAATTTTTTTTTAAGCCAGTTAGACTATGAAGCTTTCACTGGGGTTCTTTCACGATCTCCAGTGTAAAGACACACAAACTCTCTTTTTTAAATTTTTTAATGTTTATTTTTTGGGGGGGGAGGGGCAGAGAGCGAGGGAGACACAGAATCCGAAGCAGGCTCCAGGCGATGAGCTGTCAGCACGGAGCCCGACGCGGGGCTCGAACTCACGAACTGTGAGATCATGACCTGAGCTGAAGTCGGATGCTCAACCCAATGAACCACCCAGGTGCCCCTACACTCTCTTTCTTAATCTTTCCCCCTCATGGCCTGAAAATACATGAGGGGAAATGTAAATACACAACCTAGTTGTGATTACAGACCCACAGAGCAAACGCCGTCATACTGCGGTGATCTGGTAGGGGACAAAACCAAGCATTGTTTCTGATTAGGAAGGCTCTTTACAGGCAAGGGGAAAGGCAGGTGACGTTCCAATAAGGAAGCCTGGCCCAGCACGGGGCATGGAGTTGCGTGATAACAAGTTGTTTGACTCAGAGCCTCCACCACACAGGGGAAACCGTTATCTTCCAGAAACACAGGACTCCTCCTATCCCCGCAGTTATAAACCAGGAAGAAAAGCAAACAATGCCGTCGCGCCGTCTCCAAAATCCCTTCTGGAAGTCCGGAGGGTGTAAGCTTCCAGGCAGAAAAGTTTTCTAACTCGAACCACCCTGCTTTCACCCTCTGAATGCGCCACCCAAGAGAAGAGCCTGACCGGGTGGGCTCGTCCCCCAGGGAAGGAGTAGGGACCAGGTGGACAACCGTCCTGATCAGCAAGAGATGATTCCCGGAGACGAGTGCTTTCTGAGACCTAAACCACAAGAACCAGAGCATCGAAGCCCAAACACGCACAGCAACGCCGAATGCCGAACCTCCCAGGATGATGTCAGAGGAAGTACAAAAAAGAAAGCTTCGCGCTCGTGCAGTAACTGAACATATTCAGCAATCGCTGTAACTCAGCAGCGTGCGGGGGCCCTGGGAAGGCAGCACAGAAGGAGCTGTGGTTCTTGCCCTCAAGGGTCTGACCGTCCAGAGATGGGCAAATACGCAAAAGCAAGGCGGCAGGCCAAGTGGGGGGCCAAACCCCACAGTGATGCCCGGGGCAGCAGAGGCGAAAGGCCCCGAACCCTGCCGCAGCTGGGAAGTCCGGGAAGGCTTCCCAGGGGAGGTAACCCAGAAGAGTGTCCAAGAGTGATCTGGAGCTGGCAAATCCAATAGCCCCGCGAGCACCCTCAGTGGGAACATCCTTTGTCATACCTCCCGGGACCTGCACTGTGGGCTTTTGCGAGGATTAACTCTAAAGCTGACAGTTTAAACCCTGCCTCAAAGCCACTGCTCTCCCCAAAGTACTGCTTTTTCCTCCACATGCTATTGCTTAAGAGCAAAGAAGGTAATGAGGGAAGTTTTTAAAAAGTAGCTGAAAACTAGGGAGAAGACCTCTTTGAAAATGCATTAAGGATTATGGCAGTAGAAATGAAGAAGACTCTAATGTTCTTTTAATATTATTTTATTCCAGTACTATTTTAAGCCACTTCTGGAGAGAGAGAAGGAGAAGGGGGCGGGGAGAAGGGTAGAGGGAGAGAGATTCTCAAGCAGGTTCCACGCCCAGGGCAGAGCCCAAGGTGGGGCTCAATCCCACGACCCTGGGATCATGCCCTAAACCAAAGTCAAGAGCCGGACACTTAACCCCCTGAGCCACCCAGGTGCCCCACCATTAATACTATTTTGATGGTTGAAGTTACCCCTCATCTGAGTTTGGAAGGCACAATGAACTTCCACAGGAATTTGCACCTGACATATCCAAAAAGGTGAACTTAGTCCCCCTCCCATACCCACCACTTCTGCCATATCCTTTCAGTGTTCATTTATTTTTGAGAGAGACAGAGCATGAGTGGGGGAGGGGCAGAGAGAGAAGGAGGCACAGAATCGGAAGCAGGCCCCAGGCTCTGAGCTGTCAGCACAGAGCCCCATGCGGGGCTCGAACTCACAGACCGCGAGATCATGACCTGAGCCAAAGTCAGACGCTTAACTGACTGAGCCACCCAGGCGCCCCTACGTTCCCCCTCTTAATGAGTAGCACCAATACCCATCCTGTGGCAACAGCCCTCCACAACTCCTCCCTCCTCTTCCCCCTCTTCCAAAACCAATCAGTCCTCATGTGATTCAGCCGCCATGTTTCCACATCTGAAATATGATAGCATATGAAAATAGGAAATCTCAAATCGGTGCTTAAAGGATAGAGTGTTAAATAAATTGAGATAAGCACGTGTTGAGACCAGGGTCTCCAGGCTGAAACTCTTATACCTGAACACGAAAATGTGTAATCCACGGAATTGATTTTGAAAAAAAAACAAAACGATTTACCTGTAAGAAAATATGCATGAATATTTGCGCCCCCTGAGGATGATGAGTAACTTTCTCAGGGTGTCACTAAAAGAAAAGACTAATGGATCTATGTAGAAATGTATAATTTATATTTGTATTAAAAAATACAATAAACAAATTAAAGTCAAAAGCACAGGTTGGGGAGAAACGCCCGTCAGATGACTGTGAAAGAAGTTTACTTAATATCTATAAAGTTCTCACAATTCAGTAAAGCGAAGACAAATTCTCCAGGAGAAAAAGAAATGAGGGGTCATCAACTGGCAAATCTCTATCAAAATAAAGACAATTAACCATTTGAAAAAGTTCCCATCATCACTAGGGTTAAAAAAAAACGTAGATTTAAAAGTATGTCATTTTTCACTCATCAGAACCGTAAAGACAAAAAAGAAATGATGAATCAGTGTCGATGAGAATGCAGAGAAAAAGACACTTTGATATCCTTCTCGTGGGACAGACCACATATCTGGAGAGCAATTTATCAATCCATTTTAAAAGTTCTTAAAAACTGGGGTGCCTGGGTGGCTCAGTGGGTTAAGCGTCCGACTTCGGCTCAGGTCACGATCTCACCGTCCGTGAGTTTGAGCCTCTCGTCGGGGTCTATACTGACAGCTCGGAGCCTGGAGCCTGCTTCAGATTCTGTGTCTCCCTCTCTCTCTGCCCCCTCCCTCACGCTCTGTCTCTCTCTGACTCTTAAAAATGAACAAACGTTACATTTTTTTTAATTATTAAAAATTAATACAGAATTTGGGGGGGGGAGATGAATTTACCTCACGAATGTGACATGCTTCCCTGAAGCATAAACCCCGAAAACACTGATTTCTTTTTTAATATGAAAGAAACCCACACATGCTTTCCCAGGGTCAGAGAAAACACAAGAGGAGACACCAGCCACAATACCGGGGAAGCTGGAAAGTGGTAGAAAGTGCGCTGAGAGATGTCTAGCAGCCGACCTCCAGCTACCATGGGAAACACTGAGAAACCAATTCAACATACACCGGAGAATCCTCGAGAGATAATGAAGCCAGCCGCACCGGGTACCTCTTGAACTGGGGGTGACTAAACTGGGGAAACAGAAGTGAGGGGCACCAGAAGGAAGGCCATTCGAAAGGAAACTGATCACTAGATCCCCGTCCCTACCCTGTGCTCCAGCCCCTGCGACCCTCTACTGTCAAAACTGGTGGCGATCCTGAGCAGACAGCAGGCTCACCAGACCTCGGCGGGGGGCCTCAGCTCGGGGAGACAGAAACCAAACAGCAAAGAGCAAAAACCGTGTAGAACCAGACTGTGCAGGGAGAAAAACCGAAAACCAAAACAAAAGACGAAATATTATTAATATCCTCCAGGGGATAGGAAAACATATTGCTTCTATTAAATAAGAACAATATGCTATAAAAAGGAACTCTCAGAGAATAAAAATGGGCACTTGGAAGTAAAATCATGATGGCAGAGATAAAAAAAAAACTGACTAGAAGGGAAGGAAGATAAAACTCAAGAGAGAGCAAACAAAGCTGGGCAAAAATATAAGGAAAGATAAGGTGGCAGAGAAAAAATAAGAAAATTAAAGGCTCCACCCAAGAGGCTTACTAATGGAATAGTGGGAGACGCTGAAATAGAGAAATGAGGAAAATGGGGAGGGATTATCAATGGAATGTTCCAAGAAATTTTCCGAAAACTGACAGACATTAGATTCCAGATTGAAGCCACTAAACTGACCCACACTAAGGCTCATCATCGTGGATTTCAAAACTCTGGGGACAAAATGGAAGATTCCACCAGCTTCCAGAAAGGAGAACACACACACGCGCGCGCGCGCACACACACGCACACACACACACACACACACACACACACACACGCGATCAGAAATCGGAATGCCTTTGGCTCCTTTACGAAACATTGAAAAAAGATAATGAAGCCAAAACATCAAAATCTGAAAGAAGGGAATATCTGCCTCAACCAGGCCATCGATCACACAGAAAATGAGGATAAAGCTTTCTTCAGACACGGATGATCTCAAAAGACTTTATCTTCCTCGTAGTCCCTTAATGAGGCTCCTAGCTGTTATGTTGCACCAAAATAAGCACGTAAACCAAGAAAAGAGAAAAGCCTGGAATTTAGCATAGGAGAGGGGGCAAAGGAGGTCCCCAGGAGGATGGTGAGGGGGGATCCAAGGTGACAATGACCTATAGCCACTGCAGCCAACTGTCCACAGCGGGGCAGCGGGACTTGAGGCGGACACATGGCGAGTTGCCACTACTCTTGCTTCTGCAAACTCCCCTCATTTTCGACTGAGGATAGATTGCTTGAATGAGCCCAGAACTTTCAATATGAATTGATAAATTGTTCAGATATGCGGTTCTGTCCCATGAGAAGGATATGAGAGTCTTTTTTCTCTGTATCCTCACCGACACGGACTCTTACTAATCTTTGTCATCTTTGCTGCTCTGATGAGTCAAATGATGTCTGAATGAGGATAGATTGTCCCCATTCTTCCCTATAATGGGATATTCTGACCACAGGCTGACATAGTCTGTGCTCTCTCTCGCCATGCCCGCTGCCTGGATCAGCGGAGGACATTCATTTCATCCCCCAGACGTGGTCTGCTTCGACCTCCTTCTAAGAGTAGGCAATGCGCCTTGATGAGGTCGCCGGCAGAAAACACAGAGCAGCCATTCCTTCGGTCCCGATTTTTGCCTTATCCCCAGCACTGGTGCACACAACAGCCTGCCAGATGTCCCCACAAGGGTGTGTCCTGTGTTTCCCTGAGCTCGCTCGTGACTTAACTGTCTTCTCCAGAAGAAGCCTTTGTAAACAATTAAGATAGTACACAGGTCAGTACTCTCGTTCTTGACATGATAGGATATCAGGCATTTTGTAAAAAGTGCACAAAAAGAATAAAGGAGCCAGGAAAACTAAGCAAAAAATAAATAAATAAAAGGCATCCAGATTGGAAAGTAAGAAGTAAAATTGTCACTACTTGAAGGTGACGTGACATTACAGGCAGAAAGCTCTGAAGAATACACACACACACACACACACACACACACACACACACAATCAGAGCTAAGAAACAAGTTTAGCAACGTAGAAGAATACAAGATCAATATACAAAAATCAGCTGCATGTCTATACGCGAGCAGTGAGTAGTCCAAAAATGAAATAAAGAAAGCAATGCTACTTACAATTCTACTTACAATTCAACATCAAAAATAATAAAATATCTAGGAATAAATTTAGACAAAGAAAGCAAGACTTGTAGGGGAGCCTTGGTGGCTCAGTCAGTTAAGCATCCGACTCTTGATTGTGGCTCTGGTCATGATCTCAGAGTTGTGGGTTCGAGCCCTGCATCAGGATCCACGCTCAGCAGGATTGGGATTCTCTCTCCTTCTCACTCTGCCCCCTCTCCTTCATGCATATGTGTGTGCTCTCTCGCTCTCTCTCAAAATAAATAAATAAACATTTTAAAAAAAAAAAAAACAGAAGGGAAGACTTTCATATTGAAAACTATAAAACATTGTTTAAAGAAATTAAAGAAGATCTAAATAAATAGAAAGACCCTCCATGTCATGGTAATCTCTACACCCAACATGGGGCTCCAAATCACAACCCCAAGATCAAGAGTTCGCACACTCTGCTGACTTAGCCAGCCAGGTACCAAAGACATTCCATGTCATGGATTGGAAGTATTAATATTGCTAAGATGACAATACTTTTCAAATTGACCTATAGATCCAATGCAAAATCCCTGACAAAATTCCAACTGCCTTTTTGAAGCAATGGACAAGCGTGTCATATGTCCCACGTGGGACCCAGAATTCACACGTCAACACGTGGGACCCAGAATGGACAAAACAATCCTGAAAAAGAAGAATAAGTTTGGAAGACTCACTTCCTGATTCTTAAAACTTGCTATAAAGGAAGAGTTATAAAGACAAGGCGGTACTCACACAGGGATAGACACATAAATCAATGACATAGGATTTAAAGTCCAAAAATAAACCCTTACACTTACAAGGCAATTTATTTTTGACATGGATGCCATGACCATTCAATGGGAAAAAGAACAGTTTCTTCAACAAATGGTACTGGGACAACTGAATATCCTCATGGGACAAAAAAAATAATAATAATAATTTGGACCCCTACCTCAAACCATACACAAACATGAATTCACAATGGATATGGAGCTACTTGTAGGAGCTAAAACTCCAAGACACTTAGAAGAGAATATAGGTGTAAATCTTTGTGACCTTGGACTAGGCAATGGTTTCCTAGATATGACACCAAAAGCTCAAGCACCCAAAGAAAAAAATAAAAAACTTGACTTTCATGACCATGAAAAGCTTTTGTGCATCAGAGGACACTATCAATAAAGAGAAAAGACAATCCACAGAACGGAAGGAAATATCTGCAAATACATTTGCAAAATTACGTACAGAATATATTTGATAAGAGTGTGTGCCCAGAAGACATAAGCAATTACAACTCAACACTAAGAAGACAACCCATTTTAAAAATCGGCAAAAGGGGGCGCGAGGGTGGCTCAGTTGGTTAAGCGTTCCACTTCGGCTCAGATCATGATCTCAAAGTTCATGAGTTCGAGCCCTCGTCGGGCTCTGTGCTGACAGCTCGGAGTCTGGAGCCTGCTTCAGATTCTGTGTCTCCCTTTCTCTCTCTGCCCTTCCCCCACTCGCACTCTCTCTCTCACTCAAAAATAAATAAACGTTCAAAAAATAATAAATAAACAAACAAACAAATAAATAAATAAAATTCAAGTTGACAAAAGATTTCAATAGACATTTATCCAAATAAGACAGACTAATGGGGGTGCCTGGGTGGCTTAGTTGGTTGAGCATCCTACTTCGGCTTAGGTCATGATCTCACGGTTTGTGGGTTCAAGCCCTGCGTCGGGCTCTGTGCTGACAGCTCAGAGCCTGGAGCCTGCTTCGGACCCTGTGTCTCATTCTCTCTCTGCTCCTCCCCCACTTGTGCTCTGTCTCTCAAAAATAAATAAAAGTAAAAAAAAAAATTAAAAAGAAAGACAGACTAATGGCAAGCAAGCACATGAAAAGATGCTCAAAATAATCAGTCATTAGAGAAATGCAAATAAAACCATGAGATACCACCTTACACGCACCACGGTGGCCTTTGTGTGTGTGTTTTTTTTTTTAAGGAAAATAACAAATATTGAGGATGTGGCGAAACTGGGACCTCATACATTGCCAGTAGGAATGCAAAATGGTGCCGCTCCTGCGAAAAACCGTGTCGTTGGGGAAAACAGTCTGATGGCTTCTCAAGATATGAACCGTGGAATTATCACAGGACCCAACGATTCCACTCCTAGGTAGGTACCCAAGAGAACTGAAAACATTCCACACGACAACTTTTACATGAACGTTCCTAGCAGTATTATTCGTAACAACCAAAAAGCAGGAACGCCCCACCTATCCATCAACGGAAGAATAAAGAAAGGTCATGTGCTACCTCCACACAACCAAATGTCGCTGAGCCACAAAAAGAAATGACGTAAATCCATGCCACCACATGATGAACTTGGGTGACAGTACGTTGCACGAAAACAAGACAGACACCACAAGCTACAGGCTGTACATTTCATTGATAGCAAATGTCCAGGAGAGGCAAATTCATAGAGACAGAAATACTTCGTGGTTGCCCCAGGATTTGGGAGAGATGGCTAAACAGGTCCAGGATCTCTTCAGGGGGGACAATGAAAATATTCCGGAATTAGATCGTGGTTACAGTTGCAAAACGTCGTGAATACACTGAAAGCCACTGAACTATACACACTTCATAAGGGTGTATTTGATGTTATGTGAATTCTATCTCAATTAGAAGTAAGGGACAAGAGAGACACCTGGAGGGTTCAGTCGTTAAGCATCCAACTCTTGATTTCGGCTCAGGTCACGATCTCACGGTTCGTGGGCTTGAGCCCCGCGTGGGGCTCTGCGCTGACAGCTCAGAGCCTGTTTGGGATTCTCTCTCTCCCTCTCTCTCTGCTCCTCCCCCACTTGCACTCTCTATCTCAAAAATAAATAAACTTTTAAAAAAAGTAAGGGATGGGGCGCCTGGGTGGCGCAGTCGGTTAAGCGTCCGACTTCAGCCAGGTCACGATCTCGCGGTCCGTGAGTTCGAGCCCCGCGTCGGGCTCTGGGCTGATGGCTCAGAGCCTGGAGCCTGTTTCCGATTCTGTGTCTCCCTCTCTCTCTGCCCCTCCTCCGTTCATGCTCTGTCTCTCTCTGTCCCAAAAATAAATAAACGTTTAAAAAAAAAATAAAATAAAAATAAAAATAAAAAAATAAAAAAAGTAAGGGAAAATCATAAAGGATGACCATGGCGGGGTGTGGCAAGAGTGATGATTGATAGAATTCCGTGCACCTGAATTCCCTCAGCCTCAACCCCTCAAACAAAGATCAAAGCGGGAAAATGCTGATGATCTGAACAAAGACCAGTGGCTTGGGACACGGCCAGGCGGGATCACGCTCAAGAGGGACTAAGCAGATGCTGAGAAACAGAGCAGAAAGAGAATGAAAAGCCTTCTGGTCTTTGGTGACGAGGTAAAGCCCTTCACTGACAGGAGATAACGAGAAGCAGTTCCGGGAGGCCGAGAGGAGAATGCTAAGTTAGTCATAGGACAGACTGAGCTTACGGTTCAGAGGGACCCTGGCCCTTGAGGAGAGAGAGGACGCAGGTCTGGAGCTCAGGGGAGAGGCTGAATTGCTCTGCGCTGCAGGGATGGATCTGGAGACCATTCACCATGTGCCCATGGGAGGAAGCGCCCCACGTGTCCCGACGCTGAGAATCATGAGTGATCCCCTCGAAGCAGGGAGCCGAGGCAGAGAAGACAGCGGTGCCGGGGTCTCAGGAGGAGACAAGTGCCAGGAAGGAAGCCACCAACAATGTCAGACGTGGCCGGATCAGAGCAGGAAAGTGCCCGCTGGACTGGGTGCACCGCGATCACTGGTGAATTTTGCCCGAGGGATTTCGGTTTAATGTACAGGAGCACAAAGAATTGCATCTTACTTGGGTTTAACTTGGGTCAACATCAGTACTCAAGCCGAATGAAACAAATGTAAAAACAAACCTAACAAGTGAAAGACCCTGACTTACCTGTACACACAGGTCCTGAGCCTTCTGGCTTTATTCACACACTCCCTGGACCAGGTGGTTTTTCTTTCTTTCTTTCCTTCCTTCCTTCCTTCCTTCCTCCCTCCCTCCCTCTCTCCCTTCCTTCCATCTCTCTCTCTCCTTTTTCCTTTCTTCCTCTGTTTTCTTTCTTTCTTTCTTTCTTTCTTTCTTTCTTTCTTTTTTTTTTTTTTTCCTGATAAAGCTTGGTTTTCCTTTAATGGATATGATAACATACATATAACATGTGGGATTCTAGTTCCCACCTGAGCCAGGCATGACCAGCTTGAGAATGGACCACTCTACCCTCATGAAAATGATGTCTGCAGATCTTTTTTAATAAAAAGAGAGCTATGATGCTTCACAGTTCGGGGGGGGGGGGGGGAAAACAGGATGAATATTGTTTTTACTATAGGATCTTAACTATGTAACACCTGCATTAAAAAAAAGAAGGGAGTGGGGTGCCTGGGTGGCTCAGTTGATTAAGTGTCCGACTGCGGTTCAGGTCATGATCTCGTGGTCCGTGGGTTCAAGCCCCACGTCGGGCTCTGTGCTGACAGCTCAGAGCCTGGAGCCTGCTTTGGATTCTGTGTCTCCCCCTCTGTCTCTCTGCCCCTTCCCCACTCACACTCTGTCTCTCTCTCAAAAATAAATAAACATTAAAAAAAATTTTTTTTAAAAGAAAGGGAGGGGGAACCCTTGGCTGGCTCAGTTGGTTGAGCATCAGACTTTTGATTTTGGCTCAGGTCATGATCCCAGGGTCGTAAGATCAAGCCCCATGTCAGGCTCTGCACTGAGCATGCAGCCTGCTTGAGATCTCTCTCTCTCTCTCTCCCTCTCTCTCTCAAATAAAAAAAAATTTTTAAGAAGGGGAGAACAGGGGGGAATGAACAGTTGCCTTCAGTTACTCTCTGCGGTATTTGTATTTTCCAGTTACCTTTTGATACATTCAAAGTTTCCTACAAAGAGAGCACACATTACTTTTAAGATCGGAAAATACAGTAAGGCTGGGGAAAAATGGTTTAATCAAACTTGAGCAGAAGGTAAGCAGGGATAACAATATTAAGATTAGATGAACTAAATTCGAGGCAAGGAAAAAAGTATGCTTTTAAGATAAAAGGAGTATTACATCAGGGTGATAGCCACCGCTAACGATGAAACCACACAGACACAAATCTACAGTTACCAAAGAAACTGACAACGAGATACAGAAATCAAGCATTATTAGGGACATGGGAAGGAAAAGTCATCGTAGGAGGAGATTTGAAAACACCATCATCAAAAAGCCTTAAGAAAATAAACTCGTAGTCTATCTAAATACACAAAATTGATGTCTGGCAGGAATTCAATTCCATGATTACAGTGTGTGTGGGGGGGGTCTTTTCAAGTGTATATAGAACATTTACAAAACTCGATAATACCAGTCACAAAGAAAATCTCAACAGAGAAAAAAAATGTTAAGTCCCTCTTGCAGTTAAAGAGAAGGTATTTCTAGCCTGGAGAAAATACAGAAGCTAGAAGGAAGGACAGAAAGGGGGAAAGAGTGTTAATATAGTCTCCTCCTGGTCCACCGGGATTTGCAGGGTGGGTGGGGGGACAGAGGGGGATGAATGGGAATTAACTTGATGATCAGGCTGGACCGAATATCTCTCCCACCCCGTTTCTCACCCACTGAACAGCTCTATTTAAATGCGAACCCCTGAGATGGTAACTCGGTGGTTCTCAACTGTGTGGTTCCTGTAGGGGCAGGATCAGCACCTCCTGGGAATTTGTAAGAAATGCACATTCTCAGCCCTACTCCAGACCTCCTGGAGCAGAATTGCCTCCAGGGTGGGGCTCCAGGAGGTTCTGAGGGGAAAGCCGAAGAAGGTGCCTAAGTACCCCGGGAGCAGCCTGGCTCAGAAGAGGAGTGGGCTTTATACCCCTGGCTCCCGGAGTCCCCCAAGTGGGATTAAGCTGCCTCAGCCACAGGGGCCACCTGCATATCACGCCCTTCCTGTCCTACTTCCCCCGAGCCCCTCGAGGTGTTCTCTCCCCCTCGCAAATCAACTGACACACTCAAATCTTTGTCTCAGGGTCTGCTCCTGGGGGAGCCCAAACTAAGACGCCCACCAGAGACTGGAGTTTCTATTCTGGTTGAGATGAGCTTGGACCCCCATTTCTCTCTGGTTGAGCTCCGCCAAGATCTCCTCAGGGGAGGGAGCCCCACTGGCCGTGGGTCCTCACCCCAATGCCGTCCGGCACCTGCTTTCTCTGGGTGTGCGAGCTCTTCTCTGCCCCGCCTCCTGCCACAAGGCCACTTAGCCCCCCCCCCCCCACTTGCCCTTTGCAAGCCTCGTTCATGTTTGTCACTCACTCCCAGGCTGGGTGAGACTCACCGAGGGCCGATGCCAGACGGGCCCTGAGAAACCCCGTCCTAACCAGCACCGTGGGAGGCCAGTTGTGCAAGACGGGGAGGTATCACGTGCTACGTGCTGGGTGGGTAGGGGAATGGGTGCTGGGGGAGCACCCAGCTAGGGCCGTAGGACGGCAGCAAAGGATTCTCTGAGCAGGGCACCCACAGGGGACACCTGGGGAACAAGTGGGTGGGACTCAGCCACCAAATGGAGGGAAGGAGGATCAGGGATGCCCTCTGCTGATGCAAGGGGTCCACGGTGGGCACGGGGCATGCCGCGAGGGGCTCTGGGAGCCACGTCAGGGAGACAGGCTTCGCCAGATGGCTTAGAGGCTCCAAGGAACTGAACGCGCCACGCTCTCACAAGAAGACCGCCAGGGCCAGTGTTAGCAGAATCTACACCTGGAGGAATGGCCAGAGGTAAAAAGAGATGTGAAAAATACAGCCAGTGACCCCTCCGTCCTCCAACTCTGGAGGCCTTGGAGAATGCGGTACCCGACTGGCATATTGCTGGGCCCAGGTGCACGGGAGCCCTTCGGGGGCCCAGCCAGCCAGTTCAGAAGGGGCAGGGGGACTTCAGTGCCCGGGCCAATGACGTGGCTCAGCCCTGAGCTCCCAGAGATAGCCGGGTGCCACACGGCACCCGTGGCATCGTCCTGGCTCCTGTTCACCCTCTCCTAGCCCGGGAGCACACGCGGGGTAATCTTTCTCCTTCTCTACCCAGCACGCTGAGAGCCAGGGCTTTAGCCTGCCCTAGTCCTCCCGTGGCTCAAAAGATAAGCCTCCTTGGCCTTCAGCGCGCACCCTGGCTGGCTCTCTCCTGTGGCATCAGCTGGTGGGGGTTTCTCCCCGCGGCGAGCACAGCGCATTACCTTAGGCCAGGAGCCAACACAAGGGCGCAGTTAGCAAGACCCATCCGCCGCCACTTGGACACCAGGCCTCCCCCTGACCCGCCTCCAGGGACCCCGGAGGATTTTTGTTCCTGCTGCCCAATACCTGCCTGTTTTATATATATATATATAT
>NW_024412447.1:13995509-14150601 GCF_014898765.1 Herpailurus yagouaroundi | reverse complement strand
TTTTTTTTAACATTTATTTATTTTTGAGACAGAGAGAGACAGAGCATGAACAGGGGAGGGGCAGAGAGAGAGAGAGAGACAGAATCTGAAACAGGCTCCAGGCTCTGAGCTGTCAGCACAGAGCCCGATGCGGGGCTCGAACTCACGGACCGTGAGATCATGACCTGAGCTGAAGTCGGACACTTAACCAACCGAGCCACCCAGGCGCCCCGCCTGTTTTATATTTTTTAAACTGAGCCACTATTCTAAATTTTTTTTTAATGTTTTATTTATTTTTGAGACAGGGAGAGACAGAGCATGAACAGGGGAGGGTCAGAGAGAGGGAGACACAGAATCTGAAACAGGCTCTAGGCTCCGAGCTGTCAGCACAGAGCCTGACGTGGGGCTCGAACTCACGGACCGCGAGATCATGACCTGAGCCGAAGTCGGCCGCTTAACTGACTGAGCCACCCAGGCGCCCCAAACTGAGCCACTATTCTAAAGGGAGCCGACCTCCAAAACACCTGTGAACACTGCTCGTCTCTACCTCCAGTCATTTTTGGCTCGGCGGCCCAGAGAGGACTTCGGGTGCAAGATGAGTGGTTCCCGTCCCAGGACGGAATTTCACTGTTTTGTTTTTTAAGTTTATTTATTTACTTTGAGAGAGAGACAGAGACAGCTCGAGTGGGGAAGGGGCGGAGAGAGAGGGAGGGAGAGGGAGAGAGAGAGAGAGAGAGACAGAGAGAGAATCCCAAGCACACTCCACCCTACCTGAGCAGAGCCCCATGCAGGGCTCGAACTCACGAAACCTCAAGATCATGACCTGAGCCAAAACCAGGAGTCCGGACGCTCAACCGACCGAGCCACCTAGGTGCCCCCCGAATTTCGTTTTTTATTTTACCTCTTGGGAAAGGACAGTGGCAGTGGGTAGGGCTGGGGCGGGGAGTGGGGAAGAGTCTACGTGCCCCTTGTCATCTACTTTAGGTAACATGAAGAAGGGAAATTGAGTCCATCTATGTGGTCAGTAACTTCTTTTTTTTCTTAATGTTTATTCATTTTGAGAGAGAGCAAGAGAGAGCATGAGCAAGCTGGGGAGGGGCAGGGAGAGAGAGGGCCACAGAGAATCCCAAGCAGGCTCTGTACTGTGAGCGCGGGGCCCGACACGGGGCTCGATTCCACGAGCCAAAGCTGAAATCAAGAGCTGGACGCTTAACCTACGGAGCCACCCAGGGTGCCCTGCCAGTCATTTATTCCTAAGAGCCCTGCAGGCCTCGAGGTCTAATGGGCCAGTGCTCGTGCGCCCAGATGTCTTCCTCTCTGTAGCTATGCCCCAGGGACAGGAGACCAAGACAGGTGGACTCGTGTTACAAGGCAAGTGGCATTTTCCCCCTTGCTGACACGGCGCGCTCCCAGGATCCCCTCCAAAACACTCGTGCAGCTTGGCGGCCCCCATACCTTCGTCACTGTTGTCGTCCACCAGGATGATTTCCTTCAGCAGGTGCGTCGGCGTGTGGTTGACCGCGCTGTGGACTGACCGCAGGATCACTGACAGGGCCTCGTTCACGAAGATGAATATGATGGAGATCTGGGGCAGCTCCTTGGAGTACTTCAGCTCCTTGCACCTGGGGGAAGAGAGCCAGCCGAGTAGAGTCGGAGGAAGGCGGAAGGCATGGGCGCTGCGGACGGACACGGCCCACGTGCGCCCAAGGTGTGCGTCACCAGTTCCCTCCGGGCCCCCCTTGGCTGAGAACAAAGACGGGAACCTAAGGAGGAGATCGTGAAGGGGTCCAACCCCAATTCTCCTCAACCTGCCGCCCCAAAGGAACCAGAAGCAGCAGTCTCGGGTACGTATCCCGCGTCTCCCAGGCGGCCTGGGTGCCCGTTCACACCGCCTGGTCCCACTCTACTGCCCACCTGCCCCACTCCCTACTCGGGCACCTGCGTTTCCATGCCTGGAGCCTGCTTTGCTGCCGCCCCACCCCCATCTGCTCCCATCCAGAGGCGGCCAGGAGTTGAGGCATGAACACCCCAGCTCGCTCACCCCAGGAGCAGGCTGACTCCAAGGGCAGCGGTTTACAAGGGCTCCCAGGGTCCCCCTAGTGAAACGAGGGAGGGTTCCCCCTCCATCACCCACAGTGGCCATCTGCATACCACACCCTAAGGGGGAGGCCTTCCCTTCCAGGTCCTACTGCCCCACGCCCCTGGTGGTGTTTGCTCTCTCCACCTTCCGAATCAATGGTGCACTCAAACCTTAGTCTTAGGGTCTGCTTCTGGGGGAACCCAAACCAAGCAGCCCGCTCGGGTGGAGCCTGCATTCTAGAATCAGACACGAAAGGCACATGTAAATAATCGTATTCAAGGAAGCGGGTCCTCGGCCTGCATAGGAGCGTGCTGCCGGGTACACCCCATCTCTTCTGGCACGCGTTCCTAGAATCTCCTGGGCGGCGGGCAGGAGACGGGACCGCCTGCCTTTGAGGTCCTCCCTCCTAAGACCCAGCAGCTCCCCCATCCCTGAAAACCGGAATAAAAGAGAAGAGTCCTTTTCACCCAGGCTGGACACAGGGGTGTCGAGCTCTGGCCTCCCTGGAGCTCCCGGTGATGCAAGCTTGATACCCAGAGAACATGCCGTGCGTGGCTCAGTCGTGGGAACACCGCGCCCCGTCCAGGGGAGCACTCACGAATCTGGTCCTCTGCTTAGGCTGAGCCGCATTGGAAATGCCAAGCGGAAACCAAACGGCATGGGAGAGGGCGCTAAGGCATTTCAATACATTCTCCTCCTCCTCGGGTGACATCGGACAATATATAGCACAGGTGTTAGAGGAGAAAACAAAGGCAACGAGCTGAAGGAATGGAGTGAGGGGGAAGAGCACTGAAGAAAGAGCAAGAGAAACGGCTGTTTTTTACGCGGAACAGCTTGGGCTGTGTCGGGCCGTATTAATCAGGCAGGCAATTTTCGGAAGAAAATAAAGTTTTGTTACAAGATACATTTGTGTCTCCTGGAGGAGGACGTCCAGGGATCCGTTGATCATGCAGCCTCATTTTTACCACGTCGCTGTAAATTCACTTCTGGGGCTGCCAGGGAGATTAGAATGGTTATTGACGGGCTCCCGGGCAGTCGGCGGGAATCATCTCATTTGCTGCACGGGGATCCGAGGGAGGAGGGCACCCCAGAAGGTCCCTCCGAGCCCCCTCGACCAACCTGGGCAGCTGACTCACCAGCCCGTCCCTGTGAGCACACATTCTGGACGCGCCCACCTATTCCCAGCGCTCAGCCCCAGGGCTTAAGTGTCTTGGGTCCTTGGTTTTTAACAGCTTCTGGCGCTTGGAACGCAGAAGCAGTAAGACCAGACTGCAGTGTCCCAGCACCTTCTTCTCCACCCACAGGCAACGGGGTCATGATGCAATCAGGACTGAGTTCTGAGTCAAGCCTCTCGGCTAGAGCAGGCAACTCCCGCCCCCAGGGTAAAGTGGGAACTGCCCCTTCATGGGCCAAGGTGGCCATTTGGTAAATCATGGTGGATGGGGGGGGGGGTGTGGGGACAGGGATTTCAAAAATGAGAAAGCGCTCCGTCACACACGGGGTACACTGTTCATAGGTCTTCACCTCTAAAACTGTCAAAATAATCCGCACCACACCTAGCTGTGGTGCTTGCCTGAGACCTCACAAGGGTCATCTGAGAGCCCCGTGACAATGCAACGTACCAACTAATGGAAGGACCCAGTCTGCCCGGCTGCCCCCCCCACCCCCCCTTTCGGCTCCTCCGTTCCCTTCTGTATGCTCCCCAATGCATGGGCCAGGCTTCCAGAGTTTTCACGCAGCCCAGACCCTCCTTGCAGGACCCACCCAGGAGTCTCCTCCCCAGCCTGGCCACCCGGGTCTCTATCCTTGCCCAGCTGACAGTGCACCTCTCCTGGGCCCCATGTCCTCAGGCTTTCCCAATGGGCAGACGAGGTGAATACAGTCACTGTCATAAAAATCAGCGTTCTTTCCTTGGTCTTTTTTTTTTTTTTTTGAGTGTATTTATTTATTCACTGAGGTTTTTAAGCACTGAGGAGTAGGTGCTGACACATACACACGTTACTTACAATCACACCCCCGGGGCCAGACAGGCCGGAAGATGAAGGGTGGTTGCTGCAGGGAGAGAGGCTCACTGGCCGTAGAAATGCAGAGAGAAAGAACGGCTCCTGCCTGTAGGACTTGACACTGAATTCCCGCTGTGGCCTGATGACCGACAGCCAAGTGTTCCGTCCCCCAGTCCCTGCAGAGCCGAGGAGACAGAAGGTGCTAGCGCCCAGTTGCCCCGGTGGCGTGCACGGTGCTCTCGGGGGTGGCCGGGGTGGCGGGGCAGGCCGACTCGGGGAAGGAGAGGTCGGTTTCAGAGCTTGGCTTCCCGCCCCCATCTGTACACAGTGGAACACACAGAACCCGACGTGTTTCCTGCCGCCCCGACGGCCTTCCAGCTGCAAAACCCGGGTAGGAGTAGCCTGGAAGGTTTAGGAGGATAAAAGAACGGATTCGGGATCTGCGAGGCACCCAGGAATGAGCAGAGGATGCTATGCCACAGCAACCGCCAAGTACTTCCAAATCCACAGCCGGGGGGGGGCATCCCATGGGCTTCCTCTAGCAACACGGGCTCGGCACCGGGTCCCAGAAATCACAGGCCTCCTTTCAGAAACGGGTCAGTGAGCAAGAAACAATCTTGTCTTAAAGAAGATGGTTGGCAGGCAAGCTGTCTTAAAGTCTGGATAACTTTTTTTTTTTTCTTTTTTTTCTTTTTGAGAGACAGAGAGACTGAGCGTGGGGGGAGGAGGGGCAGAGAGAGAGAGAGAGAGAGAGAGGGAGACACAGAATCCGAAGCAGGCCCCAGGCTTCGAGCTGCCAGCCCAGGCCCGACGCGGGGCTCGAATCCACGAACCGTGAGATCGTGACCTGAGCCGAAGTCGGCCGCTTAACCGACCGAGCCACCCAGGTGCCCCGGCATTGACTTCATTTAACACCAAAAGTATCCACGACCTCCCTTGGTTGATGCTGAGCGAGGAGAAGAGAGCTGAGGAGAACTGGCCACTTCGGAACCCACCAGGCCTCCAAGCAGGAAATGAAGCCCAAGGAGCTGCCCGTGCCAGGACCTCCTTTTAAGGACAACTTACGTGAGCCCCACGTGGTACATAGATCAGAGGGGCCAAGTGACGCTTGTGACCCAGTTTGCCAACCTGGCAACAAAATGACCCTACAACATCCCCACTGCACTGCTGTAAGAGAATGGAGACGCAACGTGGGCCAGGAGATCTCAGGACCTTACAGACGAGGATGACGGTGATGCTAGCCAACATTTATACAAGTGCAGGCTGTGAGTCGGAAGTTTCTGGAAGCTTCTATGTACTGTTCTGTCTCATTTAACCCTCACAGCAACCTTCTGAGGTAGGCGGTATTATCATCCCCATTTCACAGAGGAGGAAACTGGGGGCCCAGAGAGGTGAAGTCACTTGCCCTGAGTCGCACAAGCTGCCTGAAGACAGCAGCAAGGGTGCCTGGAAGGGAACTTCTTCATCTGATGTCTCGACTCTTCCAAACACGGGATAGCACACGGGGCCAGTTCAGGGCAGGCGCCCACAGGGCCTGCACTCAGGCTCTACTCCTTATCTCTGGTCCCACTTGGGCATTAATCCCTCGGGTCCTAAGGTGAGGGCTCCCCTTCCAGGGCCTACCCAATCTCTCCCGTCACTCAGCTCACACGGATGGTCACTTCGTGGCCAATCTGCTGGGCCTTCCTGGCTGCTTACCCTGAGCTCTGGCTCTGGGGCGTCTCACTAGGGTGTGGGGACCCGTGACCGAGCACTGCCCGGGCCCCAACCCTGCTGTCAGTAGCCAAGAGTCCTGGGCTTTGCAGCTAAAACACGTTCAACACTTAGAACAAGGCAGCTTGGAATGCAGTGCGGTAAACGCTAAATGCCGAACGGTTGACGAGGGTCCCTTCTGTTTCCCTTCCGGGGCCTTCCAGAAGAATCTAGTTAAGGTTGTTCACAGACGGAGCAGTGGGGAGCCAGGGCTTGGAACCACAGGGTCACAGCCGGCTCTGCAAATTCCTACCAGGGTGATTCATTTTCATTTCCCAAGTGCACCAGACACATGCGTAGGGTCAGAAAGGCCAATTAATAAAGGTTCTTTACAGCGGACATGGAGCCCATGCCCTCTCAGTGTCGGCAGCCCAGAGCGAAACCAGAGGGAGGAAAGAGGGGGGAATCAAACGGAATAGGTAGTTTGAGTCAGGAAACACCACCTCGACTGACCCCAAGCAGCCACAGGCTTGGGGCAGACACATCTTCCCATCCACTCCTTCCACTGCTGTGGGTAGTGGTGGGAGGTGAGGCCTCCTCCTCTATGGCTGCCCGACCTCAGATCCACGTCAAAATGGAGGGTCCGGGTCCTGGAGTGTCTACCTTTCTATTTCTTTTTTTTTTTTTTTTTAATGTTTATTTATTTCTGTCTGAGAGACAGAAAGAGAGAGACGAGGGGCAGAGAGAGAGGGAGACAATCCCAAGCAGGCTCAGAGCTGTCGGCGCAGAGCCCGACGCGGGGCTCGAACCCGCAAACCGTGAGATCATGACCTGAGCCGAAACCAAGAGTCAGACGCTTCACCGACTGAGCCCCCCCAGGCGTCCCTACCTTTCAGTTTCTGAATGCGCTTTACGTACGAGAGAAAGCCTGGAACGTACCCGTGTACTACCATCCCCTGGGCTTCCGGAACGAGCACACCAGCTCCCGGGACCCGGATGGCCACCCGCTTCCTTGGCCTGGGCTCACCCTCCTTGATCCACAGCAGATCCCGCCATCTCCAACTGAGAGGCCAAAGGGCCCCATCCCCAAGAATGCATTGCTGTGGCCCAGCCACTTAGCAAGGGGATTCATTTTCCAAATAGTGGTGTCCACTTGCCAGATAGAGGTAATCAGAAAGGAAAAGGCAAATGCGTCAGACGGTCACCTCTTTGCCGCTGCCTGAATTCTGTGAGTCCGAAAACGCTGAAGGCACATCCTTAACCAAAGACATGGCTCGCGTGTGCCAATCTTAGCTATGCCAAGCCATGGGTTATGGGCAATCAAGAACAGAAATGGGACTCCTCCTTGGAAGCCCTACTGCAAAAATGCCCATGCTCCTGAGCCCGGAAAAGGCCATGAACGTTGACACTACACCTGCCAACGGACACGGAACTTCAGAACGTTCCACTCACTTCCTGTGCCACATCAACAACGGCAACTTCACTTTCCGTCCAGCAAGGAGACAAACCGCTCCCTCCTCTCCCCGGCCCACTGTGGACGCGGGGCCAGATGATGAAGTCAGATCGCAAAGCACATCTAACTGCTTCTAATGCTCAGTGTTATGGGTCAACTTGGCTAGGCCGTGGTCTTTTGGCCACACGTTATTCTAGAGGTTTCTGAAGGTACTTTTTTTTTTCCTCGATGAGACTGACATGCAGATCAGTAGGCCTGGGTTAAAGCAGATTACTCTCCATAATGTGGGTGGGCCTCATCCCGTCAGTTGGAAGGTTCAAAGAGAAAAAAAAAGACTGAGGTCCCCCCGGGGGAAAGGGAATTCGGACAGCAGACTGCCTTTGGATCCTCGCTGCAACATGAGTTCCTCCCTGGGTCTCCGAGCTGCAGGTGAGCCCTGCGGGTTTTCGGATAGGCCAGCCTTCACAATCACGTATGCCAAATTCCTTTAAATAAATGTTTCTCGTTCTCTCTTTAGCTCTCCCTTCCCCTCCTGTCTCTCTCTCTCTCTCTCTCCATCCGTCTGTAAATATAATGATATTTGATATAATGATAGAGACAGATAAAGAGAGAACGTCTCACACCTGCAGCTGATGACAAGACAAATCCGAGGTTTCCCAGTCTTCACGGCCCTCAGAGGACCCGCCCTGAAGCTTCTCTGGAAGGCAGGTCAAAGCCTCCAACCCTCCCCTGCCTCCCCACTGCTCTCTGCTTTTACCAGTCTCCCCTCTGGCTCATCTCCCTCCTGCAGGGAAGCGTGCCTCTTAATCCACCGAGGAAATCAAGGCCATCAAGGCCATCGGCAGGAATTTCCAAAAGTGGTCACGGGCCTGTAGCATCAGCGTCGGTCAGCATCCCCTGGCAACCGGGCAGACCCTGGGCCCCCATCCCGATCAAGCTCCGCATCGTGGCTCCTCTGCAGGTGCGGATGAGAGAAGCCACGCACAAGTAAGGACCCTCTGTCCCTCCTCCCCCGGAGGAAGCAGAGTCAGGAAGCCAGACGCTCAGGTCTCTCCCATTTAAATACAATGTGGGTCTCTCCCACAGCTTTCATTGATGTCTTTCTTCTCCTTGTCTCCTTCCGTCTCCCATGTCTCCCATCGGTTCCTCACTCCACTCTCATCCTTTGGCTTCAAGTTACCCTCTCGCACTAAAACCGCTCTTGTTAGTTTCCAATGACATCCGTGTGGCCGGAATCAGCAGATACCTCCCGACCATCATTGCTGCAGGATTTAACGTTGTTGCCTCTCACCTCATATAAATGTGACTCACTCTTGGGTGCTGGCACACCCAGGGTTCCCGGAGTCACACCTCCGCTCTCTCTCCCACCTGATCGGCCCCGGCCCCCTGTTCTTTTTCCCGGGTTGCCCTTTCTGTTCCCGCTCCAAATCCCCAAATTCCTCAAGGCTCCTTCTCTGCCCTTGGCTGACTCTAACTAGGCGACCTCGTCCTGATCTATGGCTCCAACTGTCACGCCCTGCAATTTCCAAACCCGCATCACTAGCCTGGACCTCGGCTCAAGCAACAGCTTCCCACTGGACGTGGCCACCTGGATGCCTCGCAAGCCCAAGGTCAGCACGCCTAAACCTGACACCCGCTCTGTCTGTGCCTTCCTGTCTCCATCGCAGGGGACCGCCCTCTCTTCTCAGGAGGCACGTTAGAATCACGACCCATTCACCTCGTCTGGCTGGTCACCGAATCCTGAAGATTCTGCCATCTTGAGGTTCTCTTTGTGACACTCGCCCCTCTCCCCCCCCCGCCCCCCCCCCGCCATTTGCACTGCCCTGGCTCCACGTCTCAACGCTTCCCTCCTGGATGTCACCGAAAGCCACTTACTGGAGCCCTGCTTCCAGCCGGCCCCCTCTACAGCTCAGCCTCACTCTATCCACCACACTGCTGCCAGCATGTTCTTTCTTTTTAATATTATATTTTTAAGTGATCTCTACTCAACGCGGGGCTCGAACTTACAACCTGGGGATCAAGAGGCCCACGCTGAGCCACCTAGGTGCCCCCAGCATGACCTTCCTAAAATGCAAATGGGATCAGGACACCCTCCCCCTGTAACTATCTCCTCGCCTTCTCCGTTGCTTTCAGAGTCAGGTTTAAACTCCTTTGCTTGGCACCCAGTTCAGCCCCAGCTCATCCTTCCAACATCAGTTCCTACCCCGTTCCCCCAGCTACCGTGAAGCAGTCATACTTCCCGCAACCAGGAATGCCCTCTCTCAATGCACACTCTTGCCCCTCTGCCTAAAGCGCCTTTCCTTGGACCTAACACGCCCCTCCTCTCCAGCCCCACCCCAGGCACGTCCTGGCCTGATGTGAGGTCCCTGTCCTCTGTTGCGTTCTCCCCCTCTGCAAATTGCCATCCTGATGCCCTTCACTCTCTTCTCTCCCACTTCGGGGCAGCTGGGCTCCCTCTGTTTCCCCAGAGCCCAGCCCAGTCCTCGGCAGATAAATGGTTACTGCACGAACCCGTGAAAACCCTCCTACCTTCCCCATTTCTTCTCTCTGCTCTTTTTATGATCAAAGACATCACTTATCGTCTCCCGAATTATAACATCAGTGATGGCACCTCAACACTTAAAAAAGACACCACCCTGAACTCGACTGCCTGCTGTCTCCTTTGATTTACTAATCAGAACTCAAATTCCGAAAGCCCGTTTGGGTCAAGTGCATTAACCAGGCCGACAGCCCCTCTCTTTCTCCCCTCCTCATCGAGCCTCTCCTATAATCCACGGAAAGAGCGCTATCATTTTTAGCAACAGCAAACCTTGCAAAACAAGACAGGGGGCCGAGCCACCGGGATGCACGAGGCCCCTCTACTGGACCGCTCATTACCAGGGAGAAGGCACACTTTGCTGAGTGGTTTAATTTCCTCAAGTTGAGCTCGGCACTTCATCCAGGAAGGAGCTCCACACCTCATTAGCTCGGTTCCTACGCAGCCAGGCTCTGGGACGAACTGCCTACTTCAGCATCTGAGTTCCTGTGCATCCCGCAGATCAGTCACACTGGGGCGATTTTCATGAATCGAGATGCAGCCTGCTCTGTGCCTGAGACGGGGTCCCATCCTGGGGTCCACAGAGCCCCCCAGGAAAAGCCTCCCAAATTGAATGCGAGATGTGGTGGGCGTAGGAATTTTTTTTTTTCCCTGGACGAGAATTCACACCTTTTGTGGGCTTCCCACAGAAGCACAGAGGAAGGGTAGAACCCAGGGCACATGGCCAGAGGGCACAGTTGTCAGTGACAGGCCAGTGCCCCGCCCACACCCTGTTTTCAAGCACCAAAGGATCAACAAAGCTCTAGGCCTCCCCTGCCAGCCTGGTTCCTACAAACATTTCTGTTGGAATATTCCCGAAGCCATTTTTGATTCTTGAGCTGATTACCTACAGGTACCATGGAATCTCCCAGGCTTCCTGGGACGTCTCTTTCTCCGAGTCCTGAAGAGTTGCTTTTCCAAGGACAAGGTCTGAGACTCAGCGTCCTTGGCCAGGTGGCAGATATGACAGTTTCAAGGTGTGGCAGGAGGTCATGACATGGGCACCCCCTACCTGTGTCTCTTTATCTTTGGAAGGTTTTGTTTTGTTTCGTAAGTGAAAAGGGTTGATTCATCTTCTTTAACCCTCAACTCTGACCACGGGTCCCTGCTTTGTGCAGCATGCTTTTTCTAGAAGGGAAGGGAGGAGCCACACATAGGGGGTGGGGGGAGGGTGGAGAGGATGATGGTGGGGGAGGAAGGGAAGGGTGGGGAGGGGCATCCTTCAGACTCTCCGCTCAACAGATGGATCTCTCCGGGCATGAGGAAGCTAATCTTGTTGTAGCCAACTGACGAGAACAGAAAAAGAAAAGAAAAACCCTGGAGTTTTATTAAGCAATGGCTCAGGAACAGAATTTCTAAAAGCAATTAAGGGTAAATTAATGCAGACAGTTTCAGGCCAGAGCTAAGAAAACCTCAGTGCACTTAAGGCACAAGAAATGCTGCCTAAGTTATTCACACGTGGTATTTATCCCATAACCTTCCGAAGGGGAGTGCGATGAACGGGGACCCCCCCCCCCACAATGGCCACAGGAGGCCAAAACGCATTAGGAAATGATCCCAACTGGAAATAATAAATAGCCGTGTCCCAAGGCCCAGCAGATCCAAAATGTGGGCAATCTGATCCTTCAGAGAAACGGAAGGGCCCTAAAAGGCTCTGCACTCAGCCGAAGCCTCACTCTCCCACTCTAGCCCCTCCCGGAGCTCCAATCTGGGACCAAAGGTTGTCTTCTAGAACTTCAGCGAGGCAGTGAGAAACATATTACCCAACGGATGACTTTTCCTTTCCTTTCCTTGCCTTGCTCTGGTCAAACTGGCCAGTCCAGCCTGCCTTTTCAGAGACACTGACCACGAAAACACTTGTGTTCATTCCTGCATCTGGGCCACCCTTCCGTCCTTGGTGCTATGGTACCTCCACACAGAAAGCCGTCCCCAAGGGCAGGCCCTCCACCATGGGACTCCAATCGGACACACCAGCCCCCACCCCACCCCCCAGCCTCAGCTTAGTGTTAACCTGATGCTGCTTATCTTACTCAATCCGAAAACGCCTTCTCCCTCCCCGAACCGCCAGAGGCTTCAGCAGATTCTGCTTATGTTGTGTGGCAAAAGGCATTAACCCTTCACCCCTCTGTGTGCGCTGCTCCTTTGCCAAGTGACTTCTTCCAGGAGGTTTTTCTCGCTGAAGAGGCCAAGTCTATCTCCCCACCCACGGGATCTGGGCGCGGCCACAGGATCGGCTTTGACTTTCAGAACAAGGTAAGGGGCTTTTGCGGGTCCAAGCATGAGCCTCCGGGGGTTCTCGTGCCCTTGGCCATCACCTGAGAAGCGCTGGGCTGGCCCTCTGCTCCGAGAGGGCAATGCAGGATGAGTAACAAAAGGTGACCCCCCCCCCATCCCGCAAACACACACATGTGTGTGAGCCCAGCTTCTGCAGCCGTGCGTTGGGCCAAGAACCTTCCAGTGTACGCATTATCCCATTACTTTTCACGGTAAGCCAGGAATGTAGGTATACCCATTGTACTGATGAGTAAACTGAGGCCAGAGGCAAGTGAGTAGTAGGCAGAGCTGGACTTCAAACCCAGATCTACCTGACTCCAACGACCTTTGTCTTAGCCTCCGAAAAACAAAACCGTTTCTCCAGGAGGGTCTGAGCAGAGACATATGTCTTGGCTTTTGTCTACTAAACAAAGCCACAGGCATGATGACGTCACTAATGCTAAGCCAAGTCACCAAACTGGGGCCGAACACCTAACCTAACTGCAGTTTCCGCCTCCCCCAGAAATGTTGTCTTCACTAGTCAGTCAGGAATTTTCTGGTTGGCTCTGATGAGGTCATTGGTCACAGGAGCCCTTCTCCATCCCCCACAGAGTAAAGTGAGGTAAACCCACCGAAAAAGACCCCCAGCCATCCCCACTAAGGGAAGGTGGCCTTGTCTGAAACAATCCTTCTTTTGGCTAATGACTCTTTGCCCACCCTCCTTCCAATTTCCTTTGCTTGAATGCTCTTTTTTAACATGCCTATTCCTTGACATTTAACCGTAACCTCCAATGTGCTATACAAACATGTGTTACTTTCATAAGTTAGAAATACTACAAATGTTACTTTTTCAAAGATTTCTATAGAACTAACTTTACCACTTGACAAATAATCCCAACACTGACCGGAAAGAATAAACAGGCGAGAATAAATAACAAAACGGTTGAGGGGAAAAGGGTTGTAAGGAAACCTGGAAACATCCATGATGTTGAAGTCAAATGTCAAGTGAATAGCAATCTAATCAAGAACCAGATGATGGACATGTGAAACAGAAGTAAGATGCTAGAAACAGATCCGATCTTGGAGAATTTATGCCGAGAAGTTTCCACAATAAATGATGTTAGGGCTGAGTCACTCTTTGTCGGGTGAAACAGTGACAGTCCCCCCTACGAACAAACTAAAAGTAAATTTTATTTTATTTTTTTAAGTTTATTTACTTATTTAAGTAATTCTACACCCAACGTGGGGCTCGAACTCACGACCCCAAGATCAAGACTAGAACGCTCCTCCGAATGAGCCAGTCAGGCGCCCCCAAAAAGAACATTTTAAATAAACAAACTGGCTGAGTGCAGAACTCAAAATAAAAGGAAAGCAACATAAAAATGTGAGGGAATATTCATGCAAACTCCGGATATCGAAGAATCTCCAATAGTTGAATAATATTTGCAAACTTCTGATCACGAAAATAAAATTGAAACAGCAACCTCCCCCCCCCCCAAAAAATTTCACAGCAATTACAAGGGGAGAAGATAATAAGGGCCCAAAGAACGCAAATAAACAAAAAACATGAACAGACAATTCAGAGAACCAAAGAAATAAACACCACGCATATGAAAATAGGCAGACCATCACTAGCAATAAAAAAGACTCAAAACAATAATGAGATGTCATTTTGCCTCTATGTGGTGGAATTGTCAATAACTTTTTCTTGCTTCTTTGTACATTTCCTGCTCTTATTTTTTAGAGTGAGCAAATGTAACACAGAAAAACACATCAGTTTAGATTAACACACGAATGACTGAGCCATATTGCAGAATTAAAGGGAGTCGCAATGCCGGACTACAAGTTCTTGGATTTTCACACGAGAGCATGACATCAGTTGGCATGAATAGGAAACAGCCATGTCATCCCCACAACAGACCTTCTGAGGCCACAATCGGAGACAGAAGTCTTGAGTCAAAACCAACATCACAACTGTTCCACCTGTTGAAATGCAGATGGGGGAAAAGAATCATGTGGCCTGATCTCACGTTATCCATTCTAGAAAGCAAGCATGCCTACCGACTGAAATGGACCTCCACCTTTTTTCTCTACCCAGAAGCTTTTCCAAGAGGGCCTTATATAATAAGGGGTTTATACCATAAAGGTATAATAAACATAAAACCGATCACTGCGATTGTAAGCCTTCCTCTGTTAGTCAACACGTAACTTTGAAAGGGCAAGAGAAACTTAAATATGAAATAACTGTAATTTTGTTTAAATGGCGACGTTAGCTCCAGCCATCTGCCAATTTCTTAAGGTGATGGGAACTGCCCATTTACAATGATGATAATGCTGCACGAGATGAGAGCCCCAGCCTGGGTTTCTTTTACAAAGAAACTGAGCCATCCAACTGAGCCTGCCAGGCAGCTAGTCTAGCCCATTAATAACCATTGATCAAACAACCCCATGACTTCTGCACTAGGACATACTTCTGCTCCGGAGTAGAAGGGCATGAAAAGAAACTTCATTCCTGTTTAAATGCCGTTCCCAGTGGTTTCTCGATATCCTATAGAATGTTCCCTGTCACCTTGTACCATCTCTCAGACATGTTAATAACAGGTAATTTTCACAGTTTTCAACCTGCCTCCAGGTAATGCCTTCCTTTCTAAAACCCCACGGGTGGGGCGCCTGGGTGGCTCAGTCGGTTGAGCGTCCGACTTCAGCTCAGGTCACGATCTCGAGGCCCGTGAGTTCGAGCCCCGCGTCGGACTCTGGGCTGATGGCTCAGAGCCTGGAGCCTGTTTCCGATTCTGTGTCTCCCTCTCTCTCTGCCCCTCCCCCGTTCATTCTCTGTCTCTCTCTGTCTCAAAAATAAATAAACATTAAAAAAAAATTAAAAAAAAAAACCCCACAGGTAAGGTCTTATGCTAACTTGGAGACCTGTAACGCATTGACTCAATTCCTCCTATCTTGGGCCGGCAAGGGAGCTATAGAAAACGGTACACGAGGCACAGTGGTAATAATAAATCTGTCCATGCAGCTGAAGGCCCCAACCCTTACCCTTCCCATCACTGGCCAGTAGGTTTCATGAGATCAGGGACCACATCTCTTCGGCTGATACATTTCCAGCACACAGGAAGGGCGCATCCCAGATGCTCAGAAAGTATTTGTAAGATACATTAATAAATAGAAAAAAGGCATCTAGTCATGTGTGGCAAAAAGAGGTTATATGGAATGCCCAGTTCTGGAATCCTACAGATTTAATGAAGACCCTAGACTTGTAGGAAGACTGAGTCTCCTCCCAGGGTAACTCCTACACCTGTTTGAAGATGCCACGTCAGATCACTGGAGAGAAAGCTCTCCCGCCTGAGGATGATGACTTTGTGTAACTCCAAATATTTTATGATAGATGGAAGACAGCGCCCATCCCTCAATTTTGACATGGATCTTGTGTCTCTCTTAAAAACAAAAAAAAACAAAGCACTTGTTCTTTCATTCCCACACCCCTAGGACCAGTGTATCTAGATCACCTGGAAACAACAGGTTGATGGTGACATTTGCACATATTGGACATCGATTATGGACAAGCAAAGTGTTGAAGATACAGAAAGTTTTTTAAAAACCTCACTGTTACCCTGGAAAAGTTCACAGCCCCATAAGAGAAAAAGCTAGGTAAATCGTAACTACGATTACGGAATGCTACATGTCACAAGGGAAGTTTGCTCAGGATGGTCCGAGATCTCTGCCTTCAAGGAGACAGATGGGGGTCCCACCCAGACCCAGGGAAGGTTTTGCAGCGGAGAGAAAATGTGCCCTCAGCCATGAAGCATTAGTAGGTAATTTCCAGGTGAGGACCGGTGAAGGGAGAGACGGGACAAAGGGCAAAATTCTCTGAGCAAAACAAAATGAACAGCATGTGTAAAAACGGAGGAGAGAAAACGTACAGTGCACCGCCAAGAAGCAGAAATCGGGGTTTCGGGGCGTGTCCGGGAGGCGGAAAAGAAACCAACGGTCAACCAGGTTGCTCTGAAGGCAGTTTAGAAAATTCAGACTAAGTCCTCCAGCAGCGCGAAGCCATGAAGTCAAGGATTATTGAGCAGGGAAGAGGCATGACAGCACAGGGCATGTGTCTAAATCAAACAACAGCATCCCTGCAAGCAAGGCCAAGATGCGACCTCAGAGGCCGAGTTCCGAGCTCTCGAAAAGACATGGGTGCGTAAGTTCCCTGCCCAGCAAGCTCATTCATTCCAGACCGCCCAGATCACAACCCCAGGTCCTCACGGAGCCCGCTCATCTGCTCTACAGATGACCCTGTAGAGACATCTTCCAAAGGTACTCAGGCTTGGCTCAGACACTCCGATTCCTCTCCTAGGCCCCAAAGCTCTGGCCTACCCACTAGTTCTCAGGGTGGATCTTTGGCAGGGCCCTGTCTACCCCATCCTGAAGAAAGAACATAACAAAAAGTATTTCCTTGATCTCTTACATAAATTAGCAGCTCACCACGTTGTTGGCAGAAACTCATGTTTTTCAGTTCAAGTCAAAACTGTGAACAAGGCACTTTATCTTACAGGCAGAGCCCTAGAGGGAGCGAGCTGACCTCTGAAACTAAACTTGGGAGGAGCTCTGGACCCAGAGGGCTGGTGAGACCCGGCAAAGAAGTGGGCAACTTGCCAGATCTGATTTCTCGATTTCCCAGAGGCCTCTGGCATTAGGGGGCCTCACCCGAACCAGGCCCCACCCCTTACCAGAAAACTCACGTAGCTCAGAGGGACCCATCAAGAAATCAGCAATAAACATGTCCAACAGAAGGGCATCTCTGCCTACATCCGAGGCCAGTAGACCACACATCACAATGGCAGCCAAGCAAGAACCATCTCCCAGCCCCCACATATAAAGAGAAACCCCTGGGGATTAGAATTTGGCCCCATATCCTTCATCAACTCTGCACTGCCAGCTCAGAGCCCAACACGGGGCGCAGACTCACCAGACCATGAGATCATGACCTGAACGGAAACCAAGAGTGGGACACTTAACCAACTGAGCTACTCAGGCGCCCCTGAAACCACATTTAGAAAGCTACTCCAAAGCAACAAAGAAGAAGTTTTGAAAAGGTGGGGCAAGAGAAGGAGGTAATCAATGAGAAGATAAGTAGAGTCACTTGGCAAAAAACATGAAGGGATCAAGGGTCAGAGAAATATTTCTTTTTGATAAAAGGTATGATTTAGGACAATTAAACGGTCATGAATGTATGCACCTGATAGCATGCTTTGAAAACATGCAAAGCAAAAGGTACTGAAAACCTAAGAAGTATGGGGCGCCCGGGTGGCTCAGTCAGTTAAGCATCTGACTTTGGCTCAGGTTGTGATCTCACAGCTCATCAGTTCGAGCCCCGCATCAGGCTCTGTGCCGACAGCTCAGAGCCTGGAGCCTGCTTCAGATTCTGTGTCTCCCTCTCTCTCTCTCCCCTCCTCCTGCTCATGCTCTGTCTCTCTGTCCCTCAAAAATAAATAAAAACATTAAAAAAAATTTAAAGAAAAGAAAATCCAAGAAGTAAAAGATAAATCCACAGTCATACTGAGAGATATTCACCACATCTCTCTCAGAAATCAAAGGAAACAAAAATATCCAATAAATACATGAAAAGATGATCTATCTCTATAGTAATCAAAGAAATGCATCCAAGAGCTGTAACAAAGTACTTTTTTTTTTTTTTAATCTTTTGGGTTGGGAAAACAAATTGAAGACAGATCTTATACAGTCCTGTCAAATGTGAGGAAAGACACCCTCATACACTGCTGGTTGGAGATTAAGCAGGCAAAATCATTTAAAGAACAAGTTAGCAGCACCCTGCAAAATTAAAAATGAGCATGCCTGGCACATCCACGCATAAGCAAATGTCAGACAGACACAGGAAGCAGCCACAAGTGGTCACCTTTGTTGAGAACAGTGAGGTTTGGGTCTGGGGCTTTAGAAGGACTTTGTGTTTTGCTCTATATACATCTACATAATTTATAAGTAATACATTCAACTGTTGTTTGTGGAGTTTCTTTAAATTAGAAAAAGAGCCACGGGGTGGCTCAGTCGGTTAAGCGTCCGACTTCGGCTCGGGTCACGATCTCACGGTTCGTGGGTTCGAGCCCGGCGCCGGGCTCTGTGCGGACGGCTCGGAGCCTGGAGCCTGCCTCGGATTCTGTGTCTGCCTCTCTCTCTGTTCCTCTCTTGCTCGCACTCTGTGCTTTCTCTCTCAAAAATAAATGAAGATTGAAAAAAATTGTTTTAATTAAAAAATAAATAAATAAACTGATACATGAATTTAGCAAAGTTGCAGGATACAAAATCAATGTACAGAAGTCAGTTGCATTCTTATACACTAGTAATGAAGCAACAGAAAGACAAATAAAGAAACTGATCCCATTCACAATTGCACCAAGAAGCATAAAATACCTAGGAATAAATCTAACCAAAGATGTACAAGATCTGTATGCTGAAAACTATAGAAAGTTTATGAAGGAAATTGAAGAAGACATAAAGAAATGGAAAAACATTCCGTGCTCATGGATTGGAAGAATAAATATTGTCAAAATGTCAATACTACCCAAAGCTATCTACACATTCAATGCAATCCCAATCAAAATTGCACCAGCATTCTTCTCAAAGCTAGAACAAGCAATCCTAAAATTCATATGGAACCACAAAAGGCCCCGAATAGCCAAAGTAATTTTGAAGAAGAAGACCAAAGCAGGAGGCACCACAATCCCAGACTTTAGCCTCTACCACAAAGCTGTTATCATCAAGACAGCATGGTAATTGGCACAAAAACAGACACATAGACCAATGGAATAGAATAGAGACTCCAGAATTGGACCCACAAAAGTATGGCCAACTAATCTTTGACAAAGCAGGAAAGAATATCCAATGGAAAAAAGACAGTCTCTTTAACAAATGGTGCTGGGAGAACTGGACAGCAACATGCAGAAGGTTGAAACTAGACCACTTTCTCACACCATTCACAAAAATAAACTCCAAATGGATAAAGGACCTGAATGTGAGATAGGAAACCATCAAAACCCTAGAGGAGAAAGCAGGAAAAGACCTCTCTGACCTCAGCCGTAGCAATTTCTTACTTGACACATCCCCAAAGGCAAGGGAATTAAAAGCAAAAATGAACTACTGGGACCTTATGAAGATAAAAAGCTTCTGCACAGCAAAGGAAACAACCAACAAAACTAAAAGGCAACCAACGGAATAGGAAAAGATATTTGCAAATGACATATCGGACAAAGGGCTAGTATCCAAAATCTATAAAGAGCTCACTAAACTCCACACCCGAAAAACAAATAATCCAGTGAAGAAATGGGCAGAAAACATGAATAGACACTTCTCTAAAGAAGACATCCAGATGGCCAATAGGCACATGAAAAGATGTTCAACGTCGCTCCTCATCAGGGAACTACAAATCAAAACCACACTCAGATATCACCTCACGCCAGTCAGAGTGGCCAAAATGAACAAATCAGGAGACTATAGATGCTGGAGAGGATGTGGAGAAATGGCAACCCTCTTGCACTGTTGGTGGGAATGCAAATCGGTGCAGCCACTCTGGAAGACAGTGTGGAGGTTCCTCAAAAAATTAAAAATAGACCTACCCTATGACCCAGCAATAGCACTGCTAGGAATTTATCCAAGGGATACAGGAGTACTGATGCATAGGGGCACTTGTACCCCAATGTTTATAGCAGCACTCTCAACAATAGCCAAATGATGGAAAGAGCCTAAATGTCCATCAACTGACAAATGGATAAAGAAATTGTGGTTTATATACACAATGGAGTACTACGTGGCAATGAGAAAGAATGAAATATGGCCCTTTGTAGCAACATGGATGGAACTGGAGAGTGTGATGCTAAGTGAAATAAGCCATACAGAGAAAGACAGATACCATATGGTTTCACTCTTATGTGGATCCTGAGAAACTAACAGAAACCCATAGGGGAGGGGAAGGAAAAAAAAAAAAAAGAGGTTAGAGTGGAAGACAGCCAAAGCATAAGAGACTCTTAAAAACTGAGAACAAACTGAGGGTTGATGGGGGGTGGGAGGGAGGGGAGGGTGGGTGATGGGTATTGAGGAGGGCCCCTTTTGGGATGAGCACTGGGTGTTGGATGGAAACCAATCTGACAATAAACTTCATCTATTGAAAAAAAAAAGAATAAATAAATAAATAAATAAATAAATAAATAAATAAATAAATAAACTAGAAACACTAGGGGCGCCTGGGTGGCTCAGTCGGTTAAGCGTCCAACTCTTGGTTTTAGCTCGGGTCATGATCTCGTGATTTCGTGAGTTCAAGCCCCACGTCGGGCTCTGCGTTGACCGTGCAGAGCCTGCTTGGCATCCTATCTTTCCCTCTCTCTCTGTCTCTCTCAAAATAAATACATAAACTTAAAATAGAGATTAAAAAAAAAACAAAGTACATTAGAAAAAGACTTGAAAAATCTATCGGGTATGGCCGTCAGAAACTCACAGGAAACATCTGTATGTTTCAGTGTCGTGTTTTGTACGGGGAGTAGTGCGGGGAAGAATAGATAATGGTGAATTAAAGCTTCCTCCCAGAGCAAGGGAGGAAAAGGAAAGAGCAGAGAAGCAAGTTTAAAAAGAGGAATGTTCACTTGGCCTTCAGCCCCAGCAAATGAGTCCCTCTGGTCCCGTGTGCCTACATCCTTAAAGAATCTTGTTCCCTATTCTGCCAGCAGAGGACTGATGGGAGGCAGGAAGCATGTTAAGGTCTAGCAGGCGAAGTAATGGCTTTCTCAAAATGAGTGTCCTGGCACATCTAACTCTTCTCCGTCCTGAGACATTTTACTCCCTGACTCTGGATCTGTGTGTGTCTGTGTTTAAAAACTGCCTTGATGAGTAACTGCCAATGGGTTCTAATAAAAAAATATATATACACGTGGCAAAATGTCTGCAACCCCCCACAAAACCTTCTACTTTGCACACTGGTCCAAACGGATATTTATAGGGGTGCCGTCACTTGGCAAAGTGATGTTAAATTGGAAATTCCACTCCCACGTGAACACCTCGCAGAAGAGGGGCTGGCTTAGAAGGTCGGGCGTGAGGCAGACCCCAGCCTCTGCGAAGGTACCCCTGGGCTGCCTCTTCTGTCCTGATGAACGGGGAGCCTCCCTGAAGGAAGAGGTTGGCTCCAGACATCCGTCTTCCTTCTGCTCCAGGTACAGGGGCTGGCGGTGGCCCAGGAGAATTCCATAGCTTTTCCCTGCGTGCACAGTCTCTGTGTCCAGGTAGACGTGTGGCGGTAGGGACAGCACAAGACTACCGAAGATGCAAAATTACTGGCAGCGATGGGGCTTGCTCAGGGTGGAATATCGGAGAGTTTCTGGAGACACAGACAGCCCCAAGTAGCCGCCTTTAAGTACCAGCGAGGGAAATCTGCACGGATGCCGAGAAGAGTGCTGAAGGGTACCTCCCGCTGGGACTTCTTAGGGTGATGTCCGGTCATGGGTAGCAGACTCTCCCGGTCCTGGCTAGTGCTAGGAGGGCCGTGGGCCCGTGGGTGTGCAGAGAAGCAGCCAGGGTGCAAACATGCGTGTGGCAGGTGGAAGAAAGCACTGAGTGGTTACTCATCGGTCCGGGAGTTCGTGCGCTTTGCCTCCGTATCAGTCCGCGTACGATTATTCAACAGCCTTTGGGAACCCCCTTTGCTGCATTTATCTTGGCTGAAAATTACTGGACATACGGTTCTTTCCGCTGACCTTCCCACACTGCCCCGGTGGCTTTTAATGACGTTAGATGTAGCAAAGTCCTCGGGCTTGGACAACAGTAGGGCAGCACAGCCTTTCTGCCCCGGGGTATCTGCTCCGTAGGTTCAGCCACCAGAGAAGCACAGGAGATGTGCAAGTCAAGGCATTTGAAGGCCACCTCCGACCTCGCCTGGCTAGTGGGGACTCGGCCAGGATGCCTCAGTGGTTGCAAGCTTGCTGAGAGTCTGGGTCAGGGTGCCAGTCTCAGACCAGGCTTCGTGGACTCGACGATGTAGGTGAACCACCAGAGAATCTTATTAAAAAGCGTATTTTGATGCAGTGGGTGTGGAGCGAGGGCCGAGCTCCCGCACTTCTAACAAGTCCCAGCTGATGAGGAGGCCAGAGGTACACGGGCCACCCTTGGCATCGAAGGTGGAGAGCAGGACTGACCTTGAATCCTGGGTCTGCCACTTACCAGCTTATGGGCAAGTCATCTATCAGGTCCAGGTGGGGAGCGAGGAATGGGAAGGACCTGGGATGGGGGACGAAGGGCAGACGGTTGGAAATCGGAGAATTCCAAGCAGGGGGATGGCAGTGGGGGCAGGAAGGTCTGGATGACAAGGAATGGGGAGGTAACGCTGTCCCAAGAAACTGTCTAAAATGGCCGCTGGCACGGGCAGCTGGTGGCTACGGAGTGGGGCCCCCCCGGGTGGCTCAGTCAGTTAGCATCCGACGCTTGGTGTCAGCTCAGGCCACGATCTCACAGTTCGTGAGTTCCAGCCCCGCATCGGGCTCTGCGCTGACAGTGTGGAGCTTGCTTAGGATTCTTTCTCTCTCTCCCTCTTTCTCTCCCCTGCTTGTGCTCTCTCTCTCTCTCTCTCTCTCAAAATAAATAAATAAACTTAAAAAACAAACAAACAAACAAACAAAACAGAGGGAACCGGGACATCACGTGTGTTTGGAGAAGACGTCTCTGCTCTGACCGGCAAAAACTCTGCCTCACGATTGTTTACCAGCGCCTGGCTCAGCCCAGGGCACACCATCCGTGTCCAAAATTATTGGGCCTGGAGCAAATTACCACATTAGCAATGGAAGGGAGGTTTGAAGAGCGTTTTGTTCAAGGCCCTGTTTTCACAGTTGCCCAGAGTGGCTGAGATCCAGCCAACATCACACAACCAGACTACGTTCTTGGGTTGGGACCCAAGCTGCCCCCTTTCAGCAGCCGTAAACGGGTCGCGCTTTGCTTCGGACCCATCGAGGGGGCCGTGACTGGGGACGGGCTGGGTGGAGCGCTTCCTGTAAAAATATACATAAGCCGATCTGTTTTGTTGAGACACGCTTGCCAAGAGAAACGCCCCCCGAATCAGCATCTTGGCTGTAAAAGAAAGCACGAGCAAGTCTTCATGTGAATCGCGCGGCCACGTGGGATGGACTCCCTCAGGCCCACGCGCAAGCTTCGAGGAGGCGAAATGGGATCAATGAGTTTCTTTGTTAATCTTGATATTTGCAGGAAGCAAACAAACCAAGCACTCTGCAAATCACTGGCTTTAATCTTCAGAATTACTTATACTGCCATTTAGGAGAGTTTTGTTTTCTGGGGAGATTTGCACACAGCAGGCGGCAAACATTCTAATTGCCGTTAAGTACATTTGGTGTAATATGTTGGGGGAAATGTACTCGTTGAATCAGTTAAGCATGAACACACAGGCTCACGGGCAGAATGCAAGTTTGCACACAGACCCGCTCACCAAAAGTGTTCTTAGTCACAGAGACAAAAATCTCACGTGGGAAAAGAGCCTTTCCCTTCCAGACGTGAACGGCACCCCGGGGCCCAGCCACAAATGTCCACAACAAATGTCCACGTTGCACTCCACCTTTTCTGCCCCTCTCTCCCCACTCTCTCTCTCCCTGGGTTCATTTATAGCCAAGATGCAATGCTATTCACAACATATATTGTGTCGCCAGGCTTTGCAACCTGACGCGGGAGGCGTTCAATCTATGCAACAAGAGTAAATCTCAGTGGGAAGTCAATGTCACGGCTATTTTACGCCTCCAAGTATTCCAGCCACACACGCCCACTTCCCCCACCAGATTAAAACCTCCTTGCAGTCAGGGAGCACATCGCGTCCATTTCCACATTCCTCAAGCTCTTAGCTCTGGGTCTGCCACACGGTAAAGACACAACTGCTGTTTGTTGAATTGAACCGAAGATTCTTCCCAAGCGTAAGAGCGTTCACTCAGGAAAGGAGCGTGAAAAGGAAAGGGAGTGTCAAGGCCATTTCCAGAAACGAAGAATGGAGGCGGTGGGGTTCAAGTGCTAAGGCAGGCTTGCCACGAGAGGCACGCTGATCAAGCTAGTTGACTCCCAACTCGCAACGAAAATGCGAGACCAGTTTTTGAAAAACGGTGACCCAAGCCTGGGCCGATTTCCCTTCAAGGTCTTCCAGTCGAGTGTGAAATAATTCATTGAGCCCTTGGTTGCATAAAAAGGAACTGTTTAAAAATCTGACAAGGTGTCGAAGTAAATAATTCACCCATAATAAAGCAAAAAGCATAAAGTGATTACCTGCCTATTCCGACTAACAGGAAGCCAGTAGCTAAACCACACCCAGGGCCAAGTTTCAGAGAACCGAAGCGACAGGCTGCATCCCAGGAAAATTGCCAGTTCTGGGCAAGTGTCGGCAATTTCATATGGGCTCGACCACGCTACGGCGAAGATACACGGAGTCTAACCTAAATCTACTCCAAACAAGGTGATATCCTAGCTGTTGTCTGAAAACTTTTAGTGAACTCATTTGCTTACAAATTAGTTCGTCTGATCATCCAGTTTTGTTGTTGTTTTTTTTAAGTAGGCTCCAAGGCCAGGGTGGAGCCCAACACAGGGCTTGAACGACCCTGAGATCAAGACCTAAGCCAAGAGCAAGAGTCAGATGCTTTAAGGGCGCCTAGATGGCTCCGTCAGTTAAGCGTCCGACTCTTGATTTCGGCTCAGGTCATGATCTCACGGTTTGGTGCAGTCGGGCTCCGTGCTGACAGTGCAGAGCCCGCTGGGATTCTCTGTCTCCCTCTCTCTGCCCCTCCCCCACTCGTTCATTTTCTCTCTCTCTTTCTCAAAAATAAATAAATAAATAAAACTTAAAAAAAAAAAAAGTTAGATGCTTCACCGACTCAGCCACCCAGACGCCCTTGATCATCCAGATAGTAAGACCACCAATTCAGATAAGATGTGATCTCTGTTATCGCAACTTGTAAGGAAAAGGAAGAAATGTGATTTCTAGGTCACAGGAGCCAGTGAAGCAAGGATCCCAGAAGGAAGAAGTACTTGGTGATGGAAAAGTCATTTTGCAAGTTCCCAGGAACGTGGCCACGGAACAGCAGCCAACGCTCTAAACCCAGCGGACAGACGAGGCATGGGAAATTGGCCTGAACTGCGTATAACGACAGACACTGAAAAGGCTTTTGGTTTTACTAAATCTCAGATACCAGATTATCATTTGTTCCTCTCTAATAGCAAGGTATAAAATACAATATATGGAGAGATTTTTTTTTTTAACTTTCTGACGGCTATAATTTACATCAAGAAATAAATGAACCTAAAAGAACTTACTGGTGACCAGTAAGTTCTTGTTGAATGGATACCTAAATGATGACACGGTGGGGCCCATAAATATCCCATCAGTTACCCGAAGTCCCCCAAATTCTAGCTTTGCAGTGCTGTGACCAAGCGTAATTGTTCCCGTATCTGACTTTATCATTTTTCCCGCCTACACCAGTGACTCCCAAACTTTAATGAGCAAAGAACCCACTGAGGCGTCCCTTGAAATACAAACTGCTGGGCCTCACTTCCAGGGATTCTAATCCAGTCTACATAGAGTGGAGTCTAAGAAGTCCACCAAGAACCTCATGGGATTTTGATGCAATTGCTTCATCAATGTAGGTCAATATGCTCATCAGTAACGAACTTTAAATCCAATTATCTCCCAACTTAAAAACAGCAACGAGAGGGGCATCTGGATGGTCCAGTGGGCTAAACATCCCACTTTGGCTCAGGTCATGATCTCCCAGTTCGGGAATTCCAGCCCTGCGTCGGGCTCTTTGCTGACAGCTCAGGGCCTGGAGCCTGCTTCGGATTCCGTGTCTCGCTCTCTGTCTCTGCCCCTACCCTGCTTGTGCTCTGTCTTTCTCTGTCTCTCTCTCTCTGTCTCTCAAAAATAAACATTAAAAATTAAAAAAAAAAAAACCAGCAATGAGAATTTGGGGCTCCCCAAATCCCAATTTCTCACCACATTTTCCAAAATAGCAATAAATAATGTGTAAAAGAACAAATAAAATTCTAGCGTTACTGTAAGACAAAGAACCCTCCAAACTTCAAATTATCATTAACAGTAGAAAAAGGAAAAAGCAGGGTTCATGATCCCAATACCACCGAAAGTGGATACAAGACAAAAGGCATTAAATGCAATCAATTAACTGGAACACAGGTGATTTTTTTAATGCTAAAAGCCATAATTCACCATGAAGATATAACCATTTTTCATATCTATGCACCAAATAGTGCAGGAACTGTCTTTATGAATCAATACACTAGATGCAAGAAAACATAGGCAAGAACCCAGACTGATAAGAAATATTAACACCCCACTCTTAGCATAAGCAAACCAAAGAGACAAGGAGTAAACATATAGAATGCTTAAATAATACTATCAATATGACAGAATTGATGGTTATTCATCAAACTTCACTCCTAGAAAAAGACAATATACCTTCTTTTCAACCTTGGGAGAAGTTTTAAAAAAATAATCACAAAGGAAACATCAGTACCTATCATAAAACAGAAACATTACAAACAACACTCTCTGATCACAATGCAATAAAATTAAAAATTATTAATAAATATTTTAAAGCCATCAGCCTGGAAACTTTTTAAAAAACTACTAAACAAATCATGAGTCCAGGGTAAGTAGAAACCAAAATTAAAGTACTTCTGAAAAATAATGATAATTATTGAAATAATTATGAAATTATGAAATAATTATGAAAACATCACATGTCAGTGGGGAACTTCAAGCCTTAAATAAGAATATTCAAAGCCTTAAAAACTTTTAGCAATAGAGGCACCTGGGTGGCTCAGTCGGTTGAGCGTCTGATACGTGATCATGTGAGGTCATGATCTCATGGTTTCTGGAATCGAGCCACTGACAGTACAGAGCCTGCTTGGGATTCTCTCTCTCTCTCTCTCTCTCTCTCTCTCTCTCTCTGTCCCTCCCCCCCTTGTGTGTGCTCTCTAAGTAAATATAAACTTAAAAAACTCTTTTAGCAATAAAAATCCTTGAGTTTCATTACCAGCTCAAAAAGCTAGAAAAAGAACAACAAAGGAAGCCATGAGGAAATACAGAGAAGGCAATAATAAATACAAAAGCAGACGTCAATGAGCTAGAGAAGGGGAAAATACACTATCTCATCAATAAATCAAAATTCTAGTTTTTAAAAAAGTAATTTACAAAACAAGCCAACCTAGTTTAATCAAAAAAGGAAAAAGCACAAAAATAAAAGAAACCAAAGAGAAAAATCACTACTGAAACAGTTTTCTTTGAAAGAATTATTTGTAGGTGTATACAAATAAATGTGAAAGCCTAGATGGACCGGACAATATCCTAGGGAAAGGCAGTTTACCAAGGTTGACCTCATTAGAAACAGAAACCTTTAGTAGACCTGTTTCCCAAGGAGAAATAGAAAAAACCATCAAGGAATTACCACATGAAGCACTCCCAGCACCAGATGGTTTCACAGGTAAACTCTACCAAACGTTCAAAGACCACACAGTCATAATTCTCCATAAATTGTTCCAGAGCATTGGAAAGGGAGAAAACTTCCTAAGTCTTTTTTGTAGGTATCGATACCTAAACCTCTCAGGGAGAGCGCAGAGAGAGATAAAGAGAGAATTACAAATCTTGTTGCAAAAGTTCTAACATGATATGAGTGAATATCACGTTCAGAAAGTGATACACCATGGCCTAGTGGAATTTATTCCGGGGATGCAAACTTGATTCGGTATTAGAAACTCTAATAACATAATACACAATATGGGGAGAAGAAAATCTACGATTATGCGTAGAGGTATGGAAAATACTGAAAACCGTTCAACAATGTCGACTTATCCTAATAAAAGAACTCAAGAAAATCGGAATTGTTACTTTCTTAACCAGGCACACAACTTTACTGTCGTCCTAATGAGGCAACGGAGCCCCCTAGCTCTTACTAATTCAACATTTTACTGGAGGGCTCAGGAAATGTAACTATCAGGCAGACACCAACTGTAACCAAGTGATCAACATTAATGCCACCAGTAATGAAACAAATAGATCCCACACGTGTCCTCATAAGACGTGCTGAGATGAACACATCACTTTTGGGAGTATTCCTGCACAATAGTATAACCTGAATCTAATTCTGAAGAACAGACGTGTCCAAATTGAGGGATGGTTTTCAAAATAACTGGACTGCAGTCTTCAAAAATGTCAATGTCAAGGGGCCTGGGTGGCTCAGTCAGCTAAGTGTCTTGACTCTTGATCAGCTCAGCTCTTGATCTTGAGGTTGTGAATTAGAGCCCCAGCATGGAGCCTACATATGCGTTATATATGTGTTTACATACACATATATAATAAACATATATATGTGTACATACATATATATGTAGTGTGTATATATATATATATATATATATATATATACTAGATATTTTTAAAAAAAAAAAAAAAAAAAAATATCAATGTCACATGGGGCGCCTGGGTGGCTCAGCCGGTTAAGCGTCTGACTTCGGCTCAGGTCATGATCTCACAGCTTGTGAGTTCGAGCCCCACATTGGGCTCTGTGCTAACAGCTCGGAGCCTGGAGCCTGCTTCGGATTCTGTGTCCCCCTCTCTCTCTGCCCCTCCCCTGCTCACACTCTGTCTCTCTCAAAAAATAAACATTAAAAATTTTTTTTTATTTAATGAGAGAATGTCCTTGTTCTTAGGATACACACGCTGAGGTATTAAGAGGGAAAGGCGCATCGTGTCTGCAACTTATTCTCAAACAGTTCAGGAAAAAATATGTACATATGGAGAGATAGAAATATTAGAAAATGTTAACATCTGAGGAATCTGGGTAAAATTTTTGATACTGTTCTTGCTACTTTTCTGTGTGAAGTTATGTCATAATGGAAATTTAAGATAAACATAATGATATTAATAACCTACTTTGATTCCCAAAGCCGTTGGATGCAATCCCATGACTCCTCGCCTCTTCACAATAAAAACCACCAAGAGTAGTCAACTTGTTGTCCCCACTCCTGCTCTCCCATTCCTTCCTTTGCCAATCCCCATCAGGGCTGAACACCCTTATGGAGATCATCAGTGAACTTCCTGTTGCCAAACCCACTGAACTCTTCCGGCATCTCAGCACCACTCATGGCTAGTGACCACTCCTTCCTTCTGGAAATACGCTCTTCTTTTGGCCTCCAGATCACTACATTCTCCCAGATTCTTCCTTCTTTAGTTGCTGTTCCCTCTTGACATCCATTACTTAATTTGTCTCCTCTTCCTATCTCTAAATTTTAGAATGACCCAACACTCAATCCCGAGCCCTTGCCTCATCTCCAGCCCTCTTTAGTGACCTCAGTCTTGATGGACATCTCTTTGCTGCTGCCTCCAAAGGTATATCCCCAACCCCAACCTCCCATCTGAGCTCCAGATTCAGAGATAGTTCAATCACCTATATGATATCTCCCATCATAGGATGCTCATCCTTTAATTCTACTTAAGATGTCCAAAGTAGAATGCTTAAATATCTCCCCAAATCTATTCGGTGTTCGGTCCTCCTTAGCTCAATAAATGGCACTACCATCCACCCATATGGTTCCATCTAAAACCTGGCTGTCTCCCTTGATTACCTCCAACACAAGCCTCTTCTCATTTCTTCACCTCCCTAGGCTCACCTAATCGGAGTTGCTATCATCCCCTGCCTGAACCATCCTCCAAACTGGACTCCTTGCTTCACTCTTGCTCTGTATAGCCCATGCTCCAAAAGAATTCGGAATGATGTTCTAACAGCATAAACCAGATCATGACCCTTCCCTATATCAAAACTCCAGTGACTTCTGTTACTATTAGAATTGGTTTCCTAGAGCTTCCATAAGAAAATGGGTGGTTTCGAACAACAAAAACCATAGTTCTGGAGGCTAGAAGTATGAAATCAAGGTGTTTGGGGCCACGCTCTGAAGTTTCTAGAAAAGAATCCACCCTTGCTTCTTCCTAGCTCCTGGAGATTGTTACATTCTTTGGCTTGTAGATACATTATCACTTCACCCTCTGTCGCTGTCTCCCCACATCCTTCTTCCTTCTGTGTCTGTTTGTGTCTTTGTGTCTCCCCTCCTCTCATAAGGACACCAGTTACCTTGGACTTAGGGCCCACCCTAATCTAGTATGACCTCATCTTGACTTAGTTTCATTGGCAAAGACCATATTTCTATATGAGGTCACCATCAGAGACACCTCTCTTTCCCCAGTGGACTTTCCTCTAAAGCACACCCTCATTTCCAGTTACTCTGTAGATCAGCACTCTGTTTATTTACTTCAAAGCACTTACCGCAATCTATATTCATTTCGTCTTTATTTTTCCCAGTTTATCATCTGTCTTCCATTACCATTTCAGCATCCAACCCGGTACCTGGTACATGGGAGCTGATCAGTGAGTATTTGCTGAATGAAGAAATACATTCATGTTTGTGTGTGTGACACCCATCTGTTACAATTCCCACAGAACCTGCCCCTGGCTCTCTACATAGTCCTTGAAAGTGTTTATTGAAATCAATTAGCTAATAAATTCTGTCAATTTCCTCCATGCCACAATTTATAGTCAAACAAAGAATTCTCCTGAACAGACTTTGTAAGACAACAACAATGGCTCCAATGCTGCCACCGGGGTTCCAAACATTTATTAAGAATTCTGTATTGGGGCACCCGGGTGGCTCGGTTGGTTGAGCGCTCGACTCCTGATTTCGACTCAGGTTGTGATCTCATGGTTCATGGGATTGAGCCCCGTGTGGGGCTCTGTGCTGAGTGTGGAACCTCCTTAGAATTCTCTCTCTCTCCCTCTCTCTCTCTCTGCCCCTCCCCTGTTCTCTCTCTCTCTCTCTCTCTCTCAAAATAAATAAACATTTAAAAAAAAAGAATTCTGGGGGTGCCTGGGTGGTTCAGTTGGTTAGGAACCCAACTTTGGCTCGGGTCATGATCCCAAGGTTCGTGAGTCTGAACCCCATGTTGGGCTCTGTGTGGACAGCTCAGAGCCTGGAGCCTGCTTCAGATTCTATGTCTCCCTCTCTCTCTGCCCTCCCCAACTCGGGCTCTGTCTCTCTCTCAAAGATAAATGAACATTAAAAAATTTAAAATAAAAGAATTCTGTATCTGGCGTAGGGCAGTCCTAGACTCCTCAAACTTCCCGTGATCAGATACTGTGTAAGTGAACCCACATGCAAAGTGGGACTGGATTCGCCACGACGAAGATCTAAGACCTTCTTCAAGGTCATGTTATGAATAGGCCTGGGTTACAGAAAATTTCACGTGTGTCCACAAAGCATTTGAGAGTTGTGGAGAGCTCGACGTTATCATCAAGGGTCAAGCGTACAGAAACGTGTTGCCCACAGAGGCACATCCTGCTCCCTCGCCACCGCAACACGTACCATTAAAGGGGTTTTCAAGGAATGGTAATTCGCGGTACGTCTACTTGAAGCGATTTTGTATTTATTTATTCGACTGAATTATTTATGTTCCTCCTAATGAAATGCAACTCGACCCGGCATTGGTTCTCTCACGTCTTCTCTTGCTTTCATTTGGTTTGTTGCCTATGACTATTTTTATGCAAATGAGGTTATGATGACATTAAACATTTTCTCCTGATTTTCCAAGAACAAATATGTTCTCTCCATATGCCACAGTCTTCTTTTGCCTGCATCCATCCTCAAAGCTCTGTCGGCTGATCAGAATTTTTTCTAAATTAACTCCAAGGACATTCCATCTGTAATACTGATGAGCCTGTCTCCCTCTGCAGTGTGCACAGAGCACTCCTATTAATACCTGAATTTAGCCCATTTCGCCCATTCCACCAGAAGCCTCATGCATCCCCCACCCCCGCAGCTCTCACAGCGCTGTAAATCTCACCTTGTTACAGAGCACCGTGGCACTTCCCCGGCTGCCACTTCGGGGGACGTTTACTCACAGAACGAAAACAACCAAGAACTCCACACATTTAAAAAAAAAAAAAAAAAAAAAAAAAAAAAGGCCTGATGACTGCAGAGACATTTGCCTCTATTGATTATATCCAGGGCTGAGAAACAAATGTTTTCAGGAGAGAATTTCACATAACTAGCCACTAGACAAATCAGAGTGGAATTCGGCAGGCTGCATACACCGGGCTCGTGTAGGCTGGCTTGGGCTTTCTCATGTGGGGTGTGTGTGTGTGTGTGTGTGTGTGTGCGCGCGCGCGTGAGACAGAGAGAGAGAGAGAGAGAGGGGGGGGGAATTTGTTTTAACTCAGGTGCACTCCTACGGTGAGAGGCAGTAGGTCCGGGCAGGCAGGAGAATCCCCTAGAAGGACACAGGTTGCAGACTGCCAAAGTCCCCAGGTACAGGCATTGTGGGAATTTCTGAATATTACTAGAGGTGAGCTGTTTGCCTATGGTTCAGACATGCCTGCAGTCCTGACATACAGCATCAAAGGGCTACAGAAGCAAGGACAACCACGGCTGTAAATCCCAACGCTGGTTTGACGTAAGGTTATAAATCAAGAATTCCATTTCCCAGGGTCACATCTACATCTGGGGAACATGCATTTGGTACTCAATAACCCCGGCCGTTGTAAGCACGCCACAGAGCGGATGCATTTGCATAGACAGGACGAGGTTCACGTTGGGTCTCTCTCTGCAGATTTCGAGTTCCCCGTGCAAGCAACTGGAACTGGTCCAGGAAGCTCTCTGGAACCGAAATGGAAGGGAATCTTTTCCCGCAACCTCGCTTTAATGCATTTAGATGAGAATCCTCTCAGGTTCAAATGAAAGATTAAATTAACTTTGCCAATTCATAAATTTTTGGGCAGCCAGGCTGGCAGTGCCTCTAGAAGTGGAGTCCCTTCTTAAAAATTAGCTAAATCTTTGACCCCCGTGCTTACGATGCCCTTGGTAGCACAAACAGCATCTCAGCTGTGAATCTGTCTTTCGACCCTAGTCTCTACGTTTGAAACACTCTGGAGGGTTCTCCACCGTTTCACGGGGGTATAATAAAGTACAAAAAGAAAGATGAGGTTGATTTCTTTTTTTTTTGATGAGGTTGATCAAAATGAGGTTGATTTCTTTTTTTTTTTTAATATTTAGTGTTTATTTATTTTTGAGAGAGACACAGAGCGTGAGCAGGGGTGGGGCAGAGAAAGAAGGAGGCACAGAATCCAAAGCAGGTTCCAGGCTCTGAGCTGTCAGCACAGAGCCCGATGCGGGGCTCGAACTCATGAATAGCGAGATCATGACCTGAGCGGAAGTCAGACACTTAACGGACTGTGCCACCCAGATGCTCCAAAATGAGGTTGATTTCTATTCAGTTTCATTTATCAAATGGATGCTCTGGAGGACATGGGATGGGAGGGAACAGGCGTAGGAGGGAAGGTAAACCAATAACGAAGGATGAGAACTTCCCCAAGCGTGCAAAGTCCTGCCCTGCCCTGCCCTGCCCTGCCCTGCCTCTCGTTTTCTCTTCCACCAACTTTCTCCCATTTCAGAAAATGGTGGGGTCCCAAGACGCTCAAAGTTTTAAAAATAAGAATCACACAGGTGAAATCACACAGGTGAATCAGATTGTGAGGATGAAGATTTATAGCTCCCCATTCTAGGGGGCTAACTGGGAGGCGAATCTAACTAGCAGGGCCAAAAACTTGACACGGTTTTTTTTTAATTAATTTATTTTGAGAGAGAGAGAGAGAGAGAGAGAGAGAGAGAGAGAGAGAGCGCAAGCAGTGGAGGGGCAGAGAGAGAGGGAGAGAATCCCCAGCAAGCTCCCGAGGTCACCACAGAGCCCGATGCGGGGCTCGATCCCACAAAACTATGAGATCATGACCTGAGCCGAAATCGAGAGTCAGACGCTTAACGGACTGAGCTGCTCAGGCACCCCAAGACTTCACAGTTTTAACCCGCAGCCCTGGCAAGTCAAATGCAAGGGCCACACTTCCAGAAACATGACAAGCCTGCTGAGTATCAATCTGATGAGATACTGGGGTAAGTGGGAAGCTTCAACAAAAACCACAGAAAACAATACTGATGCTTGGCCCCACTCCCCGAGATTGTGAGTCGATTGCTGTCGCGGAGAGTATCGGCATCCCAATGGGGAAAGTTCCCCAGGTGATTTCAATGCCTGGTCAAGACCAAGAACTGCCATGTTGGGAGTATCCATGCCTTTAGACAAGCAGGGATGGGAGCCCTAGAGCTTCCACTTTTCACACTTTTACCCAAAGAACATTCCAGAAGACCCCTGTCTGAATAATCACATTTATTCCAAGATTCCACGGTTGCAAAAAAAGGCAGGAAATAATGATGAAAATTGGGCCATCTGCCTCTTGACTGTAAGGGTCGGGGATTTTAAGGCAGGAGCATCTGACTGAGGCAACAAAGGGTTCTCTTTGTGCTGTGCGGACCCCAGACCAGCCTGGAAGATGAGGCAGAACCTCCTTCACCCTCCCCGCAGCTGCCCCAGGCCAACAGCCAGCCTCAGAGGCCGGGTCAGGCTCCACATTGGAGCAGCTGCACAGAAAGTCTCAAAACTCAAAACTTCACTGAGAACACGAGGCCACAGCGGAACAACATCCAATCTCTTAAAACTCTCTTACCCTCTCAGAGGTTCTCCATATAAGGAATTAATTCATTGAGAGTGGCCAAGACTTCAGACCAAGGACTCCGTTGAGCCCAGCAACCTACTTCTTTTGCAAGCTCCAAAGAACTTTCTTTGAGAACCATTCTGGGCTTTTCAACATTCAGCCCTTCACACGGAAAAAAAAAAAAAATATTTTAACATGTGGTGAAAGAAATCATTTCAATTTTTGCAAAGGTAAAGAACACAGATTACAACTGATCCTTGAACTGTCTGAATTGGACTCAAGCGGGGTTTGAATTGCGTGAATGCCTCATTCGCGGATTTTTCGCAGAACAGTCCCATAAATGTGTTTTCTCTTCTTGATGGTTTTCTTAATCGCATCTCCTTTTAGCTCTAGTTTACTTTATGGTAGGAAGGCAACGTATAATGCATGTGACATATACAATATGTGTTAATCAACCGTTTCTGTTACGAGTTAGGCTTCTGGTCGGCAGTAGGTTATTCGTAGTTAAGATTTTAGGGAGCCAAATGTTACAGGCAGATTGTCGCCTCCTAACCCCCACGTCATTCAAGGGCTCACTGTAAACTGTCTTTTTTAGTCAGATTGCTGTCAATGATGGCAAAGCAGGGGCAGGCGGCGGCTGATAGCATCCCGCCGCCTTCTGCTACGCGTCCTATGCCCTCAGAAGACCCAACTGACCTTCCTGCATACGGAGGCTATGGTAGATCCCAAAGCTGGGCCTTCTGAGTCAGCTGGGAAGATCCTGGGGAAGTCCTTCCCAGGAGCTCATCCCAGCCTGGCATCTGTCTCAGGCTGGGTCCCCTGGATTTTTGTGCCGACGTGACGACGAGAAAATACTCGTTACGCTAGATTTGAGTTTTCCAAATTAGAGACATACAGCTGTGCCCTACTCTTCAGGTAGATATTTTCCCAACGATTCTGTCATTACACGCAAGGTGTTTTAAGGATAAGAGGTATGTACGATGAAGGATCTTTAAGATGTAACGACAGCTAATATTTATGGATCAGGTATCATTCGTATATGAGAAAAGGCTCAGACGGTGGCCTGGTAGTTCAGTCTATGGAGCTCCCAAGACATAATCGATTTACTCCCCACAATTCCATGAAGTAAACACCATCACATCACCACCTTACATATGAGGAAACTGAGGCACTGAAAGGTTCAATAACTTGCCCACAGGCGCAGAGCTAGGAAGAGGCAAAGCTAGGCTTGGAACTCAGACAGATTTCCAAGTCCATGCTCTTGACCTCTATAAAAACTCTCGGATCAAGGTTTTGAAGTGATGTAGACATGCTCTTCAGACCCAGGGAACCCACAAAAGTGGGATCGACGTTCACCCACAAATACTTTGGGAATGACGGGACATTAAACCAAGGGCACCGCCGTTTGCATATTCCCATCACTGTGGGTGAGGGCCAGTTCTAGCCAAAGAAGTTCCTTCCTCTAGAGGAAATCAACTCTATGGTAAGACACTCCCTAAACTTATAAATATCTCACTCTTCATTTTTCCTGAGTTTTGCCCCCCAAAATACTGTATCCCTTAAAGAGAGTTTCAATTATACCACACTACATACAAGGGGGCCTTATGTGCACCACTTAATCAAATTCAAAATGCAGTTTCGTGGTGGGGGAATTTTGTTACAGTTGGAAGCGGTAAAAGGGACGAAGAGAAGCAAACGAAGGAAGTAGACACACACACACACACACACACACACACACACACACACACCTCTCCGAAGAAACTGTCCTGTTCCTCGGACTCAGAATCTCTCTTCCTTCTGACGGTGCCAGCGTGGACTAGAAGGTTCAGGGCACGGCCTGAAGAGGAACCTTGGTGTGCGGGCAAGTGCACAGGCCTCGAAGATGCACACAGAGCTGCGTGTGACTCCAGGCTCCAGCACTTACGGGCTGTGCGACCTCGGGCAGGTTGCTCAACCTCTCCTAACCTCCTTCAACTCATTTATAAAACAGAGAGGGGAACAGCTCCTTCAGAGAGCAGTTAAATTTAAACAAGATCAATAAAACATGCAGCACAGTGACAAAACATAAAAGGCAGTCAATAAAAGGGAATAATTATCGTGGTTAGTGATTCAGAGACACTCCTAAGCATGCACCGATTTATAACGTCGACCAACAAGTATTTATGGGACAGTTACCCTCTGTGCCCACATCTGTGAAAGACAAAGTGTAATACAGGATTCTTGACCTTCTTTAAGGTGCGTTCCCTCTACTAGAAAACCAACCTACGAGACACGGGATATTGATCATCGGAGAAACGATTCAGAAAAAAAAAAAAAAAAGCCCAGTCACCGATTCAATAATCAGATGCTTCGTTTTCACAGGGGGCAGAGAACTTGAGTCGGGTAATTATAACACCGTCACCTGCATACACACACAGACTCCGCCCACAATAATACCCACTGCACTTGGATGCTTCTCAAATCTCCATGGTCAGCCCGGATGTCATTCCTGACCTCCATACCCACGCGTGCAGCTGTCCTCTGGATATGACACGAAGACGGTCCACAGACATCCCACGGCCAGGTGTGTCCAATGCAGGGACATCGTTGGAATGTAACCGGTTAGAATTTGTGGCAATGAAGGAAAGAGGGGGCTTTCTAAGTGAAGCAAAATGAATTCCAAAGAAACCTGGCATGTGGATTTATAAGCAGGAGGCCAAAGGAGAAATTGAAGATAACAGCAGTAGAAACTGCCCATAAATTACCGACACGATCTGGGAGGAGGAGGCCAGCCATAAAAAGTGTGCAAGGATCTCAGCGGTGGCTTTCATAAGCACAGACGGATTTCTGTGCTGCTGGGTGGTACCTCCCCCCTATTACCAGATAATCAGGCAAGCAGATCCTTAATACGCCACATGATACGATATAGAACGGGAGACCTCCGCAAGGGACAGGAGTGGGGTTTTTAAAGCCTTAGCTGGCTTCTGGTGTCACCAAATGTCACCGCCTCGCACGCACACACGTTGTCACGTGATGAACAAAGCTGGCACATTCGTCTCGTGGTTGCCTCGAGAAACCCCCCCCCCCCGGAAGGGAAAACGCGGACAAACAAAACTACCGTCTGTGATGCAAAACACGAGCCTTTGCAGGGCTCTCTCACGGTTAACGAAATCACTTCACGCGGTCTCCCAAGCTAGAAACTTCTGACTGTGCCCACTTCATCCATATCCAATTAATGGCCTCATCTGACCGATTCCCAGAAAGTTTTTCTCGAATCTGCCCGCCCGCACCATCCCTGCCTAGTTCTTGGTTTGCTACAGAGAAACCATTTCCATAAAAATAGTATGATAATAATAAAACTCTATTATTAGAGGGACAATATCCTCCCCATTGGATAAGGCCTAGCACTCAGTTGGCACTCCACAAATGGGTGGATGGAGAAAAGACTAAATATATTCAGCCAACCTGCTACCAGCCCCCATCTGCTGCAACCTATCCTACGCATTCCTGCCAGAGTTAATCATTATCAAATCAAAAAAAAAAAGGGATTGTACCAAGAGTACCATCTTGCCTCACGCCCTTCGTCGGCATCCACTGACCATGATAAAGTCCCTGCTGGAACCCAGGCTGGCACATAAGTGCCTCACAATCTGGCCACCTGCCTCCCCTCCCACTTCTCTTTCCGCAATTCACTCTCGAAACTCTGTTCCAGCCCAAAGCGGATGTGCTGTTCCCCGCACCAAGAACTTGCCCAGTCCTCTGGCCCAGGCTGTTTTCTCTTAAATGCCCTGCCTTCTCTTTGGAGGAAAAACTCCCCTCTGGCCAGTATGACCAAGGCTACCTTTGCACTGCTCTCTGACTCCTGCGAACATCCATCTGCCTCCCCACGCTCTCGGATTTCCGAGAGGGCCTGGCTCCTCTCCGTGCTGCCAGCACAGTGCCCGGCAGATTGACTGGAGACTTCCATCAAAAACCATTTTGGGGGCGCCTGGGTGGCTCCGTCAGTTAAGCATCCGACTTCAGCTCAGATCATGATCTCGCGGTTCATGAGTTCGAGCCCGCGTCGGGCTCTGTGCTGACAGCTCGGAGCCTGGAGCCTGCTTCGGATTCTGTGTCTCCGCCTCTCTCGGCCCCTCCCCCACTCATGCTACTGTCTCTCTCGCTCGCTCAGAAATAAACATTAAAAATTGTTTAAAAAGCATTTTTAATAGCTTTTTTGAAAGAAGAAAGAAAAAAAAAAAACCATGAGGCCAAGGGAACAGTGTACAACTTAGAAAAGAAGCCCACATAGATGAAACATACAAACTGCATTAAACATAGCACCTCCAAACAAGAGTGATTTACAAGTTTTTTGGCAAAAGCTGCTTTGAAAAGAAACGGACAGCCATTTTACACAACAGATACATACCTGGTACCATATTCTCAAATAAACCCTAGGTGGATAAAAGAGCTAAACAGAAGAGTCACGGAAAAGCAACATGAACAGAATAGAATATTTATTAAGTGTTTCCAAGGGATGGTATCTTTCTCGGCTTCAAAGCAGTGAAGAAATGAAATTGGCAAGATTGACAGTTTGGGATTCGTACAGATTTAAACTATCTGTCCGGTGGAAGAAAGAAAAAAACCACACAGAATTGAAATGAAATGGCAAACAACATTTTGGAAGCCATTTGCGTGCAACAGAAACAAATGGTTAATCCCACCACTATCTAAAACTTCCTTCACATTTATAAGAAAAACAAATTTCTTAAGCATGGCATGAGAATAAAACAGTAAGAATTAAAGCAACATAAGCTTCTGTACAAAATTTCAGTTGAAACCAGCTGATTTAAATCCCCCACACTTGGGAGGACTTCATAAAAAGGATCTTGCCCATCAAGGGATACTTTCTCCCGGGCTCGGACTGCATGGGAGGAAGGAAACTACCCCGGCCCCAGACACCTGCCTCCCCTCCACTGACCACGATAAAGTCCCCGCTGGAACCCAGGCGGACACTTAAGTCCCTCACAATCTGGCCACCTGCCTCCCCTCCAATTTCTCTTTCCACAGTTCACTCCCGAAGCTCTGTTCCAGCCCAAAGTGGATGTGCTGTTCCCCGCACCCTCAAATCCAAGAACTTGCCCAGTCCTCTGGCCCAGGCTGTCTTCTCTTAAATGCCCTGCGGCACCCCCAGGGCTCAGATGTCAGAGCTTCTACAGGTAAATCCTTTGCCCCTCTTGGATGGCAACGGGTAATCCGCAATTTAGCAAAGGTTAAGTTGGTAACTTTTGCCGTGGAACCCAGAATTTATTTGCAGTGGTACCTCTGGTTTCCCTATAGGGCCCATGAGCAATCCCTCAAGTTCATCCCCCATTCCACCTTCCAATTCGGCTTCCAGATAGCTGCCAGAACAATCTAAAAAAGGCAAATGTGGTCACGTCACCGAACCTATCTCTTCCTTTCTTCTCCCATACTTTCGCCCTGCCTAGCCTGCGCTCAATGTTTTCCTGGTGTAGATTACACTGAACGCTTCATTAAACTTTCATTTTATGAAAATCAAACCTATACAGTCCCGTCTCCTTTCTGTAATCTCCATGTACCTAAACAACAATGATGACACTACTATTTCTTCATGTTTAAATTCTATATCTTTTCAATTGATTTTCTGTTTCTGCGGATGGAGACTGAATGGCCTGATACACCCCACGCCCCCACACACATTTCGCCCCCCTCCTTCTCCTAACACAGCTATACCATAATTTGCGGGTAAGTAAATATCCAGCGTTTACATTTGCGTGACTATATTGTCCCCAGCTGAGCCAGACTGTATATACAATTAAAGTTCCTTTCTTAAGAAACTCTTGCTCCCCCTGCCGCGTGGCTAACAATTGCTTTGCTTTGTCAGAAGTTTGGTTTTTTTTTTTTGCCTTCTGTTTCTATCACTAATTCAGTCCCAAACTTTTGAAAAGAATGGTTAAAAAAAAATCTCGCGAAGACAAGAAATACAAAAATAAACACGTGGGACTACATCAAACTAAAAAGCTTCTGCTCAGCAAAAACCAAAACAAAACAAAGCAAAACACCACCCACAAAATGAAAAGGCAGCCTATTAAATGGGAGAAGATATTTGCAAATCATATATCTGAGAAGGGATTAATATTGAAATGTACTACAACTCAATAGCACAAAAACCCATAAACAATCCAATCAGAAAATGGGCAGAAAAGCTGAACAGACATTGTTCCCAAGAAGGCATACAGGGGGCCGAAAGGCGCGTGGAAAGATGCTCCCCATCACTCATCATAAAGGAAATGCAAATCCAAACCGCAAGATAATACCTCACACGTGGCTGATATCAAAAAGACAAGAATAAGTTTTGGCAAGAATGTGGAGAAAAGGGAATCCCTATGCACCGTTGGCGGGAATGTAAATTGGTGGAAAAGAGCACGGAGGTTCCTCAAAAAAATAAAGAATAGAACTACCATAAGACCCAGCAAGTCCACTTTTGGATATTTATCCGAAAAAAGAAATGAAAACACGAATTCAAAAAGATGCCTTCACCTCCATGTTCCCTGCAGTATTATTTACAGAAGTCAAGATACAGAAGCACTGTAAGCATCCATCAGTGGATGAATGGATAAAGAAAATGTCTCTCTCTCTCTCACACACACACACACACACACACACACACACACACGACTACTATTCAGCCATGAAAAAGAATGAAATCTTGCCATTTGTGACAACATGGGTGGGCCTGGAGGGCACATTAGGCTAAGTGAAATAATTTGGAGGAAGACAAGCACTGGGTGATTTCACATATATGTGGAATCTGAAAACAAGCTCATCGACAGAAGAGCCTGGTAGTTGCCAGAGGCAGGGGGGTGGGTGAAAGGAGTCAAAAGGAAGAAACTGCCAGTAATAAAGTAAGTCCTGGGGATGTAATGTACAGCGTGGTGACTACAGTTAGTAATAGTGTATTCACATGTGAAAGTTGCTGAGACAGAAGATCTCAAAAGAAAAAACAACCTGTTACCGATGTGCAGACGTTAACTACACTGGTCAGACTTGCCGCGGTCTATTCACAATGTACACACGCGTCATTATGTTGCACACCTGAAACTAATATAATGTATGTCAATTGCCTCAACAATAATAGCAATAATAATAATTATTATTATTATTCTTACTGTAGTCAAAAACATTAGGTAATCAAATAATTCTGTCCCCTGGCCTCCCTTGGAGACATACCGCCTACAGCCCTCCATCCTCCTGTTCCGACGCGGAACGCCTGCTCTCTTGGCCGGCTACACAGCTGTCACCCTGAAATGTGACTCTGGAACATTCCTTCATCGGCTTCCCGGGATCTGCCTTTAGTACCCTCCTGTCTCTTCGATACTATCACCACTCTCTTTCTCACTTTACTCCCTTGTTTTACTGGAGCATATCCTTGAGAAGCTTGCTGAAAACAGATGCAGGGAAGGGGGCCATTGCGGAGACCCTACAGAAATGCAATACGTTTACTCTGGGCTCCCTCTTGGCACAAAGAATTCAATGGCTGACCACGGAATCTGAGGTCGAAAGCAGTGTTTTCAACTCCTCTCCTGGAGTGCAGCGTTGCTACTGTGCAATCCAATACCAACGATTTATTTGATCCACATTTTCTCTCCGAAAGCTTTTAGGACTCTCTCCTCCTCCAAGCTGTTCTGAAATTTTACATTTACATATTTTTTTAATTTGAAGATCTCACTGGCTTTATTAAATGATTCATTCATGAATCAGGCAGCATCCCAGCTAGAAAACAGAGGGGTGATCTAAGAAGTTGTGCAAAAACATTCACATGCCATGAAGTGGGTTTAATTTTTCTTTTCAGTGATTCCACAGACATGGGGCGGGACCTTCTAACCTGAAAGCTTATGAACTACAGTCCTGGAAAATTATGCTCCATCATTAATCTGACCATTTTCTCCTGTTTTTTTTTAATGTTGATGTTTTAGAGAGAGAGAGAGAGAGAGAGAGAGGGAGGGAGAGAGAGAAGAGCATGAGTGGGGGGAGGGGCAGAGAGAGAGGGAGACACAGAATTCCAAGCAGGCTCCAGGCTCTGAGCTGTCAGCATGGAGCCTGATGCGGGGCTCGAACTCATGAACTGTGAGATCATGAGCTGAGCTGAAGTCAGATGCTTAACTGACTGAGCCACCCAGGTACCCTTAATCTGACCATTGTCTTCTGTTTTCTCTGTTCTCTTTCCAATATTCCTATTATTTAATGTCTAACCGGCTGGTCTGCCAGAAGTTTCTCTCAGTGCTATCTTCCACTCTTTTAGTGAATTATTTATTTCCACCTTATTTTTAACTTCCCAGGCTTCTCTGTCATTCTCCAATTATCACTTTACCACAGCACTAGGTCTTGTTCCGTGAATAAAACAAGACATTCCATGATTTGAGCCACCAATTCGAGTCTTCAAGTTTATAGTCTCTTCCTCTTCCAGACAGACGCCTTTTCTATTGTTGTTGCTGTTGTTAAGGCCTTTTGTAACGGAGACTCTCCAGAGACGTCCAGGGATCCTGGCTCTCCTTTCTTATTTCGGACTAAGACAGCTATGTGTAGACAAATGGAGCTTTACAACAGGCATGCCTTACTACTAAGTGAGCTGAACTCTGGGGCGCCTGGGTGGCTCAGTCGGTTAAGTTCCTTACATCAGGTCAGCTCATGATCTCACGGTTCCTGGGTTCGAGCCCCATATCGGGCTCTGTGCTGACAGCTCAGAGCCTGGAGCCTGCTTCACATTCTGTGTCTCTCTCTCTCTCTCTCTGCCCCTCCCCTGCTTGTGCTCTGTGTCTCTCTTTCTCAAAAATAAATAAACATTAAATATTTTTTTTTTAAAAATTGAGCTGAACTCAGAAACTTGGGGAGGGGAGCCAACTACCGTATCGGTCAGCCTGTTTCTTAGCCTGGTTTCCTGAGAATAGATGCTTCAAACTGTACTCATTTACAGGGGTGTGAAAGTCTGCGGGGGGCAATTAATGATGCTGAGGGTGTCCCTAAATGGTATGTGGCCCTATCCTCTGTCCTAGCCTATATCTTATGAGTTCAAGCCCAGAGTTCACCTTTTCTGGAGAGTAGATCTCCCATATTCTTCCAGGCAGGGAAGGGCAGAACCTGTCTGTGTGGTGTGGGGGAAAGAATCTGGGGATACAGCCGCAATCACCGTTTTCCAATCTACCTCCCAGCCATCAGAAGTACCCAGGGCCTCCAAAGCCTGAGTCTCTGGGGTTCTGAGATGTGACTGGGCTGCATTCTTCAGCTCTTCCCACCCCACCGCACCATATGCAGGAGGCGGGGTCCCAGCCTCATCCAGTTTTCTGTCAGTGACCACTCACCCCTCCTCCTTCGATCTTCCAAAATCGTGTAGGTGTGTCTTCCTTGACGTCATCCCCTAACGTGCTCTGTTGTCCCTTGTAGATTACCATCCTCTCCAGTTCTTTCCGATCATCTTAGTAAATAAAGTTCCAGGAGGGGCCAGATGCAGGTCGTATGTTCAAGACACCATGCTAAGTTAACAGAGCGCGACTGAGCTACGCGTCCCCCGCCCCCCCCCCCCAACCGAGCTCGCCATGTTTTTCTTTGTGCCCCCAACTCTGCTGTCGTTCCGGTGCCTGGTCCATCTGTATCTTTCTCCCTTTGACCCTTCATGGGGTGAAAGGGTTGAGATGAAGTTCAGGCATCACGCTGTGTACGTCGCTGGCTTGACACACACCGCACAGACCACACTGTGCCAAATCAATCTGCCTACGAGTTTGCCTCCATCCCCAGAGAAGAAGTAAGCAGGCAAGGACTGCGTCTTTGACGATATTCTGTCTCTAATATGGGGAAAACCATCTGGCACATAATAGGTGCTCACTAATATCTGTTCAACTGACCCACTTCCAGCAAGCTCCACGTTGGAAACATTTTCATTTCCAAAGGAGTGGGAAAAAAAAAAAAACAACAACAACCCACATTGCTCTGTTTATTTGCCAACATCCAAATAAGAAAGGCTAATCAGAGAGCACCAGGAAATGAAAACAGCCAGATGTGTTTGAGAGCAAAAGTCCAGGAACACAAAATAGCTTCCAACAGGGGTGATGTATGTTTTCTTAGCGATTCAAAATGAATATATGTTTATTAGGCAGAGAGAGAGAGATTTAACAGGTTTCTCGGCTAATGCTGCAATTTTAAATCCATTTAAGATAATTTTCTTTATCTTGAATCTATTTCTCTCAGTAACCAGGATACTTAACGGATTTGTACAAAATCCATTTGAAAAAAGGAATAATCTACTCTAAGCAAGGACACACTCTAAATGGGAAAAAGGAGACACTACAAATCTAACAGAAAACAAAGAACCCGTTAAGCCAACGTGGATGCCTCCCTAGAAAATAGGTTTTCCTCCAGCATCTTGATTCTATGACCAACCCCTCTTCTCCATTTCCCAAGGAGAAAACAAATGATTCCTGAATCTGAGCCCGCAGAACAAAGGCCTTTCAAGAGACAATCAAGATGCAAACCACTTGTTTAAAAGGTAAGACTCAATCAAAACAGTAGAAGTTGAAACAATCATGGAACATACTTTCTCACCCATCAGCTTGGCAAAGCGTCTTTGAAAGGCGAGTACCCAGTCTGGGAAGGGACAGGTACTATTCCAACTGGAGTGAGGATTGCCATAAACTTTCTAGAGGACAAGATCCCAAAATGTATCACCAGTCTCCAAACGTAGTCCTATGATATGCTACAAGGATTATACTTTTAAGAAGCGTGGATTGAGAAAATAAATACCAAATCACGACACATAAAGATTTGAGTGCGCAGACATCCATCAAATTGTTATTTATGAAACTGGTATTTATGGAAAACTGACAATAAACCAAATTTCCAAAAATGGAAATCATGATGATCATAATGAAGCATAATTAATAACATCAGAGAGTGCTCATGAAATAATATTAAGTGAAAAAAGGACACAAACAATATATCACATAATCATAAATCTGTATAGAAGGCGGACTCAAAGGCAATATACTAATATATGACAAACTGCAGTCTCTAGGTAGAAATCATGGCGATTTTTGTTTTTTACTTAAAACTGAAGGTTTTAAGGTTGAGGACCTTCCTATACGTTTCTCGGTTCCTTTTATAAAAATTTAAATACTTTATTGGGGGCACCCGGGTGGCTCAGTTGGTTAAGCATCTGACTTCAACTCAGGTCACGATCTTGAGGTTCACGAGATCATCGGGCCCTCTGCTGTCGGTGCGGAGCTCGCTTTGGATCCTCTGTCCCCCGCCCCCCCCCCCCCCCACCCGTCCTCACTCTCTCTCTCTCAAAAATAAACATTAAAAAAAAAAAACAAGTAAGCAAACAATAATTATAAATTATTTTTTTAAATGTAAATACTTTAGATCATATTTCATGGTCAACAGTACTTGGTCTGTTGACTGTGAAGGAGACTGAGTGAGATCAAAGCTCCTCTGCTAGTTACAAACAACATGAGAACATGTCACAGACTCAGGTCTACAGCCAACCCTATGACGTGGCAAGTCGCTCTGAATGACCCAACCAGAACTTACTTGGTGGGACGATAATCCGGAATGGAACGATCCAGTGAAATTTTTTCACTGAGGTAGGAATTGTAGCCATACTTCTCATGGGGTCCCTTGGCTTTTTCTTCTTCGGCGGGGGAAAGGGTAGCGGGAAGGCCCCCTTTGCCCCGTCCCCCATAACCTTCGATGAGCCCAAGGGATTTGGATAAGCCTAGAAAAAGGAGGGAAAAAGAATTATTTGAAAACCACCACATCAGGACACATCACTCAAACTGAGCTATGGCTTTGATGGAAATTCTACCATTACCTGTCACAGAGAAATTTACGTCCCCAATTTATCAATCCAGGACTATGCCCTGAACGCATTCATATTGAGAGGAAGTTCAGGGCAACTGGGAGTTCTGGGGTTGAGTCTAATTCCCAAGAAGAAGCCTCTCCCTCCTTTGGGGAACAGACTGGATGGAGGTCTACAAAAGGGAAGAGATCATCTAAACTGGGAGCAACGCAGACCAAGAAGGACACACACAATGGGACAGAACTGAGGCTCAGCCAGGCCGGCTTTCCTTTCTTCTTGGGGCAATTACAAGGCTCCATATTCCACGAGATACGCGTACAACACAGAATGAGAACAGCCAGTAACAAGGAACGGCCAACCCCGCAAGTGTTTTTGCTTCATTTGAACAGAGAATGACATACAGATTGATTTTATCATGAGTTTAAAGTGTGTAACAACCTGACACAGTTCTTTACCTAATGGTTTTTATTTAAATTTCATCTAAATGGCAAAAGGAAATACAGAATGTTTGAGAACAAATCATAGAAAAACCCCCATAAGGGTGATAACTGTGCCAAGCAGAGTAGGAGGCCTCTGTAACAAGCCTCACTGAGCAATTGGAAGTTCCCAGAATGGTGGCAGCTTTATACCTACTGTTCCATTATACGATAAACAGCTTGATGGGCAATTTCGAAATCCAAGAGTTACGGGAGATTTTACTTCAGGCCTAGAAAACTTTTGTTGTTAAGGGCTCTCGTTCCCTTTTGCCATTTCAAATATTCAAGCCACTCAGCATACACTCAGGCATGCTCGCGGGCATGCGTGCGCGCACACACGCACACACACACACACACCACTTTATCCGTAAGAATCCCATTGCTGCCTCTGGCAGGAAGAGCACAGAGGAGAGATGTCAACCGTGCCCTCAGCTTTCATGATGGGCGGCCCATAAAGCTGAGGAGGATTTGAACCTCCCAGGAAGGCATCCCCAGACCAGTCAAAGGCCAACAAATCTGCTCCGCTCACAGAACGGGGCTCCGTCGCGTAATGGCAAGACTTTCTTGCTTCTCTGAAAACAGAAATGTATTTTCTGTGAGATCAAGATCAAAAAGCAGAGGTCGAGCAAGCATCTCAGACGTGGTCGCAGGTGAACATCATTTTTCTACCTGAGAATCCTTTCCACTGTCCGCTATGACCTCCAGGCACCCTGACATCTTTCCTGCCTGCCATCATCCCAACAGAGGGGCCATCAACAGAGAACGAGATCATTCCAACACTTCCCATGGACTTCCCGATCTTTGAATTCTCATTCCACCCACCATCTGTGTGCCACTACCGTTCCAATAACCTCACCTTCACAATGTTCGAAAATCTCTAAGAATGCTTCCCACGTCAAGTAGGAACACCTGTGCTGGGTTTAAAACTCACTCATCGCAGAACATTCCTAGTAGGGACGTGACGTGGCACAGCTACTTTGGAAACCGGTCGGGCAGTTCTTCAAAACGCTAAAGCATCATTTGACCACGTGACCCAGCCATTCCTGGGTACGGACCGAAGAAAAATGGAAAGATCCGCCCACGCAAAAACTTGGACGGAAATGTTCGTAGGGGCATTATTCCCGTATGTCTGTCCCCATGTCTATCGACTGATGCATGAACACCCAAAATGCAGAACCACACCATGAGATACTATTAAGCAATAAAAAAGGAAGGAAATAGCGATGCACACTACAACACGGATGAACTTTGAAAACATTATGCCAAGTAAACAACGCTGGTCAGGAACGACTTATGTAGGTATGATTCTGTTCGTGTGACATGTACAGAACAGGCAAATCCCCAGAGACAGAAAGTAGGTAAGTATCTGTTTCAGGCTGAGGGCGTTGTGGTAGGCAACGGGGAGTGACTGCTAAGGTACGTGGGCTGTCTTTTTGGGTGGGGATGATGTTCTGGAGTTAGATTGTGGTGATATTTGCGTACCCTTGAGAATATACTAGAAGCCACAAAACTGTACCCCTTTAAGTGGATGAAGGATATGGTATGCGAAAAATATCTCAATAAAGCTGTAAGAGAAAACCCACTCTGTGATAGGCGATTCTGTTTCCAACAAGATGGAAGGCTAAAACAACATGAAAAGGCTCCCGTAATATACCGAGAAATGCCGAATAAAACCCTTTTAAGAATATTTTAGATGTGGGGCGCCTGGGTGGCTCTGTCGGTTAGGCATCCAACTTCAGCTCAGGTCATGATCTCACGATTCGCGAGTTCGAGCCCCGCGTCGGGCTCTGTGCTGACAGCTCGGAGCCTGGAGCCTGCTTCGGAGTCTGTGTCTCCCTCTCTCTCTGCCCCTCCCCTGCTCACACTCTGCCTCTGTCTCTCTCAAAAAGAAATAAAACGTGAAAACAAAATTTAAAGAATATTGTAGATGCATCGCTGAGCTTGCAGGAAAGAAAAGCGAACTCCCGGAGGGAAGTCACAATCAGAGCTGAGGCTGTACCTGCTGAGGTCGAGAGAAGGATGGACTGCTCCCTACCTAAAGATGTCTTGTAGAGCTCTAACCCGCACGGGATATGAGACCTTTTGTACGCCTTAAACGTTTCATCATTTTTAACTATGGAGGTGCCGGGTTGAGTAGTGGACCCCTGAACTTTATTTGGAAATAGGGACACTGCATGTGTCAACACACTAAGACCCCTGGTATCCTCAAGAGAAGAGAGATACAGACACAGAAGGAAGAAGGCCATCTGACAAAAGATGCAGATATTGGAGGATGCAAATGTAAGCCAGGGAATGTCAAGGATTGCTAGCAACTCCCAGAAGCTAGGAAGAAGCAAAGAAGGATTCAGAGGGCTGGCCAACACCTTGATATCAAACTTCTAGCCTCCAAGAGTATGAGAGAGGAAATTTCTGTGGTTTTTAGGCCACCGAGATTGCAGTCACTTGTTATAGCAACGTCACGAAACTAATGCAATGAATATCAAAAAACAACCAGGGACACCTGGGTGGTTCAGTCAGTTGAGCGTCCGACTTCAGCTCAGGTCACGATCTTGCGGTTCTTGAGTTTGAGCCCTGTGTCAGCTCTGTGCTGACAGCTCAGGGCCCGGAGCCCGCTTCGGATTCTGTGTCTCCCTCTCTCTCTCTCTGCTCCTTCCCCACTCACGCTCTGTTTGTCTCTCTCAAAAATAAATAAACATTAAAAAATCTTTTAAAAAACTTGTAGGATATGGGGCGCCTGGGTGGCGCAGTCGGTTAAGCGTCCGACTTCAGCCAGGTCACGATCTCGCGGTCCGTGAGTCCGAGCCCCGCGTCGGGCTCTGGGCTGATGGCTCAGAGCCTGGAACCTGTTTCTGATTCTGTGTCTCCCTCTCTCTCTGCCCCTCCCCCGTTCATGCTCTGTCTCTCTCTGTCCCAAAAAAATAAATAAACGTTAAAAAAAATAAAAAAAAAAAACTTGTAGGATAGTGCTAAAGCAATACTTGGAAAGAACTATATAACCTTAAATGCATATGTTGGGGGGGGGGTAGACTGATAATTAATGTGGTAAGCATCTAACCTGAGGAGTTAGGAAAATAGAGGCAACCCAAAGAAAGCAATAATAAACAAAAGAACAGAAATAAATGACTGCACGCACACAAAAGAAAGACAGCAAGGAAGGAAGGAAAAAGTGGAAGGGAGGCATGGAGAGAGGAAAGGAGGGAAAGAGGAAGGAAGGAAGAAAGGGAAGAGGGGGAGAGAGTGGCAGAGGGAGGGGAAAGGGAAAAACTAAAAGAAAAGAAAAGGTGGGGGGAGTAACTTCAGCAAGACTAGATCAGGATAGATAATGGATGGATGGATCGATTGATTGATCAATCACTCAGTCAACTGAGAGATAGATATATAGATAGATGGATGGATGGATGGATGGATGGATGGATGGATAGATAGATGGATAGATGGATGGATGGATGGATGGATGGATGGATGGATGGATAGATGGATAGATGGATGGATGGATGGATGGATGGATGGACGGATGGATAGATAGATGGATGGATGGATGGATGGATGGATGGATGGATAGATAGATGGATAGATAGATAGATAGATAGATAGATAGATAGATAGACGGATGGATGGACGGATAGATAGATGGATAGATGGATGGATGGATGGATGGATGGATGAATGGATGGATAGATAGATAGATGGATAGATAGATAGATAGATAGACGGATGGATGGATAGATAGATAGATGGATAGATGGATGGATGGATGGATGGATGGATAAATGGATGGATAGATAGATAGATGATTGATAGATAGATAGATAGATAGATGGCACATGTACCCTTCACAGAAGATTTATCTATTCTTCACAGTAGACACAGAGCCTAGAGTCACTTTTAGGGGCCCAGGAAAATGTTTAAATTTCTTTTAAAATCAAAACAACATAGTTATAAAATAGAATTTCTGATACCATCTTTAATGGAGGAAGAAACTCACGAAGGCCAAAGCACCTAGAGCCCACAAAAGTCATTTTGTGCCCTTTATTCCCTTGAGGTTAGATTCTTATCTATAAGTGACAGGGCCTAAAGCATAGAAAAGCAAAGTAACAAGACTAAGGCATAACTTACAAACTTCTCCTAGAAGGTGGATTGCACAAGGACAGACCCCAGTCACGAGCAGTAGGGGCAGCTACCATGGACAGAGGGGCATTTTCCGCGTGCTGGGCACCCTGCTAAGTGCTTTTACATGTAGTGTACCACAATCTCTAGACAACTGCATGAGGAAGGTATTATTTAGATCTCTGTTTGACAAAGGAGGTCACTGAGTCTGAGAATGTAGGAACTTTGTCAAAGTTCCATAGTTGGTAATGGAAGGCAGACTGGGCTTCTGGATACAGTCAGAGATCCAAAGGAAGGCAAAACCCGGCCTCTGCGACAAAGAAGGGGACCAGTTCCAGGGCTCTTGCAGCAGCAGACAAGAGACGCCGGGGACCTCGTTTTACAGCAGTGGTGACCGCGATCAAAAGGAGAGGAAAGATTTGGGAGATATTTAAGAGATCCCATCACAGGGCAGGAGACAGCAAGTGTTCGCGTGGGAAAGCGTGGGAAGAAGTGAGTGAGCCCGGCTTCCGGTGCAGGAACCGGGCGGTCACACCACTCACAAAGATGAGCCCCGTACTGCGTTTGCGGTCTCTGGGGCACCCGAGGGACATCCAGATAGACCCAGATGTCCCGTGTGGAGCTGAAACATAGGACCAGGGAAGTTCAGGTGGCAGACAAACCCAAGATATGAACCTGGAAGCCGCCAGCATGATAGGACCCACAGCCGCGACAGAGGGCGGGGGGGGGGGGGGGGAAAGGCTGGGGGCAGCTATCAAGCAGCAAGAAGGAGAAAGACAGATGATACTCAGGAACTTCACGATGTCTAGAGGAGGAATTGCATCCTTCAAAACTTCTATCTTCACCACTCTATATGCTCCCTCACTGAAGGTACACTCCAAGTTCAAGACTTCAAGGAACCCAGACTTAATGGAATGGAGAAAGATCCCAGTGCGAACCACGTCGTTAAGCTGCTTGCTTGTCTCCATAGATCCATCCGACCACCCTCCCTCCACCTATTAATGATCACTGCTTTGACTTTAATGTTTGCAATGGTTTTACATCCATTTCTGCCTTAACCAGGCAAGGTTGGTGTTACCAGGATCCCTTGACAGGTGAAGAAATGGAATATCTGAAGGATTAATTATTTGACCTTCCTAAGTAATGGAGCCTCCAACACACACACACACACACACGAATGTTCCATCCAGGAAATTCTTTGGGAAGAAACAACCCACCATGGGAAAGCATGATGGTGACAAAGTAATGGCAGGAACTCATTAAAAGGAATACCGCACAGCTATGAAAATGCACGGATAAATAGATGAATCTCAGACACTCAGTGAAAAGCAAGTGAAAAGCAAACATGAAAAATGCCTATGGGGGCTCCTGGGTGGCTCCGTCAGTTGAGCGTCCGACAGCAGCTTGGGTCATCGGTCTCACGGTTCGTGAGTTTGAGCCCCCGCATCGGCTCTGCGCTCACAGAGAGGAGCCTGCTTCGGATCCTCTGTCTCCCTCTCTCTCTGCCCCTCCTAACCATGCTCTCTCTCTCTCAGAAGTAAATAAATGTTAAAAAAAAAAATGAGGATTAAAAATAAATTTTAAAAACGCATAGAATTCCAAGGTTTCAAAAGCTAATCAAAACACAGTTCGAAGCTGTAAACTTATTTCGTGAAACTAGAAACAACCGCAAAAAAGAGACGGGGTCCTCACTGGGTAACGCACACAAAGGGCCTCAGAGGGCCTGGTAACGCCCCACTGGGAAGCGACTAGTATTCATTACAGAATTATTACCTGACGTATACGTGATGTATATAGCGGATGACGTCGCGCATAATAAAAAAGATGATGAAGGGACTACTTCAGGGGAGTTTTTTCTTTCCTCCTTGTTTTGTGCACTTTTGCCCATTCACCCTGGATCTTCCCTTCTTCTCACTAGGCCACCAGCTCGGCCTTTCATGGCTTTTCCTGCCAGCACAGAGCCCAAGGGTCAAGGAGGGAGATGACTGGAATGGGGCACGACTGACCTTCAATCTAACCGAGCAGCTTCAATGGAAAACATCTGATTCTTCCTCTTACGTCATCTGGGTGGTTGGGTTAGCGCATCTTTTCCTTCCCCTGATGATAAAGCATTTCTTTTGTCCATTAAATGCCACCTCCGAGCTAAAATGCATCCCAGCTGTGTTTGCCCCGCATCGTCCATGGCCGGCCTTTCCCAAACAGGCATAAGGGCCAGGGAAGGAATCCATTTTTGAAATGGCATAGGAATTAAGACTAGGAATGCATGTTAATCCCACCAAGAACACAAAGGGAACGACACTTCCCGGTGAAGTCTTTCCCCCCCCCCTTTCTGTAGCTTTATTTCTTCCATTGTGAAAGGCACCCACTTAGCAGCCTCAAAAAAGATCATTTTTCACGGTGCAGTGTGACAACTACGAATTATATATTTTGTGGTCCGAGCGCTCCCATTTTCCCCCCAATTTAATCTGAACCTTTCTGGTTCAACAAAGCAGCAAAAATCTTCACTGGCATTTTCATGTGCCTACTTAGCAGGCCCCGGAACGCAGTGGCAAAGATAAATAAGAATTCAAGATCACCGACAAGGCTCGAGTCGGTCCTCACTTAGCCAGGAAAGGTGAGCACTGGAGCAAGGAGTGATGACTCCGTGCATCTGGGAACCTTCTCTTCTGAAAGTGCCTTTGCCATCTGGCCAGAAACAGTTACGGCCGCCGCCGACCACAGTGAGCTTGTAGGCACGGAAGTTCCGATGAGCAAAGGGAAGAAGAAGAAAAGAAGGACAGAGGGGTGGGAATAGAGTCGCTGCCTGGCACTCGGCCTGGGAAGGCTCATCATTCCCTCCTCCGGGCCCTGCCTTCTGAGTTATTTCAGCCGAAGTCTGCAGAGTCAAGCTAAAGATAAAGGGAGGAAGAGCCAGTTGAGGTCACCCATCCCCCAGCACTTCTACCAAATAATCTTCACGTTTCTCTCCAGATCCACCGTCCACCCTCTTTCCCTGCTTCCTATCCCGGGAGACAGACCGACAGAGACAGCATCAGGGATTCATTCCCCTGCCCTATGGCTTTGGGATGGAGTCCACCAACAGACACGATGGATGGAAAGAGAGAGAGGTTGGGGTACGTACTCCCCAGCTCCCTCCCGACGGGACAGTGGTTGGATAGAGGCTGCTTTCTCTATGCCGCTGTTGCTACAGGGCAGCCCTGTCCTAGGGTTACCCCCGGGGTTATAGCTAACCCTGTGTTCTGTGAACCGCTCCCTCCTCTCCCCCCCTGCAGGGTTTGGCAGGCCAACAGCTTTCTCCTCTGTGGCGATCCCTAGGTGAGTCAGCATCCCTTGTCAATCTTGTGGATCTCTGAAACTTGGTAAATATTTTGCTAAACTCTCTTCAATCCCTCTTCTGGGTGTGCCATCTGTTTCCTGCTGGGATACGGACAGATAGAGCCTCCCACCTATCCCCGGGGGGTGGCATCTCCCGCGGTGCCACATCTTGGCACTCCCCTGAAGGGCAGGGATATAGTCACCCCAGTGCCTGACGCCCGGGGAGGTCTTAAAAACTGTCGAGTATACGGATGAGTAGAGAAAGATCTGGAGATTCAACTCAGAGCCATTTGTGATAAAGTGAAGAGTTGATGTCAAGAAAGAACATAACTACGTGTCCACGAGATAACGTCTACTAAGAGAAGAACAATTAAAGCTACTTATTACAGGGGCACCTGGGTGGCTCAGTCAGTTAAGCGTCCGCCTCTTCATTTCAGCTCAGGTCACGATCTCACGGTTCGTGAGTTTGAGCCCTGTATCAGGCTCTGTGGTGAAGCCTGCTTGGGATTCTCTCTCTCCCTCTCTCTGCCCCTCCCCTACTTGAGCTCTCTCTCTCAAAAGTAAATAAATAAACATTTTAAAAAGACTACATATTACAGTTGTATATACAGTCATAAAGAAGAGAGTCTAGGGGCACCTGGGTGGCTCAGTCGGTTAAGTATCCGACTCCGGCTCAGGTCTTGATCTCGCGGTCCGTGGGTTCGAGCCCCGCGTTGGGCTCTGTGCTGACAGCTCAGAGTCTGGAGCCTGCTTCGGACTCTGTGTCCCCCACTCTCTCTGCCCCTCCCCTGCTCACGCTCTCTTTCTCTCAAGAATAAATAAACATTAAAAAATTAAAAACAAAAAAAGAGAGTCCACGCTGATGAATGTCACAGGGAAGTCGAGCCTGAGAAAGGCCATTGAGTTGGCCGTGGAAAGGGCCCTGGTGCCCTTGAAGACTGGCACATCCGGGAAGCAGGCACCTCCAGGGCAGAGAAGAAAAGGGGCAGGAGGCAATTTCCCTTCTCAGTCGGGACCCCTGAGCTGGAGCCATGTGGAGAGCCATGAGCCAAGAGCTCCCGGTGTTTTGCATTCTAGCGATAACCCACTAGAATATATCATGTAAAAAGAATGATATTTATTAAAACGACAAATATGACCATACATCTGGAAATAACTGTAACCAATAGGGAGAAAATTATAAAATTCTAATAAAGGGAATAAAACGAGACATATCTAACTTGGCAGAGAGACGTGCTTTTGAATTAGAAGGTGCGATGCCGTGAAGACATAAATTTCTCCCCTTTAATGTAGAGGGAACGGAAACTCCAAAATTACCCCAGCAGAACACAGAGGTAAGAAAACTTAGATTTTTTCTGTTTTAAGAAGAAAAGTGGGCGGGGTGGCCCTATCCGATATTAAGTTAGCAAATAAAAGCAGTAAGAATTCAAGTGGCAGGGTCACCGGGAGGAAATTCTACATATCCACTGGGAAGCGAGCCTCTAAATATTGGATAGTCATCCCATCTTCCAAACATTAAGCCATAAAAATAACCCCGACTTTTGAAATTTGAGAAATTCCCTTCTAGTGCACTTGGGTCAACACCTAACTTGTGGATGACAGAGGAGCCTTGCCCATCTCGCACGGAGCCCGGGGATCCGGAGTTGCAGAGACCCGACGACTGCTCGGAAAAACTCAATCGCTCGGCCCACGTCCGTCTTCGGTTAGGCCCAAGCCACAAAGGCTCCATGGTGGCAGCAAAAATAAAGAGCCACGGCTGTAAATCGAGTCCGAGCCGCCTTCCTACCTCCCCCCCGTACGACGGAGGACATAATTTTCTCCAGGGTTACAGCTTAAACTCACGAGTTTACAGGTAACCAGCATTATTCTTCCAGAAGTAGGGATACGGCACTCACAACAGACACACAAACTCCAGGACGGATGGAGTCTGCAGCGAAATACGGTCTGGTGCCTTGTCAACTCGTAAAGCTCCTCAACATCCACGGCACACGTGTGCCCGTTCACGCACACACACACGCCAGCTAACGGTGCCACGCAGCCCAGTTGGGTGAGCGCGTGCGAGGGGGTCTCTGCAGAGGCTCGGCGCCTCCTGAAGGTCACGGAGTCTCAGGGAGCTCCTCTGCGATGCTACGGCATTTGGAAGTTGTAAACCTTACAATCGGGACATTGCAGCCATAAACTTCATAGTAAGCAATAATTCCAGGCGTATTCCCGGCCAACTTCTCAACAGGGACCACCCCTCAGAAACGCATGAAGAGGGGGCCACGGAGGGGCTTAAAACACACGGAAAATCTCCAATAATTAAGACAGCGAGACAATGGAACAAGAAATGATAGGCCCATGAGCGGAATGGAAAAGCTAGCCCGGAAACATTGTCAAAAGAGAGAGAGAGGAGAGTACCATCTGGGACACAAATATTAGTGATAATTACTCAGACTGACAAATGTCCTTTAGATGCAAAGCACTATACTGTACTAAGCATTTCAATTATCAGTATACAATACTTAACGTGAAACAAATATGCTAATCGTATCTGTGTTATATATATATAAATATTTTTTTTTCTTTTTTTTAAGTAGGCTTCACTTCCAGAATGGAGCCCAACGTGGGGCTTGAACTCACTACCATGCGATCAAGACATGAGCCGAGATCAAGAGTCGGACGCTGAACTGACTGAGCCACCCAGGTGCCCCATCGCATACGCATATTATTTCTAATTCATTACTCCAACGACTCTTGGGACTCCCTCTTGCGTATCTCTTGACCCTGTTCCTCCTCTGCATCCCTGGATTCAAGCCCAAGTCCTCGAGTTACTGCAGTCAACTCCTAACCCAGTCCTCAGAGGGAGACTAAGCCAGGGTGTGAGGCACACCAGGCTGATCACTGCCTGCTTAAAATTCATCAGTGCGTTCCTGCCGCTACGGGAAAAATCCAAACTCTCCATGTAATATACAAAGCCGCTCATTAGCTGACTCCCTGCCCAGCCTCGTCCTCCACCCTTCCCCCTGCCTCATAGTTTCTTCTGAGCTATCCCACACTCTGCTGACGCCTCTAAAAAGTCACTGCCCCTCTGTGCCTCCGCCAATCATCCTCGCGACTCGACACAAACCTACAGACCCTTTCTGAACACCGCCCTGGCCAGAGAGTCAGATTCCGCCTCTTGGTGGAAATCTCAACCAGAGCACGGCTCCTATCATATCATCTATGCCCTTGACGACTCAGTCACACTTCCTGGGAACAGGAAGACCTCTCTGTGTCTTACACACGCCCTGGCACATAGGAAGCGCTTCGTACATGTTGCACACGTGAACGAATAGCTGAGTGAGCCAAGCCACTGAACGCATGAATAAGTGAACGAGTGCATTATGAGCTGCACTGGCCAAATATATTACCACGTATGTTCTAGTGCTGACACAGACATCTCCTGGAGACATGTCAGAAACTGGTAAGCCCTGCTTCGTGAACTCCTAACAAATCATTATAAAATCCCCAGCTCATTTATTAGCGTGATGATCTTGACATTTGTTGACATCTGCATTATAATGATGTTGACATTTCCTGTCCCGTATCCTCAGTGCTTCTCAGACATGATGTCCGAAGGTTCTGTGAGTCTTGATATCTTGAACGAACTCACAGAGTTCAACCGTGTCAGCTGCTTCTTGGCAGAAGAGAACGGAATAAATCGTTCCTCTATCTAACGGCAAGAGTGCCCTCGGGATCCGACACAGAATCCTGAGTTGGAAGGAAGGAAAATTCAGCTGCTTCTCCACACCACCATCCAGCGCAGGACTTCCAGAGAGATGGCCACCCAGTTTCTGCTATAGTCCTCTAGAAACAAAGAACTCACCACCTTGCAGGGCAGGGCATTCCTGGTTTATCTGTCATGCAAATAGGTACACTTTCTTGTTATTTTCAGATATTTCAAGACATTATCATGACCTGTCTTCGTATTCTCTTTTTTCCAAGCTAAACATACCACTCCTCAGTCATGTGATAGGACCATGGTTTCCAACTTTCCATGATGTCTTAGCCTGCTCAGGTCGCTATAACAAAATACCATACATCGAGAGGCTTAGACCACAGACATTTGTTTCTTAGATTTGGAGGCTGGGAAGTCCAAAAGTAAGGTGCTGGTTCTTTGGTTCTTGGTGAGGGCTCTCTTCTCAGCTTGCAGACAACCGCCTGACTGCTGTGTCCTCACGTAGCAGAACAAGAGCAAGCTCTGGTGTCTTCTTCTCCTCTTAAGGGTACCAGTGCCATCACGGGGACACCGCTCCCATAACCTCCTCTAAACCGAACTACCTCCCGAAGGCCTCACCTCCTAATACTATCACATTGAGGGTTGGGACAGTAACACCTGAATTTGGCAGAAGGGGATACATACATCCACTCCATCACCCATGGTCGTCCGCCGTTGGATTCTATCCTAGAAGACAAAATGATGACTAACAGGTCTTTGGATGTGGCTCCCCCCGGGAGCCCAGAATACTGGAAGTACATTTTTGCCCATTAACCAAACTGTTCATGCAGCATTTGCAATTCCAAGAGATATGAATCATTGTTATGTGCTTGAAGTGCCTTTGGAACAAACTGTCCATAAATTTTCAAACTGCAGTTTTATGCAAAATGACATATCGTACATGTATTATGAACTTTATACTCCCTGGAATCTTTTCTACAAAGATTATTTAATTTGATCCTCAGAAGAGCCCTATCCACATTGCGCAGAAAGGAAAAGGGAAGCCCAGTCAGGATTACGAAGGCCCCTCAGACCACGGAGGACAGTCAGAGGTGGAGCCAAAACCTGGGTCGATGTGTTTCAGCTTGCCAGACATGCCTTAAGGAAATGCCCTCTCAGATTTCGTGCTTGATAAAGAGGACCAAAAGGGCCTGAATCTCCCTCTTCGTGCCGAGCAGACATTGGCACAAACATCCCCCTGTGCGTGGAGGTGATGAGCACACGCCTCCGGGCTGGCCCAGGCTCTAGCTGATGCATATGTCTGAGCGTGTAGACGAAAACAACTATTTCTAATAAAATAAAGAAGCAACGCACTTGGCACTCATCGAGATTGCCTAGAGCAGACGGATGAGAGACGCTGGCTGCACGGGTTAGTTGTGTCACTTAGCCTCGCATCACTCATAAAAACTACACAAGGGGGAAAAAAGGCTGACCTAGGGCTGGGTGGGAAATATGCTGAATTGGAGAAAGTCCCCCGCCGTGACCTACAAAATTCGCTGGCGTCAAATGCATGCAAGACATTGCCGACCATGCCATTTGCCACATTCGTCTGGCACCTGCCGGTCCTAAGAGGTTTCAGAGCAAACTCCCACTCCTCCCTTCTCATGCCCTGAACCCTCCTCCTAGGGTTCTATTCCTAATGAGAGGGGTTAAAAAGGGAGGGGGAGAAGGCAGTGAACTAACCTTCACCAATTTCTGTAAAAAGCATATACGTTTTCGGGGCGCCTGGGTGGCGCAGTCGGTTAAGCGTCCGACTTCAGCCAGGTCACGATCTCGCGGTCCGGGAGTTCGAGCCCCGCGTCGGGCTCTGGGCTGATGGCTCAGAGCCTGGAGCCTGTTTCCGATTCTGTGTCTCCCTCTCTCTCTGCCCCTCCCCCGTTCATGCTCTGTCTCTCTCTGTCCCAAAAATAAATAAACGTTGAGGAAAAAAAAAAAAAAAAGCATATACGTTTTCAATCCCATACGTAGACATCCACAGATTTTTGAGTGACGACGGTGGCCACGTCATAAGGGTAAATTACGAAATCAGAAAAGGGATGAGGAAGAGAAGACAACATAAAAGTGCACCCCTTTAGGGAAGTGTTGCTATCTCCTTCGCTCCTAAAAATCACCAGCATCACCTTCCCTTAATGTGCGCGCGTCCGCAAACACACACACACACACACACACACACACACACACACACGCCACCGCCGCCACAATCATCATCCACATCACCATCACCACCACTACCATGACCATCCCTGCTTCTAGGAACTAGAAATCATAAAACACCCATTCTCAAAGAGCTACTCAGAAGCACCACAAGTTTAAAAATGAACAGCCGGGTCCTCATAAAGAGACCCTGTTGGCTAAAGATCCCATTGACTGATAAGGACATTTCCCCTCTAAATGCTTCTCCAACGTGCTACATTAGACTTCTGTTCAGGAAATACATACTTTCTGCCCCCCACCTCCCTGGGAAGAGTACACATCCCCACCCCACTAATGTCGGGCCTGACCATTTTGCTGGGCAAAGGCTACTTCCCCTCCCTTAATTCTGGGCTTGGCCATGAAGCTTGGCTTGGGTCAACAAGGTACTAGAGGACGTGACCCGAGAAGAAGCTTGAAATGTGCTCGCGCTTGGCGGCTTTCACCTCTTCACCTGGTTTCAACATGACAACGGGCTTTGGGTGGCCCATTGGTCCAAGGAGGATGAGACGCACACGGAACAGCTGGGTGCCATCTGTAGCTAAAAAGCAAGCCCGGCCAAACTCAGGCTAGATTCGCCTATCTGAAGACACAGGAGAGAAAGAAAGACTCCAGGAAGAGCTCACTTACATTTTTTACCTGAGCAACAAAGAATTTTGGACGTCGGTGCCGTTCAGTAAGATGGAAAACGGGGGGAGGAAAAGATTTTGGATACGAGGGGGCGTGACACAGAGACAAGCATTCCGTTGGGACACACTGAGTTGGAGACGCCCACGAGATGTCAAGCATATAGGGGACGAGGTCAGCTTTAGAGATACAAAATTAGCATTGACCCAAGTGTCCGAAGGGAATTTAAAGACATGGTCCTTGAGTCACCTAGGCAACAGAGATACACAGAGAACAAGGAAGCCTGAACGCCGAGCCCTGGGCACTCCAACAGGCAGGGGACAGAAAGAGAAGAGCCGTGACAAGAAAATTGGCATGGAGACAGAAAACCCGGAAATGGTGGATTTCGGGAACGCTCCCTTGGATTTGGTCATGCCGAGGCACCAGTAAATCCTGCAAGACCAGCTTCAGGGAACCAAAACCTGGTGCAGGCTCGAGAGAGAACAAGAGAGAACGAATGAAGGCAGCAGGTACAGGTAATGCTTCCAAGGCGCCTCTGTAAGAAAGAGCAGAGAAATATGGCGCTCCTTCTATTCTAGATCATTACGGGAAACAGGTACCCTGACAAAAGCATCAATCAATAAATAAGCCTTGGCATGCCGAGGATTTGGGTCTGTGGACCCCCGGGCCCTCTCTGCCCTGGTGGGACGACGGCCTCACGCAAATCCCGGCCACGAAACTCGCACGTGTGAAATGGGGGCTGAAAAGCGTCGGAGACCCCTTGTATTCTCGGACTCCACGCTCCTCTCCGTGCAGCCCCGGTGTGAAAACGCATGTGACAGAATGAGGACACGAGCAAGAAAGCTCATCTGTCGGGAAACGAAGGATGTGGAATAACCTGGCGGCATCTGGAGACCAGCGGACTTCCAAAGGCCTTTGCTCCAGGGGTTCCGCGGTTACGTGCGGCCCGCACGGTGGGCAGCTGTGAGGTCCCAACACCTGACGCAGAGCGTCAGAGCCCCGTGGCATCGCAGTAAGCCGGAAGAAGGGAAGCAAGAGGCAAGATCCTTCCGGACCTGGGCGGGCCCAGCTACAGCAACACAGGCACTAGCTTAGGACTGATCGCTCCGTGGACAAGTGGCAAAATCCAACCTCTTGGAGATTCAATAAATTCAGCAGATGCAAAAGAGCCCCCCCAAATATATGAATCCCCAAATCTCAGGCTTTTGGGCTCATCCAGGGCCACTCCAGTCCTCGACCTAATGCAGGATACACCTCCTCCAACTGTGCCGCCGGGATGGAATCCAGCCTCAGAATAAACGCCTCCGGAGGTTCAAACTCACACGCGAGCCCCCAAACAGCCTCCTCCGTTGGGTTCCTTTAAATTTTTTTTAATGTCTGTTTATTTTTGAGAGAGAGACCGACAGACAGACAGAGCGTGAGCAGGGGAGGGACAGGGAGAAAGGGAGACACAGAATCTGAAACAGTCCCCAGGCTCTGAGCTGTCAGCACAGAGCCCGACGCGGGGCTCGAACTCACGAACCGTGAGATCATGACCTGAGCCGAAGTCGGATGCTTAACCGACTGAGCCACCCGGGCGCCCCCATTGGGTTCATTTTAGATGTTCTCTGAATAGGGTTAATATCGGCCTCACCATTTGATATTTCACACGTTGGTCTTAATTCTGCCTGGGAACACACAGAAAAAGGCGGCTTCCTCTGAGCCCCGGAACGATCACTGTCGCCACCATCCCTGGAGCACAAGGCCTCTGTGGCCGGGACAGGTTTCTCCGTCTTTTCTCCTCCCGGATCGTCTCACATGCTCCTGATTCCTCTATGTCCCATGTCACTTTGCTTCCTTCCCTTGCTGGAGCCCCCCACTGAGGAAAACAAACAGGAGGCAGAGCAGAGGTAAGTGTTCCACGGAGAAGCCTACGGCCCTGGTTCTCAGTGCGGCCAACAGCCTCGACCTGGAGGCTGCAGGTTTAGGCAGGTGGAAGAGTCTGGACACTTCACTAAACGGAGATGCAAGTGAATGCAACAGACCAAAAGAAAACACAGTCTCACGCCCCAGCCACTCTCCGCCTCGTAGAAAATGACCTTCATGGCAAGGGTTAGTGGAAACGACCTATGAGAAACACCCCGAACTTATTGCTCTTGGCTTGAGAAGAACCTGGAAGCCTTTTGGGGGAAGTGATGACCCACACAACACATGCACCCTAAGAGACCCCCAACACAGACGTGCCAGTTTCCGCTTCCAAAGAGCTGCAGTGAATGCACGCGGAAAGAGGGCCTCCGTGGCCCTTCTTTCTGGTATCGGGGCCACTCCCGCCCCCCCCCCCCCAGCTAACCCCGGGGCAGAGAGAGACAGAAGCAGGCTCCAGGCTCCGAGCTGTCTCAGCACAGAGCCCGAGACAGGACTCGAACCCACAAACGGTGAGACCATGACCTGAGCCGAAATCGGACGCTTAACCGACTGAGCCCCCCGGGCGCCCCAATTTTCTGTTCTTCAGGAATAACCAACTACTATAACTTTTCCATCCCCTTGTCTGCAGAGCAATAAACTACACACCCACACTGTCCTTCAGGTGTGTTTTATTTTGCAAAAGTAGAAAAACCCACTGTCCCTATAAGGATGAAGAAGGACATCTGCACCCCCACCCCCACCCCCCGCCATAGCGCCTAATAGCCAAACTTAAATGATCTTTTTCCAACTCCACTAGGGGCGGGAGTTTTTTTCAAGTGGACAGCCTCGCGAGCTCTTCGTGAATTTTCCTGACATCTCACATGACAAAATGTCCCCTTTATTCCCTCCCCGAGGCTAACAATTGCAGCAACTCGACCCGTCACATTTAATTTCCTTTTAAAACCAGGTTTCTGAGGGGGCCCGGCATCTACCACAATAGTTGCCCTGGAAGGCTTCCAATAAGCCAGTAGCGGCCTCCAACCCAATATGTACTCATTGTTATACAAATTGCCTTCATAGAGAGAAACTCTGAGTCAATATGCATTTTCTCCCCCAACCGGGCGTGCTCTCTCCCTAATTAGCTTTCACTGAGCTATGGCTCACCATTTTTTAAGGTCAAAGAGTCTCCTTTGCAAAATATTCACCTGATACATTGAAGATTTTTTTTTTCTGAGGCTGCTTTCATTCTAGATAATTATTCTTTGCTAAAGAGAAACAAGGTCTATAAAGTGGGAAAGTCTACGGCTCTCCCCAGCGTGGACTCTGGATTGGGATTTTAGGTATCTCTCTTTGGGGGAGCCCCTCCTTGCCAAGCCCGCCGAGCACAACCAGTGCACGATCCGCTGTGAGCACGGCTCGGAAGGCGGTGGCCACAGCGAGACGCGTGTCAGGGGTGCACCAAAGGGAATAGAAAGGGAGAGAGTCATTCCGTCAGCCAACATAGATCCGTGAGGCACTTACTCTGCCCCAGAAGAGATCTGGCCACAAAGAAAACAGGCACAATTCTTGGGCTCATGCACCTTACAGGCTAAAGGGGGAAACGGACACGAAGCAACTAATGACACAAGTAATTAAAGTACGTCAAGGGCAACAGGTGAGGTGTACCGCACGCACATGCCCTGTCACATGTTGCTGGGTGTTGAGTTCCCAACTCCCGGGACCTCAGCATGTAACCCTACTTGGAGAGAGGGTCTCCACCGGGGTGGCGGAGTTCAAATGAGGTTACCACAGTGGCCCCTAATCCAATCGGACCAGCGTCTTCTTACACCCCAGGGATGAGCACAGGCAGGAAGACCTCCATGTGGAGAGGGCATCTGCAAGCCAAGGGGAGAGTCCTTGGGGCAAACCCATCCCACAGGCACCCTGATCTTGGACTTCCAGCTTCCAGAACTGTGAGGCGACGAAATCCTGTTCTATAAGCCCCCCGCCCCGGTCTGTTATATTATATTATGGTAGCCCCAGCAGACCGATAACACACTCACAGATGACCCTGCCAAATTCTCAAGGGCTTTTTAGCAATGGTGACATGGAAGGGGCAGCCCACACCAAGGTTTTGATCCAGGCAAACAGACAATGCTGAAAATTGACGGGCGGAGGCAGACACAGGGACAGCTGGTGTGGGAAGGTAAGCGATATTCTAGAGTGATGTCCTCTTCTGTCTCGGTGACCGCCAAGGTCCTTCTCGGCTGCAGCGTCTTCTGCTTCCCCCACACAAGGGACCCGTAAGAACAAACGCCCAGCACAGCCATCTACATCCTTAAACGTGAACGCTCCTATCCCTTCGCCGGCCCTTCTCAGGAATTTAAGGAGTCAAGGGAAGACCCTCCCAATTGTGTCCTTGTCATGACTCCACACGGACCAGCTGTGCTACCCTGCGTCATCTCTCCACGGTTCTGGGAGTTTCCTCAGTTACAAATCGCGGACCTCGTCCTGAACCACAGCATCCGATCTGTGCTCCAGGCAAAACAGAAGCGTAAGCTGGGATCCCTCTCCACTTTCTCGATCTTGTACGTTATTCATCCTCTAACCCCCCCCCCCCCAAATTCTTTCTCCATCCACCTTTGTTCTCATTAGCTCAAGTGTTTATTTTTTAAACTCTATTTCACTCAAAAAGTATTCTCTTACCAACCTACTTTTAACACCTGTCTCAAATTTTATTCCTTCTATTTTGTATTTTTAAAAATTTTAACCTTGTCACTTTCAGCTTACCTCCTTCATCAGAAATCTCAATTTGTGCCTTGTTTTATTGTCTGGAAACATTTTTACTTTCTTTCTGTTGGCTTACTTGCTTTGAAAACTCCCTTAACCTTCTGCCCTCCTTTTAGGACACCGGTGTTTCTTGAGGATTCATTTCCATATTGGCCAATATGGTCTTGGCAAGGGAAACAGGGGAGGGATTCTTCCCACCCCCTCCCTCAGCTATGCAGAGAGGCTCCCTCACCCCCAGGCCTTCCCAGACCACCTAACGTAGCTCTCCAGAAATATACCTCCTCGAACGGTCCTACAACCTTCCAGGTAATGCTCCCCGGGTCTAGAGCGTGCAGTTGGCACATCTAAGTTACCAGATGGACGATTCAAGAAACACAGAACTTTCTGACCCTTCTATGAGGAAGTGACGGTTTGGGAACCGGTACCATTAGACATTGGATGTGGGCCAAACTAGGCCCAAATCCATCACAGTGTGGAGGAAGTGGTGAATGGGAAGCCATTCCTGGAGAGAAGAAACCAGGTGACCATTGGCTTTGCCTGTATCCAACCTGTGACCTCTGGGATGCTTATTTCTGAATTGCCCCCCTCCTTCCTCCCTTCTTGGCTGAATTCTGGAAACCTATCCTTGGTGGGGGAGGAGGAGGAAGCAACTTCTCTGAGCTTATGAAGGTTCCAGAGTAGCTGACTGGAGCGGAGCTCAGCCCAATTCCGGCTGCAAAGCCAGACGCTGTCTCACAGGGTAGCTCACCCATAATGTGTTGGGGCAAGCGGTACCTACCAAGGATATGGAAACCTGGACCAGAGGTGGGCCATTCTCTCTGCCTGCACTCTGGTGAAATCCTTGGGGTTTAGGGGAGAGCCTGTAACTGGGCTTCCACAACCTCTAGTCTATCCCCCAACCCCCAAAGAGCACATTCGCTTTTCTATGGGGTTTTCAAGCCTGATGGATGATCAAATCTATTTTCAGAGCTAAGTCATTTAACTGTAGTACCTGTGATGAACGGTCTTCGGTTCTCTCCTGATACGTGTCCCCCACTGGTTTGCCATGTAGGATCCAAGCCAAGGGAGAAACTCCCTTCCTCCTCCCTGCCCAACAGTTTGCTTAGAGCAGCATTTTTCTGTCTGTGCCTTTTCAGGTCTCCACTGGCACACCCTTGGCTCACTCCCTGCGGAGGGGCTTGACCCTCAGGCTATCTCCAGCCATAAGAAGCTTCCTCATCTGGTGGGATCACCAGTGAACCCCACCCCAGCGTGGCTTAGCTGGAAGGCCTGAGCCACATGAGTCTTTGCCAAGCCTACATACACCGCACACCTTTGGGAACCAGGCATCCTCATTGGGTTCGTCAACTTTGCCGAGGGCATGTGGTCCCCTATTCCCATCTCGGCTGACGGACACAACACAGAGTTAACTGGCCAAACAGCAAACCCTCACTCCGGATATTGTCAGGAAGCTTCACTTTCAAGCTCCCTGCTGCTCGGGTTACAGAGAAGGTCAGTAGCAATAAAATAACATCCACAGAGAGGCTTTCCGAAATGAAATACAGGGCGGCCATCCCTCTGAAGACTCGAGAGTTATTTTGGGAATAAATCTAATCAACGCTGAGCTGCACACTGGGTTTGCCTCCTAGAAAACGGGGGTCTACTGGACTGGTGTGTTAAGGGCCTACTGAGGCCGTCCCTCCGAGCTGTCTTCCCAAACCCTTTCTCCTCCGCTCGCACCTCCTTCCTTGCTAACAGAACCTTGACCGGGTGGCAATCGGCCCAGCCCCACAATGATCAAGGTGGCGTAAGCCCATCACGCCCCACTGCTGGACGCTTCTCCAGCCCTTCTGCTGCTCAGGGGTGTCACATGACCTTGCTGTGGCCAATATAGGGGAGAGACCCCTAAAGAGCAACCGCTCCTCTCTGATAGAAAGGAAAGCCCTTTGACTCCGCTTGAGATGCCCACCCTCAGGGCATGACATCTGGATCAACCACGAAGCCAGCAGTGCGAGCGATCGGGACTAGAACCACGCACCTGACACCTCAGAGCTCCTAAAGAGCCTGGGACCTTGGACTTCTAGGATTCCTGTTAGGTAGACGATAAATGTCTTCGTGGTCTCTGACACCACCAGCTCTTCCGGGATTTGCAAACAAACGCAATGAGGCACAATTTGCCTCACGTGCCCCTTGAGGACACCGTGATAGGACTCGGGGTCAGCCCACTTCCGGGAACTCTCTTTAGGGTCTCGGCACCAGGCTTGGGTGTGCTGCCCCTGACCCGCTTTATCCCGGAGACGAGCTGAGCCACCTGGATGACCTCTCTTCGTCGAAAGCACCAGCGCAGATTCCGGTTCCGTTTCTGGCAAATGCGCGGAAACCGAACGCGTAACGCTATTCAAGTTCACGTGGCGCCTAGCTTCCTTCCTGCTGTCCCCTCGTCACGAATTCCCCTCCACACAGCTACGACTGCCACTACAATATAACGTTCGCTATCCATACGGGTCCTTCTGTCGTATGTCATTTTCCTGGGGCCTAAACCATTTTTGAAATCAGTACGGGAATAAATACGAGTAGAAGATACTTTGAGGGGATCTGTGGGGTAAGTGACCCAGTGAAGGTCTCCACAAAGGTAATGGGAACCCAAAGGGAGTGACGGCGCCCTCGCCTTGCAAGGGGCGTGACCAGCTTCCCTAAGGAGGCAACATGAGGATTTCACTCCGAAAAGCATGCAGTGTGTGCCAGGCCAAAGAGAGGCGGGAACGGCATGTTCCCAGGGGAAGGAGAGGCATCAACTTCAAATCACAGAAGGAAGAGGCAAGTTCGGGGCAGCAAGAGATGGGAGACAGGCGAGCTGGGAAGGGTGGTAAGGCCGGAGGAACAGACGGGAATCAGACTGCAGAGCCTCATGGGTTTGGGTTTCTGGGTCTCTTTCTCTTTGGGAAAGAGAAAACACGTGACCTGGTCTGCGTGCGATGATACAAAGTGACCCTGACTGACACAAGTCAGAAGAATGACACCGAAGGGAGAAAAGTCCATTTGAAGGTGACCTCAGCTGTCCAAGTCAGAGGAAAAAGGACTTGAGCCAAGAGACGCGGTGGGTGGAGCCAGCAGAGAGGAAGGAAAGATTCTCCGGGAGCGGAGCCCAGAGGGCTGGCCAGGCCACCTCCATACTCCCAAGACACGTCGCATCCACTCATTCACGTGCCATGTTTACTAATCTGCAAAGTGTCCGACACTCTGTAGGGTTCTGGGGATACAAGGGGTTCTCAGTCTACTCTGACAGATAGACAAGTTTGCAGGGAGCCTTACATGGAGCCCACGTTAAATACGTAAGCGCTAAATCAAACGGGGGGGGGGTGTTTAGTACAGAAGTTCAGCAAAATTATATGCTGTGTGTGTGTGTGTGTGTGTGTGTGTGTGTGTGTGTCTCCTCCCTGAGAAAAGCATACAGATCTCGTGACATCAGACCCACCGCCTCTTTTGAGAGCAGTCCTAGAAAAGGCAGCGCAGAGGCATGAGAGCGGAAACGGAGCAGCCTCGGTGTTGGGACAACCCTCAGAAACACCGGTGAGATCACACACCGCTTCAGTCCCAGGCCCGGCAGCCAGACTGCCCACCTCCGACTGCAATTCAGTCCTTCTCTCTTCCTCTGCACACAGCCTCTGAGGCTCGACAAATGTGAGTCGCCATGACAACAGTGGCACCATTCCTACATAGCAGGCCTTTATGTACTTTCTGCGTCCAGACTTGCCATCTTGCCCCTGGGCTCTCCCCCACGTGACTGCACGCCCCCTAACCCACAGCCTTCAAACCTTCCCCTTCAAACACCCATCACCCTGGATCAGGCTCCACCTGCCCCCGTTCCCGTTTTCTCCCAAAGGCCTCGCCTCAGTCTGGCCCCTTGCGGACAACCACAAACTGTGAAGGAAGTATCCCAATGAAGTACCCTTTACCATCTCTCAGAGCCAGACAGACACCTACGCTAAAAGAAGGAAACGCGTCCACCAACGTTCCGTTCCCAAAAGATCGCTCCAACCCAAACCTACCAACTGCCTGGAGCTTAACTTTAGCTTCTCTTGTCCTGGTTCCTTCTCCCAAGTGGGCTTTGGAGAATACGTCCAAGAAGAATCCCCACTTTGGGGAAGGTCTTCCTTGATGGCATCCCCTCCGTGTTCTCCTAAGACGTATCTCCATCGCCACGCATGCATGACGTATTATAGTTTTCTGTCTGGATGCGTCTCTCCTCCAACAGACCATGAGATTCCTCTTTCAGGGCAGAAACTGGATCCTACTGTCTCTGAGCACCAGCACCTGAGAACATGACGCACCCCCAGCGGAAAGTCACAAAGGTGCTGGGAACCACAAAGAGATACCACCTCCCGCCCACCGGATGGCTATGTCAAAAAACAAAAACAAAAAAAAGAAAGAGAAAACGAAAAAAAAAAAAGAAAAAACAAACAAACAAAAAAACCACAAGAAAACACAGAAAAGAACAAGGGTTGATGAGGATGTGGAGACACTGGAACCTCATACACTGTGGGAATGTAAGACAGTGCGGCTGCTATGGAAAATGGTGTGGTGGCTCCCCGCCACCCGCCCAAAAAGTAAAAAACAGAAGTATCAGACGACCCAGCAATCCGCTTCTAGGTATACACACAAAAGAATTGAAAGCAGGGTCTTCCAAGAGATATTTGCATTCACGAGGCAGAATGTTCACGGCATCACTCACCGCAGCCAAAGGGTGCAAGTAAGTAAAACGTCCATTCATCCAGATGAATGGATACGCAGAATGGTCTATCCAGACAATGGAATATTATTTGGCCTTCAAAAGGGAGAAAATTCTGACATGTGCTCCAACATGAATGAGCCTGGAGGACATTGTGCTAAGTGAAATAAGTCAGTCACAAAAAAGACGAACGCTGTATGATGCCATTTATATAAAATCCCTATAGGAGTCAAATTCACAGAGACAGAAATGAGAATGATGGCTGCCAATGGCTGGGGAGAGGCGAGACCGAGGGGTCATTTAACGGATCTAGAGTTTCAGTGAATGTACTTAAAACGACCGTATGGCATGCTTACAAATGGTTAAGATGGTAAATTTTATGCAATGTATATTTTACCACAATTTTTAAAAAAAATTTTAAGTATAAATCAAATCATGATACTCTCCTGCTTATGACACCCAGTGGTTTTCCAGGGAACCTAGACTATTTAAAAAAAAAAAAAAAAAAAAAAGTTGCAAATGAATTGTTCGGGAACCATCTTAAGTGGCCAGTTAACAACTAAGATCTCTGCAAGATCCAAAATGTTAGTTAAAACACAGAAACTCTCTTGGGGCGCCTGGGTGGCGCAGTCGGTTAAGCGTCCGACTTCAGCCAGGTCACGATCTCACGGTCCGTGAGTTCGAGCCCCGCGTCGGGCTCTGGGCTGATGGCTCAGAGCCTGGAGCCTGTTTCTGATTCTGTGTCTCCCTCTCTCTCTGCCCCTCCCCCGTTCATGCTCTGTCTCTCTCTGTCCCAAAAATAAATAAACGTTGAAAAAAAAAAAAATTTTAAAACACAGAAACTCTCCAGTTCCACAAAGGCGGGGACACCTGATAACCAGCCTGACGTGTCCTTTGCCACTGACCCCATGTGGATCTATGAGGACAGCATCCCGGAGCGGGGCCCCGCTGTGGCCGACTATAGGACATCCACCAAAAAACAGGCACTCTGAGCATAACGGTCGATAGATTTCCTCTTTAAACGTGACGTTAATGTCGGAGAAGACAACCGTTTCCACAAAAGATAGGGCCAGACTTGAAGAACAACTGCTAACAATTTCACTCCTGGGAACTTCCGGGACAGAATCTGCCATCCTGAGGGAAAGAAAAACGTATTCTCCTCGTGGGTCAGCCAGAGAGAAAAGAAAGCAATTGTGGTGCTTTAGCCTGGAGCCAGAATTGATCTGCAATTGAAGGAGAGTCACCGCAGGAAAAAAAAAAAGTAGGGGAAAGATTTGCTAACACAGAAAGTTTCTGTCTGAGCATTTACTAGTCTGGGGAACGGGAGTTTGAAAAAGAAATAAATAAATAAGCCCCTCCCAAGAAACTAGCAAAAATTAAAATGCGCTCGAAGCCTTTTTTTTTTTTTTTTTTTTTTTTGCTCCAAATCGGATTATGTTCGACAGAAGAAAAATAATGAAGTCAGGGATTAAGGTATTTAATTTTAAGAGTCTGTACACCTGCATCTCTATCTACATCTACCTCAATTCCAACCTTATTCTTTCCATGTCCCCACTGTATTAGTGGGCGGGGGCTGCCCTAATGAGACACCACAAAGTGGGTGAAATTTATTTTCTTACAGTTCTGGAAGCTGGAAGTCCACACTCAAAGCGCCAATGGGGCTGTCGCTCCTCGGCTTACAGACGGGATGCCTGTCTTCCCTCTGTGTTTGGTGTCCTACCCTCCTCTTCTTTGAAGAGCATCAGTCAAATTGGATCAGGACCCACCCTGATGGTCTCATCTTCATTTAATGACCTTTCAAAGGCCCTCTCCCCAAATGCTGCCACATTTGAGGTACTGGGGTTAGGACCTCAACACATTATTTTTAGAGTGACACAATTCAGTCCCTAACACCCAGAGAGGGAAAAATACTACACCTCTAAGTAAAACACTAAACTTTCCGGTAAAACTAGCAACGGATGCTCACGTAGCAGATCATTTTCTAGCAAAAACACCCAGATAGGAAGCACGAACGGAAGCTCTCCAAACGGCAGGTATCCCGTCGGCACAGGTAGGCAAACGTCAGGAATCTGCATCTCGGCACCCCTGCAAACTGAGTGGTGTCTCCCGATCGGACCTTGCTATAGTCCAAGAATGATGCCCTTGACGCATTTCCTAACAAAAACCCGCATGTAACACTGCTTCATCAAAACCCTCTCCACTTCCAGCGGTTTGCCCATTGATTGAATGTAACCAAACACTTACAGAACTACTCAGGGTCATTAGGTAATTTCCCCAAGGTCATTCAAGCTGCAAAGGGAGACCCAACGCCTGAACCCATGTGGTCGTCCCCTCCCCCATAGCTTCAGTTTCCACCTGCACACTGACGGATCCCTAACCCATCTCTCCATCCCATTTCATTTCATTCAGTTCTAGACCTGTACGTGCTGTCATTGACTCTTCCACTAGGGAAGTCAGTATTTTTTACGCCTAACTTCCCTTCCTCTTCTGTGCTTTGTCTTTTTTTCCACTGGGGAAACAAATACTAGATTTCTGAGGAAAGATGGCAGATTGAGCGTACCTATGTAATTTTGTCGTCTCTCCAGCACCCCACCTAACACGTCGGAAGAGGGGTTTACGTTTTAAGGCACAAATCCTCACGGACGGGGCACGCAGAAAAGGAGGCAATAGGAAGGATTTGGGAGGCGGGCCGGTTTATGGACGAGTGGTAACAAACCAGACAAAAGGGGCAAAGCTGCATTTCGAGCCGACAGTGAGGAAAGAGGAGTACCACCTTGGTTCCCTCCACAGGAGCCCTTGAAATACACAAGAAACTAGCCCTTGAAATACACAAGAAACTACGGCACCAGGAACAGCAGCCGTGCACATGTGGTGCCCGACTCTCCCTTCCAGAAAGAACCTGCCAGTGCACAGCCCCCAGCTGTTAGGACCTTTGGGGTCGGCCTCGTCTTGGGCGCAGTGGCCACGGTCTTCCCGGGCAGCCCCAGCCAGTGACTGAACACGGCCAGGATACTAGCGCCTAATCGTTCCCGCCCGGTGCGCGAAAGACAACCAAGAATCCACCAAGAGCCTGACTCTTGTCAGATCTGTATCACGGTCTGAGGCTCACCCTGCCCATCCCTAGACGTGTCACATCTGCATTGTCTCTTTCTTTCTCTGTTTCTCTCTGCTTGCTTTCCCTCTCTCTCTCTCTTCCTTTCTTTTCGGATGTAATTTAGTCAAGATGAGGTCGTGCTGAATTAGGATGGGCCCTAAATCCAACAACTGACGTCCTTATAAGAAAAGGACACGCACACAGACGAAGAGGTTCATGTAAAGATGGAACCACCGATTGGAGTGATGCCCCTACAAGACGAGGAACAGTCAGGATGGCCCGCAGCCACCGGGAGCTTTTAGAAAAGGCAAGGAAGGATCCTTCCCTGGAACTTCAGAGGAAGCACGGCCCCGCGGACACCTTGATTTCAGACTTTGAGGCTCCAGAAATCTGAGAGAACAGATGCTCAGTGTTGTAAGCCACCCAGTTTGTGGTCGATGTGTCACCGACGTCCTGAGAAACTAACACAAGGGTGCAGGTGACCTGGGACAAGTCACTTAACCTCTCTGAGCCTCAGTTTCCTCATCTGTGATGGGGGGATACTAATACTAGGATTAATTCATAGGGTTGTTATGATGGATTGAGTAAAAGCGTGGTAGTTACTTCTGTGTGTCAACTGGGCCGGCCACAGGGAGCCCAGATTACACATTCTTTCTGGGGGTGTCTGTGTGGGTGTTGCTGGTGGACCAGCGGACTCTGTTCACCCATCCGTAGGCCGCCCTCCCCAGTGCGGGTACCATCACCCGGCTAGAACAACAGGCAGAGGAAGGGGGAATTCAATCCCCTTTTACTGTCTGCCTCGCTGTCGAGCTAGGACAGTTCACCTCATCTTCTCCTACCCTCAGACGGGGATAATGTCATCGGCTCCCCTGCTTCCCAGGCCTTCAGACTCAGACTGAATCACACCACAAGTGCCTTGAGCCAATTGCTACAATAAATACCTTTCTCTCCCTTCCCCCCCCCCCCACCCCCCACCCCAGGACACTAACCTCTCCTGGTTTTTTTCTCCCATCCTATGATCAGTGGCTTCTTTTCAGTCTCCTTTGGAGATTCCTTCTTATTTTCTGGCTTCAAAAGGTGGCCCCAGGCTCATCCTCAGCTTGTTTCCTTTCTTTCTCTTCCCTTCTCAGGCTCCCTTCATTGCCTAAGTCCCTAAAGTCAGTCCCATGCGCTAAATACTCGCCACACATCGGTGTTCTGTCCATCCCAAGCTTCTCCCTTCAACTCTAAACTCGGATCCCCACCGGTGCACACAGCATCTCACCCTGGGTGTCCCACAGGCATCCCAAGCTCAGCATCCCAGCCCCAAGTTCCCACGGCCCCTCCCAAACTCGCCCCTCCCACGTGCCCCCCCATCTCATCCCAGAGCAGCTTCAGGTTTCCAGCCGCCCTCTGGGGCTCCGCACCTGCCCTCAACCCACCAAAGGCCTCAGGAGGCCCTGTCAGCCCTTCCTTTGAAATACACCCAACACTGACCACTTCCTCCCACCACGTCACTACCGTGTGCCCCAAAAGCCACCTGCTCATCCTCCTCCTTGCTATCCCCTGGCTCCTTTTGCACGTGCTGCCCCTTGGGCCTAAAGTCCTTCTGTAAGGCATCTTCCCTTCCTAAATAAAAGCAAACCTCCTGCCATCCTCCATCCCCTACCCGGCCTTATTTTCTTCCCAGCCGTCATCGTCACCTTACGGAGTATGTAGACAGTTGCTTCGTCCGTCCCTCCAGATAATAAGCCCCAAGAGGCCAGGGACTTTGCGTTCCCAGAGCCTACACCAGGCCTAGCACTTTGTAAATGCTCAAAAATCATTTGCTGGGTGAAAAAGAGCAAACTGAATCCATGAATGAGTGAATACCGCTTGAGTTCTGCCGATTCCCTGAAGTAGGAAAGCTGGCCCAAACCAAAGAGCGGGTTCTAGGCGTGTTTTGTACAAACAAGCAAGGTATGCTTGAGAGCTGAGCCAGAGAAGTTAGAGTTGAAAGCTTCGCGGACATTCTTGAGGGACACGTTCATTTCATATTTTTGACGGACCCAAATACACACACGTGCTCCCGGAGACACGTGTGGAGAAATAAAAGCCAGCTCTGGCCTACTCTCTCCAGATAACTCTGATGTGGTCGTTTTTAAAATACCTGCCTCACAGCCGCCCCTGAGGAGTTCAGCTCGTATTTGGATCCTGGAGAGACAAATGTTCCAAGTTTTGTTAGACGTCCAGAAAGAGAAATACAAAGGGCTAATCGCAAATGTTCAGGGTCAAGTCTTGCAAGGAATGTGGCTCTTCATCAACTGTAAGGGCGTCTTCTTCAGAGGGGAGGCCAACCTAATCTGAGTCGCGAAGAAACAAAGAGAGTCATTTCCCAATAGGAGAGTATCTGTGAATCGCTCCCGAAGAAGGGATCAATGTGCTAAGTATCCGTAATGACGGTCTTAACAAGAAAGATTAGAATCAGACATCTTTGCAGCGCAAGTCAGAAAAAGCACCGTATCTGTATTTGACCACGCTCTCTTTCCCCTCAGGCATCCCAAAGTATATATGAGCGGCGGTTATTAACAGACCCCACCAATTCGGACGCAGGGATCGCTCACGCAGAATGGGCTGGCTAATTTCACTTTGGTGTAATTTATGAAGCAAATGAAAAAAAAAAACAAAAACAAAACAAAAACATAGCAATGAAGTGACACCAAGAAGCCTGGCATGCCTAACCTACAGAAGCCATCCTATTTTTAAGGGTCTTAGTATGCTAAGTATACTTAGTATACTAATGAAATGAAATATAATGCATGAAAGTTGTTTCTCCTGATCTCAAATGAGTGCCCCGTGTTGAATAAGGCAAGTTCAACAGAATTGCAAGGGAGACAGTTTTCGTTTTGTTTTGTTTTGAACCAGATGAGTCATGCTATATTTCTGGAAATAAGAAATTTGGTGTAACTAATAAAATCCAGTGAAACAGTATTTCTGGGTTTTCACCAACTCAGCCTGGCTACCTCTCCCCGCTGCGGTAACCTTCCGCGCGGTGAAAATACCTCAGCCTGGAAGCGAAGGACAAGACTGTGCACCCAGAACAATCAAGAGAGGGTACATGTGCGCACACAGCCTTGCACACGTATGCCTGTATCTTTCAATCCCTGAAATTACTGTATAGAGTTCCAAGGTGGCCATTTAACTTAGGGAATGCTCATTTTTGAAACATAAATTTCAGTGTATGTTTAAGAACCCATCTTATGATCATGCTTTGTTCCTACTTAGACTATTTTTTTTAAACGCTTATTTTTATTTTTGAGACAGAGAGAGACAGAGCATGAACGGGGGAGGGTCAGAGAGAGAGGAAGACACAGAATCCGAAGCAGGCTCCAGGCTCTGAGCTGTCAGCGCAGAGCCCGACACGGGGCTCGAACTCACAGACCGCGAGATCATGACCTGAGCCGACGTCAGATGCTTAACCGACTGAGCCACCCAGGCGCCCCTAGACTATTTTTAAAGTTACCACCCATAGCAGGTGCCTCACCATCCTACCCTGGGTAAAGAAAACCAGAAGCTACCAAGAAAAGGTTCATTCAGATGAAAGTTAAATTCTTTTCTCATCTAAGTAGACTCCTTAATTTATCTACCATTTACATTACTCACTGTTTTTTCAACTTTATTTTACCGTGATAACAACACTCAGCATGCGCTCGAACCTCTTAACAAATTTGTAAGTATCCAACATTGCATCCTCAACTGTAGGTACGATGCTGCGGACCTCTGCAATGTATCCATCCTGCTTAACTGAAACTTTATGCCTGTAGAAAGACAGCCAAAAGAAGTACAGGCTAACAGGAAACAATTAACAAAATGGCAATAGGAAATCCTTCCCTATCAATAGCTCCTTTAAATGTAAATGGATTCAATATTTGTTTAAAAAAAAAAACAAGCTTCTGTTACAGCACAACGAACAGCTGATGACAAATTATGGAAAAAAGACCAAGTTCAGTCTCTGAGGCCCTGACGGCAGCTCACGTCTCTTCAGCCTATGCCAGGGGGTGGAGGGAGGGCCTGGAGGCTCGAGGTCAGGGTCAGGTCCCGCTCAGGAACACACCGTGTGCACAAGACTGTACACACGGCGTCCACGCTGTGAGGAGACACAGGGGCGGTGGGCACGTGTGGATTCTGGAAATGCCTTTTCTCTTCTTCCCCTTTTAGAAATACCGTGTGCAATTTTTAATTGTGCCTAGCAGCACGCTGATAACGATGTGTGCACAGGGTGTGTAGGGAACCGATGACTTGCCTTCCAAGCTAGGAAGAAGAGCCGTTTCTCACTTACTGGGATCAGAAAATAACCCCCTTCCATTTGTCATCCTGTCCAAGTCCATGAACGTCCAATAGCCAGTGATTTGGAAGAGCTCGGCCATGTTAGCTGTGGCTGGCGGGGAGGGGGGACACGGGACAGGAGACAGGCAGATGTCTCCCTGTTGGCCAGCACGCCGACCTCCGTGCCAGTCTGATTTGTGAATTTAACAAGGCTCCCTATAGGAAGAAAACTTCAAATCCACCTCCTGTCTTTAATGAGAGCACACGTTCCTAAATTATCAAAAGGAGCCCCAACTCCCAAGGGTGTTATCAAAACAATTTAAATCATCTCCTTCAAAAGTTTGATTGAATATAGCAGGCATTTTTCTTCCATCAGTGCCAGACGCCAAGGAAGAGCAGGCTCTGTGAGGCTGTGACCATGAGGGCGAATCATCCCCCCCCAGGGACCTAAACGCACAGACACATGAAGGACACACAGCTCTGCCTGACCACTGCCGTTCGCCCCACCACACGTCATCTCTGTGCTAAACCCTATCCATCCGGCCCCCGGGGAGGCAACAGCCCACAGGGACAGGAGAGTGTGCTCGGGGGCTGGCACACAGCAGGCATCTAGCCAGGGCTGAGGGGAGTCAAAGTGCTGCAGATCCTAAGTCTGCCTAAGCCTCAGTTTCCTTGTCTGTTCAGCGGGGTAGATAACCCCCACCTCACGGGTCTGCTGCGAGGAACTAACACGTGACACAGGTCAAGCACCTGGCACATTGGAGGTTACTTCACAAGACGAAGACCAACACGGATCAAAAAAGCATTCCAGAAAAAGCTAATCATAAGACAAGAAAACCCGTCTCCTAGATGGGCCCCCAGCGCCCCACAAGCCCTTCAAGTCGCTTGTCTCCGGGGCTCGGGCCTGCTCACCTGTAAGATGACCCAAGGTCCTGTGAGCAGGTGTAACGTTCTCTGCCTGTAGGTGCCCGGAAGGCTCTGCCTCTGGCGTTCACACCCTGCAAGTCAGCTGCACGGGTAGGGACACAGCGTCTGCAAGCCGCTGGGGTGAAAACCCTCACGTGCCCACTCGGGGAGATGTGACAGACCCACAAGTCACACCATCAGCACCGTTACCCTGCCAAGTTCCCACAGGCAGCCACTGTTTTGTTTTTTTTTAAATCATATTCCATATCTTGGGGTTAAAACAGCCTTAGTCTGGCACCTCCGAAACAGGTCTCTCCACCCCCAAAATAGATTTCTATCCATATCCCGTAGAAGGTACAGGCCCATGCACCCATGGCGAACACACACACTGAAATCGCTGGAAATAAAAACGAAGTACAAATCTGATGAAGCCAGGTCTGAACATACCTTTACTTTTGGAAATTGAAAAACCCAGCCACTCGGAACAAAGACAGGAAAGCCGGGCTGTGGCCGCCTCCACGGTCAGCTCAGAGGAAAACGCGGGGTCAGAACCAGACAGGGGAGCAGCCTGCCTGTGGGACCAACCCTAGGAGATAGATGCCGACACTCACCTCTGGCCCCTGGGCCAACCCTCAGCTTCAATTTCAGCTGCTTTGTTCAGGAATCCTATTGAATTTAGGTTAACGTGTTACTTTATTCCCCCGATTTTTTTTTTTGTTTTGTTTTACATGATACTGATATTTTGAAATTGAGGTGAAATTCACATAACACCCAACGAACCGTTTTAAACTGCACAATTCTGTGGCATGTAGTACATTCAGTGTTGTGCTACCACCGCCTCTAATTCCAAAACGTTTCCATCACCCCTTAAGCGAACTCCACACTCATCATGCATTCTTCTCGCCCCACCCTGCCACCAACAACCACTAATCTGCTTTCCGGATATTTCTCTAAATGGAAGCATGCCATATATAACCTTTTGCCTGGCTCCTTTCACTCAACGTAATATTTTTGACTTTCATCCACCTTGTAGCCTGTATTAGACTTTCATTCCTTTGGTGGCTGGATAGCATTCCATTCCATGGACGTACCACATTTTGTTTATCCCTTTATCCACTGACGGACATTTGGGTTGTTTCCATCTTCTGGCTCTTTTGTAAACAATGCTGCTATGAACATCCGCGCACAAGTATTTGTTTGAATATCTGTTTTCAGTTCTTTAGGGTATGTACCCAGGATTGGAACTGCTGGGTCATACAGTTAATTCTATGTTTAACTTCTGGAAGAACCCCCAAACTCTTTTCCACATGGCTACATCACTTCATCTTCCCACCGGCAAGGCGCAAGGCTTCCAACTTCTTCACATCCTCAAATACTTGTTAGTTTTTGCTTGTTTCACCACAGCCTAGTGGTTATGAAATGGTATCTCATTCTCCCATTTGTTGTTGCAACAACCATGGCCATGGAATTTACTGACATAGAACTTACCGAGATTAAAATACACAGACCCAAAGTTCCACTCACTTCGAAGCGCTGTAAACACCTGATGGGCAACTACGACTCAAGACAAGATCTAGAACACTGCAGCACGTGATAAGGTCCCCTTATGCCTCCTTCCGGTCTATTGTCCCCTCCTCCAGACATAAACACATGGTGACTTTATCACCAGAGGCCGCTTCTGCTGTTTTGGCACTTCTTATAAATGGAATCCTATTGTAGGGGCTTCCTTTTTTCAACACGATACTTCTTTTAGACTCATCCACTCTATTACTCATGTCATTACTTTACGTGGCTGGATCATGGATCAGTACAAAGTTCATTCCTTTGTACGGCTGGATGGTCCCCCACAATACGAACACACCAGTCTATACATCCATTCACCCGGTGGTTGACATATGGGTGGAACCCAGTCTAGGGCTACCATGAGTAAGGCGGCTATGAACATTGGATCCAAATCCCTCTTGTTTTATAAGATCGGTTTTGCGGGGCGCCTGGGTGGCTCCATCGCTGAAGCATCTGACTCTTGATTTGGGCTCAGGGCGTGATCTCGAGGTTCGTGAGATCGAGCCCCCGCATTGGGCTCTGTGCTGATGGGGCAGAGCCTGCTGGAGATTCTCTCTCTCCCTCTGTCTCTCAAAATAAGTAAACTTAAAAGAATTAATTCATTCGTTAACTAAAAGATCAGTTTCGAGACTGTGGCCTCAGGGAAGATCAAGGCCCAGAGCAGATGTAGCACACCACAGGTGAGACATGGCTTCTCCGGGGTGGGGGAGGAAGAGCCCCGACTGTTTCCACTAAATCCATCTGAACATAACGAAGTGCGGGCAGTGGGGGTGAGGGAAGGCTTCCCCTTAGTCCACTAGAGCCACAGTGGCAGAACCTGGGTTAAAGAACTTGGCTTAGGTCCGTATCTTTCCTGACATCTGCAGCCTTGGGAGGAGGAATCTACCAATCTACCAGCATGGCAGGTTCAAGTGCCCAGATGGGGGCCGAGTTCAATCCACACGGCAGGAAAAATATGTGTGTATATGCACGCGTCTGCGTGTCCACACAACTATGCCCAACGATATACATCCACCATATTTCAATATATTACGTGTATTATTACATTATATTTATATACGTATTTGTAGTACGTGTTAAAGCTGCCGTAATATACGGTAATATGTTAAAATACACACACACCTACACACACACCCTGGGTCTCGAAGGTCAAGGATTCATTAATCAAAAGCATGCCTGCATGTCTGTGAGGGGAGGGGGTAAGAAATACTAGACTGGCTCCTACACAATGAGGAATCAAAAGAAAGTACTTCATTCTTGCCTCAGATAAACAGAGATCTATAGGCTCAAGAGGTGCTTCTTAACTTCAAAGAGAATTACGAATGGCAACAAGAAAGACAAACAAAATACTGCCCAGGAAGTCAAAGACTGAGAGTGAGGGAACAGTACAAAGTATGGGGAAGACGTCAAAGGACCGCATAGGACTTATGACTTATAAACCGACAAAAGGTAAAATTCATAATTAATATAGACTATCATGTCCGGGGGCGGGGCAGGGGGCAGATAAGAGAATACCAGAATCGTCGGAGAAAATGAACAAGACAGCTCTTTCCAGAAACTTCTTTAAATACTTGAAACGTCAAGTTCATAACCACGTAAATAATAACATAAAGCATTTGGAGATATATAACGTTGAATTAACGGATGTATACATAAATATGTGTATCCTATAAACAGATGCTATGCTCTCAACCCAAGCATCCATGGAACATTTACAACACCCAATCACACGTTGAGCCACAAGAAAGAACCTTAAGAAATTTTTAAGAAGCAAAAATTGGCCAGCCCCCATGCAGTCCACAACACAATGAAACAAGATGATAACAATGACCTTTCAATGAAAAAGAATCCACACTGCATGAAGATTTGAAAACAATCCTGTGATTAACCGCCATTGTCTACACAGACCTTTATAGGCTTATACAGCCCACAGTCTGGAGCACCACACTGAAGAGCCTGTTGTCTGCCTTTGCATTCCGTGGCCCCCTACATAGAGTGACACCTTCTTACTGACCCTTTTATTTGGCTGTCCATCCCACTCTCCTAGAGGGAGAACTGGAAAACTAGGAATCCATAAAGAAAACCAAATCTACCACGATAACTCACTTGAAAATATCTAGGATGGAAATAATCCATGTTAGAGTTATATGCACCCGGATCTAGTCAGAGTAAAACTCATGGCCTTAAGTACATTTATTATTAAAGCAAAAAATAATAATAATAATAAATGAACCCCAAGCATTCTGTTGAAGAAGTGAGAAAAACAAAGAAAGAAAACAGGAGGGAAAAACAGTGATAAAATTTTGCAGACACTAACGAATCAGAAACCAGAAAAACAAATTGCACAGTTGGATAAATAAATGGAAAATGATTTAAAATAATTAAAGAGATGATCTTCTGGCAAATCAACCTTATAAAGGGTGGCGAGTTATCATTCTTTGCACATTCATTGATTATATGTATAGAAATCACACGACAATGAAAATAATAATTCTGAAAATTAGTGCGTAGCTCAGAGACATGAGCGGGCAGAAGGTAAATACAACATAAAATTTTAAAAACCAGCGCCTTTCCCGAGACAAAATCCAATTAGAACACAAGATGGGGAAAAGAGGAGTCAAAATAGTTAATAAGTAACAGTCTAGGAAGAAACCTGACAATACATGTTTAGAAAGACAGAAAACACGTAAGCCAATGGAAAGGTACATCCTCTTACTAGAGGAAAAGACCAAAGAATCCAGGTCACCAGTTTTCACAAACCAAGATGTAGGTGTAATAGAACTCGATTCTGATCACCAGCCCAGTGGGGTCCGGGGTCAACCTGACAAAATAGCTACACAAGCGATACAAAGTTACAGAAATTATATAGAAGAAGAGAAAGACAAGAAGAGTTAAAATTCTTTTCTTTAAAATGGTAAGAGGGGTTGCTCCAAGATGTTAAAAGCTTGAAGAAAGCTGGGGCGCCTGGGTGGCTCAGTCACTTGAGCGTCTGACTTCGGCTCAGGTCACGATTTCACGGTTCGTGGGTTCAAGCCCCGCGTCGGGCTCTGTGCTGACCGCTCGGAGCCTGGATCCTGCTTTGGATTCTGTGCCTCCCTCTCTCTCCGCCCCTCCCCTGCTCGTGCTCTGTCTCTGTCTCTCAAAAATAAATAAACGCTAAAAAATTTCTCAAGTTTAATAAAGCCACTATAACTAAAATAAGTCAAAATGAAAACCTATTCTAATAAATAAAGGTAATATAAAGATGGTGTTAACAAATTATTTACCCAAATGGGGTTGGGACATCGGCTATTTAGGAGTTAATTCTGGACAGATTAGCCAGTTTATTACTGTTACTTTATTAATAAGGATAGGTATATTTATATTAACAGTGTTTGGGGGACACGTAAGCGATGTGCCAGGCATTGTGCCAAAGGGTTTGCAGGCATTATCTCATTTAATCCCGACCACGCCTGTAAAGCAGGTGTTGTTACTTTCAGATCATCTGTTCCGACCAACTCACTTAGAAACGAGCAAACCAAGGCCCAGAGAAGGTGAGTGACTCAGTCAGGGTCACAGCGCCGGGCAGGGGGCCAAGATGAGCACGCAGGCCGGCGTCGCGCCTGTCCAACCCCACGGGTTCCAATTACCGCCTTGGGTAACGGACCGCGGCTCTCTGGGGTCTGCGCACACGAGCCTGCAGAACAAGAGTAATCCACAGCAGAGAGACTCAGAACAAAACAACACATGCAAAGGGAACGGCGAGGAGGGTTTTCAGAGGCAGAAGCTAAGGATCCAAAGCAGGATGTGACCAGCCAACACTGGTGCCTTTGCCAAAGGTGTCGAGGGAGCTTTTAATAGACCAGACGACCAGGACTGTGGCACGCTGCCTCTGTGCAGACAGTCCCTCTGCAGCTCAGCTGTTTCCTGACGCACTGGCTGTGGCTCACCAGGGCTTGGAAAGCACAGGGGGATGGGCATCTATTCCCCCCCACCACCACCACCACTCCGACGAAGTCTGGCCAGGGCCTCCCATCCCCCTCCCCATGCAAGGTGCGCCATGAGACAGAAGGCTTTGCGATCCAGGGCTCGTTCAACAAGCAACACATTCCGGAACATCCTGCCTGGGCAGAAATCTTGCCAAAGACGCTCCTCATGAAGTTGAAAGAGGACATATCCACCTGTAATTCAAGGGCTAATAGCTGTGGGGTTTCTTTCTTTTTTTTTTTTTTTCTTAAGCTTGTTTATTTGAGAGACAGAGAGAGAGGGGGCTATCAGGGTAGAGGCAGAGAGAGAGGGTAACAGAGGATCCAAAGCGGGTTCTATGCTGGCAGTGGAGAGCCCAAAGCAGGGTTGAACTCACAAACCGGGAGGTCATAACCTGAACTGAAGTTGGACACTTAACAGACAGAGCCACCCAGGCGCCAAAGCTATGGGGTGTCTTTCTTTCTTTCTTTTTTTTTAAGTTTGTTTATTTGAGAGAGAGAGAGGGCTATCAGGGTAGAGGCAGAGAGAGAGGGTAACAGAGGATCCAAAGCGGGTTCTATGCTGACAGCGGAGAGCCCAAAGCAGGGCTTGAACTCACAAACGGGGAGGTCATGACCTGCGCTGAAGTTGGACACTTAACCGACTGAGCCACCCAGGCGCCGAAGCCATGGGGTTTCTTTCGGGACTGATGAAAGTATTCTGGAATTAGACGGTGGTGATAGCTGTACAGCATGGAAATACATTAAAATCCACTTCGGTTTAAAGGATGAATTTTATGCTATGTCACTTTTATGATAAAAACATAAAAATTTGGAAAAGGAGGTTGCCTGGGTGGCTCAGTCAGTTGAGCACCCGACTCTTGATTTCGGCTCAGGTCATGATCCCAGGATTGTGGGACTGAGCCCTGCGTGGGAGCTCAGCGTGGAGCCTGCTTGAGATTTTTCCTCTCTCTCCCTCTGCCCCTCTCCCCTGCTCTTTTTTTTTTTCTCTCTCTCTAAAATAAAAAATGTTTTTATATTGGAAAAGAAAAAAGAAAACTAAAAGAAGGAAAAAACACTTAAATATAAATATTAAACTATGGGGGCTCCTGGGTGGGTCAGCTGGTTAAGCGTCTGACTCTCAGATTCAGCTCAAGTCGTCATCTCATGGTTTTGTGAGTTCGAGCCCCGCATCGGGCTCTGTGCTGACAGTGCAGAGCCTGCTTGAGATTCTCTCTCTCTCTCTCTCTCTCTGACCCATCACTGGACCTCAGTTTCCCCATAGGTAAATAATGGGCACAATGAATTATGTAGTTTACAGTCTTTTTCAATTATATGAACTAAAGCATGTTTCAGCATTATTTAAATAGATAATTTTTTTTTAAATATGATGAGAGGCTAGTCTCCTCGAAAGAAACGTATCCAGAACCAGAATGTTCCTGGAGTCCACAATGGACTCCCCTCTCCTGCACCTTCCGGCTACACTTCTGCCAGCAATGCGTACTGCTCTAACCCGGTTCTGAAACTGTGGGACCCTCTGAATGCCCGGACGCACGTGTGCATCAAAGCAGGAGGTAAGGCAGTGGAACCACAGTCAAGAGAACTTGTCCAAAAAGCAGGGCCACCGCACTGCCCTTGGGCCCAGGGCACCCACAGCAGCAGCAACAGCCTGCGAGTCGGGGACGTGCTTCTGAAATCCGAGGAGCAGGGAAATCATTTCCACCATGATCCAGCCGGCTCTGGGCTCACATTCCGGAAAAGACACAGTGAGAGAATTTCGGGATGATGCCAGGAAGGAAGAGGTTACCAAAGCAGAGAAATAAGGGAGAGAAAAGCCCCTTTACCGATATTTGGATCTGAGACAAGAGGCAGGAACACTGCTCTGGACCAAGTAGAGGACAGGGTAGGAAAAGGGCCCGAGGGTCACCTCTAGGACGTCATCGCTCCTTGACAGATGAGGACACAGGCCAGCTGGAGCCAGCACCGTCATGGGCCTCGGGATGGTGCCCCGTGGTCCCTGCTCACACCTAGATGCCCCCTGCTGCAGGCGGAACCTCCTGAGAGGCAGATGGCAGCCGCGGCCGGCTCAGAGCGAGCTTCCTCATTTGCACACAGGAATAATACTGGCCCTGTCTAGCTCACAGGGCTGGAGTGGAGTGGAGATAAAATAAAGCCCTGTGATCCCTTGCAAATTGTAAACCACCACACAGATGTTAGGAAATGTAATTATCATTTGGGCAAGTATTCTTAATGCCTATTTCAAGGGAAAAAGAAAAAAAAAATTCTTTTTTTTAATTTTAGAGGTCCATTAGAGAAGAGAAAACACCAGGGTGTGCAATCCCAGCTCCCTCACCCGGGAGGGCTTAGTAAATATTCACATTCAGAAGTAATCAACGAATACTGAGCTAGGATTTACCACGAAGCTATTGAATAAGCTTACGCTTCAGGGTCCTTCACGTACACGGGCCCCTGTTAGGCCCTTGAAAGGGTGCTAACAGTGAGTGCACACGGTCAGAGGTTTCTATAAAATTTGCAAAAGCAAAATATTTTCATCGCAATTGGCTAAGTGCCCTGTCTACTTTTGTGACAGCTGCCCCCCCCCCCTCCGCCGCCCCGCAATGGTGGGGAGGAGTACCAGAAAAGATGGTTATTTGGGATCTGATTTGGGACATTTAAGCTTGGAACACATTTATTTTTTTTTTAATTTTTTTTTTTAATGTTTATTTATTTTTGAGACAGAGAGAGACAGAGCATGAACGGGGGAGGGTCAGAGAGAGAGGGAGACACAGAATCCGAAACAGGCTCCAGGCTCTGAGCCATCAGCCCAGAGCCCGACGCGAGACTCGAACTCACGAACCACGAGATTGTGACCTGAGCCGAAGTCGGGCGCTTAACCGACTGAGCCACCCAGGCGCCCCAACACATTTATTTTTAAGGTCAGTGGGATCCGCGTTTGACAGTTCTCCGTCTTTCATATAATGGTGAGCTTCCCTGGGGTAGGAATAGCTTCCAAGAAGGCTCATAATGTCATCAATTCAAAGTATATTTAATACAAGTGACCACAAAAAAAAAAAAAAAAGCGAAAGCCTTGAAATCCTACAGCTCATATAGCAAATGGATAGGAGCCACCCCAAATTCGACAACAATCCCAAAATTTAGAGGACATTGCCAATACTGAGTGGCTAGGCTAAAATTAATTTTCTTAAGTATCAACTCCTTTTTTTAAGTTTATTTATTTATTTGGAGACAGAGAGAAAGAGAGACAGGGAGAAAGGGAGTCCCAAGCAGGCTCCACACTGTCAGCACAGAGCCCGACGCAGGGCTCAATCTCACAAACTGCGAGATCATGACCTGAGCCGAAATCAAGAGTGGGACTCTTAACTGACTGCGCCACCCAGATGCCCCAAGCATCAACTCTTTAAAAAAAAGGAGAAGGATCAATCAGCCAAGGATGAGAGACTGAATTACTTCATACCCTCTCAAAAGGAAAGGACATTCCAAATTGTTGTCATATGACAAGTCTAATAATAACATGTGGTCAAAAACATAAGAAAAAGGATTATAAAGGTGTATCAGGTAGTTAATAAAAACACACTGTTTTCTCAGGCTTTGTGATGTCTGTGATATTTGTCAGCTTTTTTAACTTGGCTTTTTTTTTTTTAAATCTTTTCCCTCATTCTAGATATTTACTTCTGCACCTAATTTCATATTACTAAATTTGCATTCCCTTTTTAAAAATTTTTTTAATCTTTCTATTTATTTTTAAGACAGAGAGAGACAGAGCATGAGTGGGGATGGGGCAGAGAGAGAGGGAGACACAGAATCCGAAGCAGGCTCCAGGCTCTGAGCTGTCAGCACAGAGCCCAACGCAGGGCTCGAACTCACTTACCGTGAGATCATGACCCGAGCTGAAGTCAGATGCTCCACCTACTGAGCCACCCGGGCACCCCTGCATTCCTTTTTTTAAAAAGGGAAGCCAAAATGGTATAAGCTTCAAGCCCCAGTAAACTCTGAATCAGGGTTAGAGCACATCAGTGCTCTAATGTTTGTTCCTTCGAATAGTTGGCTGAGTTATGAAAAGAAGCTCAGAGTTTCCTTTCATAAACACAAACGCTTTAATTTTAAAGCATCTCCACCATGGACCGAAAGAAAACGGATTTGAGCAGCAGAGGGTAGAACAGTTCTATGGAAGAGAAAGAACCTTCTAACCATGAAAGCTCACAGAACCCTTTGTCGAGAACCCTGTGAGAAAATACTTTGTCTGGAAGAGATGGAAAAATAATCTTACCCAAGTGCACAATGATGCTGACTCCCAGAGAGGCGAGCCTGACTTTTCTAACTCAATGAAAGGCCTAACTTTTTTTTTTTAACTGATTTATATGCACACACCTACATAGGAGGATAATGTGAAGGCAGCTTGCAGTATAATCAATTAAAATAATTAACCCAAGACAAAAAATAGAAGCACAAATTATAAGAGCAAGCAAGAGGGAGAAATATGTTCTGGGAACCACACGGTTAAGGCACATCACAGCTGCTTTGCTCACTCAAGTCCGGAGTCCACGTGAGACATTCTCTCCAACCCCCTCTCCCCCATTTGCACTGCCTTCCTCCTCCTTTGCACTAGGCTTTCCCTTTGCCATATAAACATGCTGTCCAGTCTGGCTGAGGCCCTTCTGTCCATCCATCCATTCATCCATCCATCCATTCATCCATCCATCCACCCATCCATCCATCCATCCATCCATCCACCCATCCATCTATCCACCCATTCATCCATCCATCCATCCATCCACCCATCCATCCATCCATCCACCCATCCATCCATCCATCCATCCACCCATCCATCCATTCACTCAACCAATATGGAAGGAGCATCCACCAAATGCCTGACACAATGCTACAGCACTTTCCCTTCTCCCTAGCACTGCTGTGCCCACACTCTGCTGATGCCCTGGTTCGATCCCTGTCTCTCCCACTGGGCTCAAGGGTCCTCATGGAGCTGTGTCTTGAATCCCACATGTTTGCTAAACCGAGCTGGAAATAAGGTCTCACTCTCGCTGTCGGGGGCGCAAGCACGCCAGTCACCATTGGGACGAACAGGCTTTTGCCTTTTAGCTCACAGAAGAAAGCATCCCACTGAATGAGTCTGGGATTTCACACAGCAACCTTCACCGCGTGGATGCTTCTTGAGTTTATTCCCATGAATGCAAGGTTCAGCAAAGACCCAGGAGCCCAGGGAAAGTGGAGTTCTCATTTATCACCCAGGGGAAGCTTGGAAAACCTTGTGAAAGAAACAGGGAACACTGAGGCGCCTGGGTAGCTCAGTCGGTTGGGTGTCCCACTTCAGCTCAGGTCATGATCTCACGGTTGGTGAGTTCGAGCCCCGTGTCGGGCTCTGGGCTGACAGCTCAGAGCCTGGAGCCTGCTCCGGATTCTGTGTCTCCCTCTCTCTCTGCCCCTAACCCACTCACATTCTGTCTCCCTCTCTCTCTCTCTCAAAAATAAACATTAAAAAAATTTTTTTAAAGAAACAGTGAACGCATGGGGGACAGCCGGTCCCCTGGACCCTCACGGGAATGAGAAGGAACCAGGTTCTTTCCAGAAGAGAATTGGCTCCTGAAGACGGCTTGTCTTCATCCCAGGAGGATAACCTGCAATCTCTGGGTCCCTTTTTTTTTCCCACTACAAATGAATTTTCAAAACACTGAGTAGAAGATTGTTCCCGCACAGGGAGGTGGTTAGGTCAAAATGGATTTTTCTGATATCAGAAAATATATATAATTTTCTCCCAAATTCAGAACTACTGACACAATTTCCAGCATAAGGAAACCATGGCGCATTGACACGCCAGTTGACTTCAGAAAGGGCTTAATCCGGTGATATGATCAAAAGGAAAAGGTAAAGGGATGGCAGAAAAGCACGAATAAAAGAGACAATGCACCGCTATGTGATATTCATTAGTTCAACCGAGAAGCTGCCTCACGGGCCCTGTCATGCTCTGGGCCACCACGGCATGCAGGGGCCAAGTCCAGTCCAGGCCACAGCAGCACGTCTCAAATGACCCGTCTCGGGCCCACGCATCTACATCTGGACATTTTCAGATTCCAGCACGTGGGCTACTTTCCTGTCTGCACTGAGCTGGAGCTCAAGGGGGCCAATTCCTCTGAGCTAAAGGGCATTCTGTCTCCCTCCCTCAGAGGGGCAGCCACATGCTGGCGATCCGAGATGGCCACCTCTCCTCCAACAGCAGGGGAAGGCCATCGGGATCGCCTCGACCTGTGCAACTCACCAGGCCCACGCTCTAGGGCCGGTGGCGGCACAGGGAATCGGCCAGAGTGTAGAGCGAGGGTGGCTGATGGGTTTCTCCCGAAGTTAACTTTCAAGGGAGGCCTTGAAACGTAATCGATTTGTGTATATATCAAGGCGGAAATGTTCTACTGGCCCATCTATGAACATATTCTCCTTTTATGGCCTGGCCGTTGCTCCCCCATCCCACCCCCACCCCGCCACGCCTCCTGCTAAAGACTGAATATTTGCGCCCCCCGCCCCCCACCCCCCGTCTCCCTAAGACTCACAAATGGAAACCCTAATGTGATGGTAGGGTCTTCGGGAGGTAATGGGGTCACGAGGGGGGAACCCATGAGGGGACTGATAGTCTTAGCAGAAGAATACAGCCAGCCCCGCCTCTCAGCTCTCTGCCAGATAAGGATACGGAGAGGAGGCGGACATATGGGGAGGAGCCACTTCCTGGTATGCTGGTCCTCCCGGGCTGGGAGGAACGAATGTTTGTTGTCTGAGCCCCCCTGGGTCCGTGAAATTTTTATTACAGCAGCCAGAGAGGAGACAGCCTACATCTGGATCCACAGTCCACCCAGACGGTGCCCAGCGTGCTATTTGGCACCGTGGAATAACACCGTGTTCATTTCAGCCCCGCCTCCCCTCTGACTGCTTCTCAAACCTGGAGCCCCAGGCTTTCCCAAGAGCTGCTCCTGTGGTTCCAACTTGTCCAACTCTTTTGCATTCATGGGCTGAAGCGATCTCCTCTCATGGTAAGACCACCACCACCTCCGGGCATCTGTGGCTCTTCCCTGTGCAGCATCCTGACCCCCTTCTAGCGGGAACAGAACTCCGCTCCTCCATGTGAAGGCGCACCCTAGGCAGACGAGGGTGACCCTACTCTCTTAAGGCACGAGTGGGCGTGTGATAAAGACCAGTCCTATCACAAACCCTAGATCCCCAGCCCCTATGAGCGGTTCAGAGATAGACATGAGCCTCAATCCAGACCAGAGACTTTCCTAAGACTTCTCTGATGGAACTTTCCCAGAGGAGTCTCTTCCTCCAGCTCCCACCTTAGCTCCCACGTGGAAAAAGCCTGTCTACCAGATAGAAAGGGGGCAGAGTCTTGAAGACATCGCTTGAACGCCTGGATCTGACCTCATCCCAAGCCTAGACTTCCCAGTTACAGGAGCTAATAAATTCCTGCCTCCTCCTTTTCATGTTTAATCAGGGATAAAGTGGTTTTTCCGTCACTTGGAACCAAGAGGGCCTCGATGACTAGACAAATAGACTTCTAAATCCATGTCCTAACCCTGATTTTTTTTCACTTCCGCCCTCGTCTGCCGCCTTCCTGTCCGGGTGGGAGTGGACAGTAGAGGCACGCTGGGACAGTGACCTAACTGCGATGCCACCAATAAGCCACGTGACCACAGGGAGGTTGCTTAACACCTCAACTTCCAAGGCACTAGGAGGATTATTGCCCCTGTGAGGTAGGTACCGTGAAGACCAGAGGAAATTAAGAGCGGGGCTCCCTGTGCCCTCCTGCGCCCTGGCCCCCATTCCCTCCCACAGCCTCAGGGACGCCCCTCCCTATATGTTCCTCCCTCCCATCCAAAGGTAAAAAGCTCCCAACAGGATAGAAAATGCTACTCCCTGTCCTCGTACAAAAACACGCTCGAAACATCACCACCCAGACCAATTAAAAGCACGCCCCGAGATATATTGGCCAAACACAAACAAAGAATTCCAGGTTAATGTCAAAGAGGACTGTGAAATAGACATTAAATGAGTCAGAGAACTCTTTAATTTTGACGAAAGGTACAATCTCCAGCGCAGACACGACAAGGCAAGAAAGCTGACGTGCCAAATAGCACGAAGAACGTTCACAAAGCCAAATGTCACCCGCTGGTGGAAGTTTCTCCCCGCCCCCAGACCCTGTTTTCCCCCGTCTTCCTCTGCTCCGCCAGGCTGGGGCACACCTCCACGGAAGCCTCATGCTGTAGCCTGCACAGGGCATCAGAGAAGACACGGTTCCGAAGTCAGACAGACACACAGGGTTGTAATGGTTGGGGTGTCCTCCCCCCCCAAATTCATATCCATCAGGAACTTCAGAATGTGACCTCATTTGGAAATGAAGTCTTTGCCGATGTAATTAAGATGAAGTCATGACAGATTAGGATGGGCCCTAAATCCAACAACTGACGTCCTTATAAGAAAAGGACATGCACACAGACGAAGAGGTTCATGTAAAGATGGAACCACCAATTGGAGTGATGCCCCTACAAGACGAGGAACAGTCAGGATGGCCCGCAGCCACCGGGAGCTTTTAGAAAAGGCAAGGAAGGATCCTTCCCTGGAACTTCAGAGGAAGCACGGCCCCGCGGACACCTTGATTTCAGACTTTGAGGCTCCAGAAATCTGAGAGAACAGATGCTCATTGTTGTAAGCCACCCAGTTTGTGGTCGATTTGTCACCAAAGTCCTGAGAAACTAACACAAGGGTGCAGGTGACCTGGGACAAGTCACTTAACCCCTCTCACTGTTGAGCTAGGACAGCTCACCTCATCGCCTCCTACCCTCGGAAGGGGAAAATGTCATCGGCTCCCGTGGTTCCCAGGCCTTCAGACTCAGACTGAAATATACCACTGGCTTTCCTGGGTCTCAAGCCAATTCTTATAATAAATCTTCCTCTTTCAACATATATATATTATATATATATGTATATATATAATATATATAATAAATATATGTGTATATATTATATATGTATATATATAATAAATATATGTGTATATATACATATATACACATATATATACACACACAAGTAATAATAATTATAATAATCAAGTTTATTAAGTAATGATATCATTAAGTATATGTAGCATATTTTATAAATTTTAATAATGTATTTATAAATGAATATTACATATTCTACACAACATGCATATTAGTTATGTTATACAATATAATACACAATAATATATAATACATAATAGTAATATAAGTATATACATAGTCATTGTAAATTATATGTAATTATTACTTGTTATACACTCAATGATTTTATTTTATTTATTATTATATATTATGCTACTACCATAACTTATTGTTGGATCCCTCCTCCCTCCCTCCCCTGGGCACACCTCAAAGGTGAAACGAATTACCTAACTTGACCTTCCCTTAAGTCCCATCAGACAGAATTTCAAAAAAGCGTGCCCAATTATCTTAGGCTCCAAATACCAGCTTTACTCTCAAATTAATTTTTCACACTAAAAAGAACAATGGATTTCAAGTTTCTTTCCCCCTTTGTGTAACTGACATGTTTTCCTTCAGGGGTGACCACGCAGGGCAGGAAAGCAACATGCAAATAAATGAAAACAGGACCACAGGTGGTGACCCTGGGAAGAGACACGGTACTGGTCGGTATTCCTAAAAGGAGCAATGTCTCCCCTCCCCAGGACTACTTTCTTTCTTCCTTCTCTTCTTTCTTTACAGCTCCACAGAAGTGTAACTAATATACAACCTCCCCACACACATATTTAATGTAAACCATTTGGGAGTCTGGACCCATGCATACATCCCTGAAGCCATCAGCACAACCCAGATAATAAACATATCCATCGCCTCCCAAAGTCTCCCTGGGCTCCTTTGATTGTGGGGTTTTTCTGCGGGGGGGGGGGGGGCGTGTGGTACTGGTGTTTAAGTATGTTTAACATGAGATCTACTCTCTTAAATTTTTTAAGCACGCAGTACAGTATTGTTAACTATAGGCACTACGTTGTACAGCAGATGTCCATAACTCATTCATCTTGCCTGTTTGAAAGTTTATACCCATGGAAAATCAAGCTCCCCTCTCCCCGATCCCTTGGCAAACCCCATTCCCCTCTCTGGTCCTATTTTAGATATTTCATATAAATGGAATCACGCAGTATTTGTCTTTCCACGAAGGGCTTATTTCACTTAGCACAATGTCCTCCAGGTTCTTCCATATGGCAGGATGTCCTTCATTCACGCTAACATTCCATTATATGTATATAGCAGAATTTCTTTACCTATTCATTCGTTGATGGATATTTCGGGTGTTTCCACCTCTTGGCTATTGTGAATAAGGCTACGAAGAACAGAGAAGTTCAAACATCTCTTTGACATCCACATTTCAGTTCTTTCGGATACATACCCAGAAGTCGACTGCTAGATCATATGGTAATTCTAGTCTATTCTTTCCATTCTATCTTGAATTTTGTGAGGAAACTCCATACTGTTTTCCATAGCAGAGGCACCTTTGGACATTGCCAGCAACAATGTATAAGGGTTCCAGTTCCTCTCCATCTTCACCAACACTTAGCTTTTCGGGTTTGTTTGGGTTTGTTTGGGTTTTTTAGTTCGGGGTTTTGTTTTGTTTTTTAATAACAGGCATCCTAACATGCATGTGGTGGTAGTTCATTTGAAGTGCATTTCCCTGGTACTTAGTGAGGTGGAGCAACGTTTCATGTATCCGTTGGCCATCTGTAGGTCTTCTTTGGAGAAAGGCCTATTCAAGTCTTTGCCAGTATTTTAATTGGATCATTTGGGGGTTTATGCTATTGAGTTGCATGAGTTCCCGATATATGTTGACTAGTAAACCCTTATCTGATATATGGCTTGCAAACATATTCTCCCATTGTGTAGGCTGCCTTTTCATTCTGCTGATTGCTTCCTTTGCTGCATAGATGCTTTTAAGTTTGACACAGTCCCATTTGTCTGTTTTTGCTTTTGTTGTTTGTGCTTTTGGTGTCATATCCAAGAAATCACTGCCAAGGTCAAGAAGCTTTTTTAAAAGATTTTATTCTAGGAGTTTCACCTTTTCAGGCCTTACGTTCAAGTCTTTAATCTGTTATGAGCTGGGTTTTTTTAATTAATTTATTTATTTTGAGAGAGAGAGAGAGAGAGAGAGAGAGAGAGAAGGGGAGGGGCAGAAAGAGAGAGAGAGAGAATCCTCACTGTCAGCGCTGAGCCTGACATGGGGCTCGAACCCACAAACCGTGAGATCATGACCTGAGCTGAAACCAAGAGTCGGGCATTTAACCGACTAAGTCACCCAGGTGCCCCAGTTTTTAGTTGATTTTTGAGAATGGTGTAAGATGAGGGTCCGATTTGGTTTGGTTTTGCACGTGGACATCCAGTTCCCCCAGCACCATGTGTTGAAGAGACTATCCGTTCCCTATGCTGCATTCCTGACACCCCTCTCAGAGATCGGTTGACGGCAAATGTGCGGGTGTATTTCAGAGCTCTCTATTCTCCATCGGTCTATAGGTCTGTCTTTTTTGCTAGGACCATACTATTTTAATTCCCATGGCTTTGTAGTAATCTATTTCAAACTCAGGAAGGGTGATGCCTCCAGTTTTGTTTTGCTCTCTATGTTTTGTTTTTTTTTTAAGGTTTTATTTACTTTTGTAAGAGAGAGAGCGCATGAGTGGGTTAGGGGCAGAGAAAGGGAGAGGCAGAGTCCCAAGCAGGCTCAGCACAGGCCAGGGCAGAGCCCAGATGCGAGGCTTGAACGCATGAACTGTGAGATCGTGACCTGAGCCAAAATCAAGAGTCGGATGCTTCACCAACTGGGCCACCCAGGCATCCCTGCTCTCTGCCTTCTAATGGCCTTTTTCAGTGCTTTCCAGATCATCTAAGAAAGCTCAGACACACTGAGATGCAAAACACGTCTCCTTCCATCTGTGAAGTGCCCTGGGCTGTTGTCTCCCACAATTCTCCCTCATCCTCTCGCCCTTGCCATCCACAGACCTTTACGAGTACCTCTACTGCACGCTGGCCACTAGGCTAACGGAGGACACAAAGGCACACCTTTATGGTACTTATAATCTGCTAGGCAAGGGAAACATGAGACAAGTAAACATTATAACAAATGCTAAACTTAAGTGCAGCGAGTGATGAGTGTTACGGAGAAAACAAAGCAAGTAAGAGCACGGGGAGTGATGGAAGCTGATGGGTTGAACTGTAGGAAGGGTGGTCCATCGTGCCTTGGTTTCCCCCTCTGCAGCAGGATCAAGTTCTCCTAGGGCTCCGTGAGTCGAGTCAAAGCACCGCGCCCCAACTAAGAGAAGGGCGCTTTGTAAGCTGGGCAACAATAGAATGAGGCAGCCCACACCTGAGAGAGAGGTGCTTCATTGCCTGATCCTGCAAAAGCAACCCTGCTTCCTTCCTCCTCCTGGCCACGCCTTCCCACAAAGTCACCAACAAAGAGCTGGCAGCATTATCTGTCCCCTTCAACCTGCAGACCACCTGAAATGTTTTCTGCCTCCTAGTGCCCCCAGGGGAACCGCGGCTGACGCAGCCTGGGTCAGGCTCCGGGCCAAGTGTTCACATCCACCGCCCCATGACTCCGTGGGTCTCGCACCCCAGCAGGCATTGAGGTCACCTGCAGAGCTCAGTAAGCACTGGCCCATCACTGGACCCACCCCCAGAGCTTCTGGTTCCGGATCTGGAGAGGGCCCCAGGAATCTGCATTACTGCTGTTGCTGATCTGGGGACCCCCATCTGAGAACCCTTGCTATAATGGAGGGATTATATCTACTTGACCCAGGCAGGAAACTGGGGTTCTAGAGATGAAACCATTCGCCAGGACAGCAGGAGACCAACACCAACCCTTCCTGTTATTTCTGCGTTCGTTTTATGGGGCCCCCCACCACTGACACCACTCAGCGCTTTTCTTGGGGACCTGACTCCTGAGACAGACCCTTGCAGGCTGCATCAGCCCCTCTACAGAGACCAGGGACCAGAAGACAGGGGGTCACGGACCCCCAGAGGTGGGTCTGAGACTGGTCCCCTGCACACCGCTACCTCAATAACCAAGCTGTTGGTTGGAAGACTAACTTTTCCTCCAGGAGTTCCGGCCTTCACTTTGAAATGCAAATCAGAAGAAAGCCCCGAACTTTCCCAGTCGCCCAGTACCTGGGGCATCCACAGGCCTGGAGCACCTGGCAGAGGGGTGAGGGCGTTTTCCAGTCAAACCAGAATCAGGCAGGTGACATCTGCCAATGTGTTTTAACCTAGTACTGTGTGCACTGATGTGCACTTGACAAACGTCTTCTAAAGGGGATCTGTGGGAAAATGAAGCATGTGAAAGTGGATCACTGACAAAAGCAGAATGCTTCTCGAAATGAATGGTGTGCCGGAGTCGGCTCTGAGAGCAGGCTGTTAAATATTCAGAAACTTTGCAAGCCAGTTGTCAATTACCAGTAGCTTGAAATTGACCATGGCAGGAACATTTGCCAAGGCCCCCAGCCCACCCCCCACACACCAGCTCAGACTGCCTCTGCCAGCACAGCACTGACTGAAAATGAACATGAGTGTTTCCGTGCTGTGCTTCGCAGCCAGGCATTGTTCTTGTGGGTTTACATCTCTAAACCGAGTCTCTGAAATTAAAATAGAGGTCAGTGGAGACCTAGGATTCATTTCTTCTCTCCCTCCCTGCTCCCCCCCCACACCCCCCCCCCCCCACACACAATCTCATTAGAGAAAATTTTTTACAAGTGTCGCTTTTTGCACTTGACCATCAGTAACCTGATGCATCAGAGAATGCTTGGCCAGAGGCTCTTTTTTTCTGCCCCCTTTTTACTTCCCAGAAAGAAGTATTTGTTGTCTCCAATGGACAAATGAGAACCAAGCTCCTAATACATTTTGCTCCACACAAACTTTGAACATGATATTCTGGGGCACAGAAGATACAAGCCATGGTCCACCTTCATTCAACTGTTTGCTGACTTTGCTACCAGAGGCAAAAGGGGTATATACAGCATGAATAATTCAGATCCCCGGAGAGCCCAAAACACGACATTTTAGCCAAACTTTCAACAACAGCCATCACCAGGGGAAAAAATAATCCAGCCTACATTTCATTATATTCCATTCCTCCTGTCTGAACCAACTGAGCATGCCATTGAGCAGTAAAACAAATGGTCCAAAGTGGGGGGGAAAAGGAATAATCCACAAACGATATAAACAGCTCCTCTTATGAGCAAGGTCTCCGATCACATTGCAGGGAATTGGTATCTGGGAAGGAAGGTGAGTGATTACAAGAGGTCGTATTCGCCTAAAGAGAATTTTACATTAAAAATCACGGCAGAACCTGCTGCTTCTACTCCCAGCAGTTTCTTGGCATTTTCATGGGATTATATGTGTATAAAATGGTTAAAAATAACAAAGCAGATGAAAACCAGTCCCCTCGACCTTCACTGCTAATAACAGTAATGCTCTACTTCTGTCCTGGGGTTTTAGCCAGCAGCAACCCAATAGCAATGAAAATAATCATGCCCTTCTTTCTTCTGTGGATGGCACTTTTCCATGTTCAAGGTTCCTCCTCACTCTCCGGTAGGGTGGGCGAGCCGCCACGATTATCTCCATTTCGCAGAAGGGGACAGGCAGGCGCAGGCTATGAGTGATTTGCTGGATGTTGAGGGCACGATAAGTGGCAGAAAGAGAATCCGGTCCCAGGCTGCCAACACCACGTTCTTCCCACCATGCCCGTTGCCGTGCCCGCCTCGCCAGGGGCTACGCGGCCAATTCCCTCACCAAAGCGCTCACTCACTTCGTGGAGCAAAGTGCACCCGTACCCAAGGGATCCTGCAGGCAGCTTCCTCAAGAAAGGCTCACGGGAGCAACCACTGAGGCCAGGTTTTAAATAGTGCATTCCTATCCTTGCACGTAGAAAACTCGACACACATAACAGAAGGGCTAAAAAGATAACCAGATAATACCAAGTGTCGACAAGGACAAGGAGCAACTGTTGGGTCACCGGGGGGTCCAGCGATCCCATTCGTACCTCTCTACCCAAAAGAAAGGAAAACATATGTTCGCACAAAGACTGCATATGAATCTTTAACAGCAGCTCTATTCATGATTGTCCCACACTGAAACACCCCAAATGTGCCTCTATACATTGGACAGCCGCTCAGCATGAAGAAGGAAGGAATGCCTCCTGATACATGCAGCCACACGGCTCGAACCTCAGAAGCACTCTACTGAGCGAAAGAAGCCAGATGCCAAAGGCTACATGCTGCATGATTCTCATTTCTATGGCATTCTAGAAAAAGCAAAACCATAGACGCAGGGGCCAGATCAGTGGCTGCCCGAGAACGGGGTTAGGCTTCCACCACAAGAGGCCACCAGGGAAGCTTTTACGGTGACCAAACAGCTCTGGATCTTCACGGTCTTGACAGATACGTGGCTATCCACTTTGCCAAAACTCACAGAGCTGCACACCCACAAACGTGAATTTTATCACCTGAAAATTAGACTTCGATCAATCTCACTTAAAGGAAAAACCTGAATGAGGGCCGGAGGTTTTTCAATTCTCTCCCGGAAGATCAGAGTCTTTCAAAAAACGCTACTGGCTCCTTAAGCAAAGCCAGCTTCCTGGGCACAAGGTCTCGGAGACAGGTCTGAGGCTGAATGCGGGCTGGGTTCGAAAGGGTGGCCATCTCTGACATGACAGCACTGGGGACAGGGATCTGGGTGGACTGGTTTTTTTTTTTTTCTGTACTGTGGGTTGGTTTTTTTGTTTTGTTTTTTGTTTTTTTTTAAGAAAAAGGACAGCACCTTTAGACAGAAAATATTGAAAGTAAATGAACTGGCAGCACATTATTATTCTCAGCTTCTCTAACACATTTGAATGAGCGTGTCTTTAAAAGCCTTTGTCAGCTTGCTTTAGAAATGAAACTTGATATTATTAAGACTATCCAATATGAAACAATTATATAAGTGTAAATGGGAAATTCATTTAAAGGGTCATGATGAAATCCCTGGAAAATGCCTTCCTGATCTCTTCTTCTTTTTTTTTTTTTTTTTTTTGTTTTACTAAATAAGGTCAGATAAGATGAGGACAAAACTAAGTCAACATGCAGAATTTAAATTACTTGAATTGCTTTCTTTTTTTTTTCTTTTTTTCTTTTTTTTTTCCACGCAGCTGAACTTCAGAATGTGGGAGGGGGAACGGCAACTTAAACCGAAGCTAAGCTCTTCGGTTCTGTGTCAAAAGGCAAATTACTCCTCACTATTTTTTTTTTTTCTTTTCATCCGTCCGCTCAGCAAACATCCACCACCTCAGACAAATTTGCTAAAAAAGGCAGAAGAGCGTGGGGTTCGGAGCACAGCCAATAAATTGAGAATAGCTGGAGCTGCGTGAGCGTGTATCGGGTCCATTATATTATCCTCTTTACTTTGTGTGTTTGGAAAATTCTGTAATAAAAAAAAAAAACCAAAAACGGAGACAGAGGAGACGGGGAGAGGAAGAAGGAAAGGGAGGGGGCGAAAGAGAAAGAGAAAATGGCTCGGTCCCTGCTCCTCCATGTTTGCCGTATACCCTTAGGTGAGTTTCTTAACCTCTCTGGGCTTCAGCTTCCTCTTTGGAGAATGGCACTGACGGTACCTGATCACGAGATGGCCGTGAGGATTAAATGAGGTTAAAGCACGTGTATTAGATGTGTGGGGAAGCAGGGAGACAGATTTCTTTTTTTTTTTTTTTTAATGTTTATTTTTTGAGAGAGAGAGACAGAGTGTGAGCGGAGGAGGGGCAGAGAGAGAGAGAGAGAGAGAGAGAGAGAGAGAGAGAGACGGGGAGACACAGAATCCGAAGCAGGCTCCAGGCTCCGAGCCGTCAGCCCCGAGCCCGACGCGGGGCTCGAACTCACAAGCTGTGAGATCGTGACCTGAGCCGAAGTTGGACGCTGAACTGACTGAGCCACCCAGGCGCCCCTCAGGGCGACACATCTCTAAGTGCCTACTGTATGCTGGACATTATACGCAGCGATGTGATTACACAAACACACACGCATAGTCCCCAAAGCCGTTCAATCAGGACACGCGGTTCGCCGAATATATTAAATCACCGATCCTGGGTTGATGCCCCGCGCTGTGCTCCAGTCAGCCTTTTTCACAAAGGTGTTGAATGGGCTGAACTCGGCGGCGGGATGAAAAGGCAATGGCTTCCAGGTTCTTCTGTCACTGCCCCAGCCAAGCTCCGCCCACCCCCTTTCTTGCCCGGTGATCACCTCGGGCGGATTCTTCAGCCTTCCCGTCACTCTCAGTTATAAGAACAAAACATGTCAGGAAATTACGACTCCGTTTTCAGATTTAAAAGGCGCAGCCTGAACGCTTCCATCCACATCCAGTTCCCAGCTTGGCCCCCCCACCTCCGCCCAGCCCCCCCCCCCCACCCCAACACGGGTCAACGGCCTGCACAGGCAGGGGGACCACCCGCTGGTCCTCCAAGCTTCTTCCTCCTCCAACCCCACCTCCTGACTCCTTGAAGGTGAAGGGAGAATGGATTAGATAAAGCAAGAGAAGCAAACACCTGTCTGTCAAAGACTTTGCTGCTGAGGTCTGGCGGGCGATCCAAGGTCGGCTCGCCTGCAGGGCACATCTGAGGGGTTCCCCCAGCTGGTGCCGTGAAGACCTCCACAGGACAGGGCCCCCGGATGTGGCAACCCGCTCTCTTGGAAATCTCCCTGGACCTGACCTTGGTCATCTCAGTGCCCGGGGCCTCCCCACAGCAGACCTCCCCGTCCGGCCTGCCTTCCAGCACCACCGCCCCCCCAGGCCTCCAAGAGGCCACAGGAGACTTGCACCTGCTTGCCTTGGAGGCAGGGGAGACATTGCAGGGGGTCCGCCCTGCCTGCTCCTGGCTTCCTGCCTTCAGGGCCCCCGTGTCCCCGCAGTTGCTCCCCGCTCCTGAGGACTCCTGTCAATTTCTTCCCCACTCCAGGGCTTCCGGGAACGTTCTCATCAAACTCTGCTCCCATCATGAGAGCTATGATTTGGCAAGCATCCAGCCAGAGGAGACGCCAGACTCCTCTTCTGGAAGGCACCCCCAATCTCTGTGGAGTCTGCTTTACTTGGGGGAGTCACTCCCACTGAGGAAAAAGCAAGCACCCCACCTCCCCTCCAACTCTCCTCCACGAACACATCTCGTCCACACAGAGGAGAAGCTGCTGAGGGTGTGGACCAATCCCACCATCCTTGCACGATGGAAAACCCTCTCTCATTGCTCTCAGCTTTGGGACAGGAACCGAAATTCCCAAGCAAAAGGAAAGTCCCCTTCGACATCCCATTTCTTGCTTTTACACAAAGGAATCTACTACTCTCTGTGGCTGTGAGGAATAAGCAGGATAAAGGAGGCTAAGGAAGAGCCAGAAAACACAGGCGACAGAACGTTTCAAAATCCATCAGCAAATGAACAGATATTTACTGAAACGGATGCAAGAAATATTATCTCAAGGGAGAGCACGTTTCTGGAAATACCCAGGCAAGTGGCCTTGAAAATTGCTTTCTAATATTTCCAGCTGAATTATCCCTCCTTGACAAATGATTTCCAAGCCATTTTCAGCTATTAGGTTTATTTACACCCATTTTAAAGACTACATGACATCCTGGAAGATACATGACTTCCTGGAGGGGAGAAAACTAAAAAAAAAAAAATCATAACCAAGGAGATCAAGGTTAACAGCTCAGCTCCCATCGTCGTTACTGGAAGGTATGGAAAGTGAGAAAGGTGTCCTAGCAACCAGCGGATCTCACGGTTCCTGGCTTCAGCTGCTGCCCATGTGCACCCGAAAGTCTACACACACAAACACAGGAAACTGACGAGACAGAAATCAGAGCCTACAACGCAGCCGCCACCTTGCAAGGTGCTCAAAAAACTTGCAACCTAAAAAATGTAAAGTAAAGGCCGATGCACCAGGCAGCGTGTCGTCTACCAGCAGGGCGCACCGGGGCGCACCGGGGACCTTAGCAGGCATGCTGGGGAGGATTCCTGAGAGTCCTAAGTGAGCCAGGCACAGAAGGACTTGTCCTCCTCTTGATTAATGACACCACTGGAAACCCGAGAGGCATCCTAAATGCTTCTTACGCCCTGAGCCTCCGCTACCGAATTCACGCAACTCGCTCCAATTTGTTTTCCTCTCCATTCAAGCCCCCGTCCCCTGTCCACCCCCAATGACACCATTTGAGTGTCACGCGCCCTTGGGGACCAGCAGAGCTGGGCTTCCACACTGGATTTCTCTCAACTTATTGAGGTGACTTCCAAGTCTTCAGCTGCCCTGCAGCAGGCCGAATAATGGCCCCCAAAAGGCGTCCAGTCCTGATCCCCAGAACCTACGAATGTTACCTTACCTGGCAAAACGGTGAGCGTTACAGGTGTTAAGTTAGGGATCTTGATCCGGGATCTCATTCTGGATGGTCTGGGCGGCCCCAGGCCGTAAATAAGGGCAGTAACAGGGGCGCCTGAGTGGCTCAGTCAGTTGAGCATCTGGCTTTGGCTCAGGTCATAATCTCACAGTTTGGGAGTTCGAGCCCCACCCTGGGGGCTCACTGCTGTCAGCGCAGAGCCCCCTTCAGATCCTCTGCCTCCTCCCCTCTCTGCCCCTCCCCCACTTGAGCTCTCAAAAATAAAGTTAAGAAACAGTAAAATAACTTTAAAAACAAACGAATAAAATGATAGTAATAAAGAAATACTAAAAACAAGGTTCTTCATAAGACAGACACACGAGAAGCAATCAGAGGGGCCAGGTGACCATAAAAGCCGAGAATCAAAGGCCGATGCGGCAGCCGAGCAATGGCGGCAGACTCTAGAAGCTGCCAGAGGCGAGGGGCAGATGTGAGTCTCCCTTGGAGCTTCCAGAAGGAACACAGCCCTGCCGACACATCGACCTTAGTCCCGTGAGGCTCATTTTGGATTTCTGACCTCGACAACTGACAAGAGAATGAATGTGTGTTGTCTGAAGCCACAGAGCCTGTAGTCATCTGTTACAGAAACAGCAGGAGATACGCGTCCTCATTCCTGAAGATACATCCCAAACTCCCAGTTCCCGGGGGCGGCACCAACCTCTCTCTCCTGCCTCGGCTCCCTCCATGCTCCACCCACAGAACGTCTGCTTGAAGCCACCCTTTGTTCCTCAACCCTTTCCCCGTGCCTTTGCATGTGCCACAGTCTCAGGAGCCCCGCACTCCTCTCTGCTGGGAAAAATCTCTGCTCCTCGGGCACACCCCAGGTGAGACGCCCCTACGTAGCTCTGTTGAGTCTTCTCTTTCCTCCCTGTGCCAAGCAGCCACTCAGCACTCTGTCCTCACGTGGTCTTCAACACAAAGGTCAGCGTTCATGACCTTTTTCCAGTAGCTTTATGAACACAGCTGCTGGCCTTCTCCATCACCTCCGTAACCCCAGGGATCTACGTGCGTCTGTGAGACAAGGACAGAGAGGAACCCTAAAAACATGGACAGAGGGACTCCAAACTGGATAAAGATTATGCCCTTCTGCTTGGCCAACGAAGAGACCTGTGAGAAATGAAGCGTTTACTGCACCCTCAGACCCTGAAGACAGGGTCAGAGGGAGAGAAAGGGGCAGGCGTCGAAACACCAGCTGCCCCGGGCAGGTGAACACAGATGGACCCTAGTCGGTCCCAAAGTCAAAGTATCCAAAAGGCACTTGGAGGGCCGGCCGGGGGCCACCTACCGGTTTGTGATTGTGAGAACGACACTTTCCAAAGTACAGTCCCCAAACCATCAGCCTCCACATCCTCCGGTGTCATGAGGTGAAAGTCTGTGTCCCCCAGAATTCTCATGTCGAAGCCCTGACCCCAGTGTGATGGCATCTGGAAGCAGAGCCTTTGAGGGGTAATTAGGTCGTGAGGGTGGAGCTCTCCTGAATGGGATGAGTGACCTGGTAAGAAAAGGCCAGAGAGCTGGCCCCTCCCATTCCGCCAGGTGGGGACACAACCCAACATCAGCAACCCATAACCCGGAAGAGGGCTCTCACGAGACCCTGACCAAACTGGCACCCAGATCTCGGACCTCCAGCCTCCAGACCCGGCACTTCCCAGCAGCCCAAGCCGACGAAGACACCTGGAACGTACTAGAAACGTAAATTCCCAGGCTCCCCCTGGGACATCGGAGCCTCTGGGGGTGAGGCCCAATAATCTGCTCCGAGCAGACCGCGGGGTGTTCTGAAGTCTGCCAAAATTTGAGAACCACCCTTTTAGAGGCAGGAGAAACCCAAGGAATGTCTAAAGGCAGGTTCCAGAAAATGGCAAAGAGGACTCTGTCCCTGATGTGCTGACGTGGGCTACCCGAACAAGGTAACAGACTGGCTGGCTCAAACAATGGAAATATGTGTTCTCACGGTGTCTGGAGGCTGGAGGTCTGAGAACAAGATGTGGGCAGCATTGGTTTCCTCTGAAGTCCCTCTCCTTGGCTGGTAGATGGCTCCCTTCTCACCGTGTCCTCACATGGTCTTCCCTCTCTCCATGTCCGTGTCCTAATTTCCTCTTCTCATAAGGACACTAGTCATATGAGATTAATGCCCACCCTGAAGGCCTCGTTTTAACTCAATTATCTCCTTAAATGCTTTCTCTCCAAACATGGTTATATTCTGAGGTGCTGGGGGGTTAGGACTTCAATGTACGAACTTGGGGGAACACCATTTAGCCTAGAACATTCCTTAGGAATTAAAAACATGCCTTGTGAACACCTGCCAATGAGAAGTGACATGTACAGAAGACACCAACAGAACAATTAATCCTCGCACTCTTCTCCGCCACCATCCTGATGCGGAAAAGGCGGAGCTTCCCAGCCCTAAGGTGGGATTCTGGGGGTTGCCCGAGATATTGATCCCCTCTGTGCTCATAGCTCCTGGAACAGGGACCAGGCTTATCACCCCCGGCCCCTGCAGTTGTCACACTTTTACTCCAGTGTGCTCCACAAATGTCATCATTCTCCATGGAACTGGTAATGTGGAAACGGTGAGGTATTAATAGTAACCACCACCTATGAGTACTTAGAGGAATACATGAAGTTCATGTGCAAAACACCTGGCACAGAGGACACAGCTACACGGGAAAATGCCCAACTGGTGTTTATCAGGGGTGTCACCATCATCATCATCATGCCATCAACACTGTCACCCTCATCCTCATCGTCACCATCACTGCCATTATCAACATCATTGTCATCGTCACTGTCATCACCATCCCTGTCCTCATCATCACCAACATCATCATCGCCATCATCATCGCCATCGTCAACACTGTCACCAGCAGCAGCACTGCCATCCTGAACACCGTCACCAGCATTGTCACTGTCATCGTCATCAATGTCATTGTCATCATCGTGAACACTGTCATCATCACTGTCATCATCACCATCACCAACATCAACCTCATTGTCACACTGCCATCATCAATCCACACTGCCACCAGCAGCAGCACTGCCATCCTGAACACCGTCACCAGCATTGTCACTGTCATCGTCATCAATGTCATTGTCATCATCATGAACACCGCCATCATCACTGTCATCATCAGCATCACCAACCTCATTGTCATCACTGCCATCATCAATCCACACTGTCACCAGCAGCAGCACTGTCATCCTGAACACCGTCACCAGCATTGTCACTGTCATCAACACGGTCATCATCATCATCACCGGCATCAACACCACAGTGGTCATTGCCGCCATCATCAGCACCGTCATCACCATGAATACCATGATGAACACTGTCGTCATCACCATCACCAACGTCACCAACACCATCAACACTGTCATCATCATAGCTAACAGCACCCGAGTGAGCTCCTTTCCAGGAACCAGGTCAAGGACACAACACACATAGAACTGACCTTCTTAGGGGGCTCCATCGAGAGGCTCCGAACTTCCCCAAAGTACACAGATGGCAGGCGTGGGACCAGCAAGCTGCTTTTCTCAATCCCTTTAAGGTCCAAAACGGAACAGAGGCCAAGAGGTCATCCAGGGGGGAGTCCAGAATGTATCTTAAATCATGGTTCTCAGACTCGACTGCACATGGGACCACCTGGGAGCTTTAAAAACCTTTGGCACCTGGCCCCACCCAGGGCTTCTGATCCAACCAGTCTGCACATGGCCTGGGTATGAGGATTGTTTCGAACCTTCCCAAGTGAATCCAGATCTCAGGCAAGGCTGAGAACCCCACTCCGAAGTCAGCTGCCCACTCGGGAGGGGGGTATTGTCAGTAGCAGTCAATAGGATGCTGTCTCTCCAGGGTGAAATTTAACACCTGGGTTTTAATCCTTCTGGAATCAAACTGGCTTAAGAGATGAAAAAAGTAAATAATCTAAATAGCACCGCAAGGAGTAAAAATCCTGCGGAATGATAAGGTTTAGCATAAAAGGGGAGGAACAGAGTTTTTCTAGGAAATTGGGTCCCATGAAAGCAAATGCCTTGGCTAAAAATACTTTCCCCATTTTTTTTCTTGGCAAATGGATCCCACACACTGAAATAATGAAGACAAAGGCTGGGTGTCAGTCAGCCACCCTCTCAGCTTCTGAGGTCTTCACACAGCCTGGCCTCTGTCAGAAGCCAGGGAAGGATGGCAAAATGACAGAAGCGTCAAGAGATTTACAGAAACCCCCAACTGGAAGAGACGTTGCAGATTATCTGGTGGGATCCCCCACCTAGAGAAGGAAGCTCCTCGACGATGCCCCTGCCGTGCCCGCCTCTCGTCCGGGGAGTCTGGCTCTTTCTAAATAGCCTGGTGCAGTTTTAAGCAGCACCAGCGGCAAGCGGAAGACTGCCTCAATGCAACTTCTGTCCACTGCCCCCAAGGCCACATGGGCCAAAATGAATCCTTCTTCCGCGCGACGCTCCCGCAAATATTTAATGACGGTGATTCGCACCCACCTACCCGACACACACAGGCCTCCCTGGCATCTTCTCTGCTCCCTTATTGCTCACAGGACATGACACAGGACAGCAGATCTCCGTTCTCTGCATACACTTTAATTTGTTCATGTCCCTTCTTATATTTGACACTGTCTACGAAGCACATTCTCTGAATGAGAACTGACCCACCGGACAGGGGCCACTCATTACCGGTGTCCACACGGAAGCCATTGTCTCAGTCCGTTCAGGCTGCCACAACGGAACGTCAAAACCGGGGTGGCCTAAACAGGAAATATTTATTTCTCACGGATCTGGAGTCTGGGAAGTCTCAGATCGAGGCACCAGCAGAATCCATGTCTGACGACGACCCGCTTTCCGGCTCACACACAGCCAGCCGTCTTTCTGCTGTGAGCTCACGCGGTAGAAGGGACAAGGGACCCGTCTGGGGCTCTTTTACGATGGCACTCATCCCGTTCATGGGGGCTCCACCATCATGACCTGATCACCTCCCAAAGGTCCCACCTCCAAATATCATCACACTGGGGGTTCGCTCGCGACATATGGATGTGGGGGTGGGGAGGGCAAAAACACGCCGTCTCCAGTAGTCATCTAGGACCACAGCCTCCAGAAGCACCCAGACCTCTCATTCCGCTACCCCACAAACTCTAACTGTCAGCAAGGGGCACGACTTCTCACGTGCTCTGACAATACTTTCCTAGACCCTAATGCATAGGACTTTTTTTTTTTTATTTAACGTTTATTTATTTTTGAGATAGAGAGAGACAGAGCATGAACGGGGGAACGGGGGAGGGTCAGACAGAGGGAGACACAGAATCTGAAACAGGCTCCAGGCTCTGAGCCGTCAGCATAGAGCCCGATGCGGGGCTCGAACTCACGGACCGCGAAATCGTGACCTGAGCCGAAGTCGGCCGCTTAACTGACTGAGCCACCCAGGCGCCCCCCTAATGCATAGGACTTAAGAAGAAACATAAAGCCATCCCATATATGCCTTCGAGTATATGTATAATCTATCTGAAGGGTAGAGACAAGCATGTGTGAAACCGGAAAACGCAACTGCCATTCATCCCCAGCTGACACGACCTTCTCCTGTTTTCTCTCCTCACTGGGGCTCCCTCCTCTTACTCAGGGACCTGCAGCCCTGACCGCTGCCTTCCACACTTCTGGGCATGGGATCTGCCAGACATCCATATTCAGTCACCCCTCCTGAAGGGAGGCGCTCCTTCAGTCAAAGCTTCGTGAAGGAAAGTGTACTTAAGCTAAACCTTATCAGGCTGATACAAGACTGTAGAAGAGTTCACGGAGCATGAAAAGTTCACTCTTGGCCACGAATCAGCATTGCACCTTGGGAACTCTGAACGCCGTGAGCAGCTTCAGACCCGGGGAAGATCAAATGTTTCCTGTTGACACAGATGATGGGGCGTCAGCCTTCCAGCCCTCGGAGGAGGCCTGGTCCCATGTTTAAGGAAGGAAGAAGCACCAAGGGCAGACCCTTCTCCCCAAGGGGGAACTTTTAGGGTCTACATAAGCTTAGGCTTATGTAAGCTCAAGGGCAACCCTGAATCGGGAGGGAATGATGAATGATGACGAATCCCAGCCCAGCTCCTGGGTATCGGCAATGGTGGGACACCAGGGAAGTAGCAGAAGGAAGCGACAATCTGGGTTCATGTGTACAGACAGCCAGTGTGGCAGTCCAACACGGTTGGGCCACTGTGTCACACGGGTCTTCGGGGGAGTCAGACGGCCTCTCCATGCCCAGGATGCGGTGGGTCTAGAGAGTGATTCATGGAACGCAAGCAGGACGCACACCTTACCTACGACAACATGATTCCCTTTGGGGCAAATTCCGAGTACCCCTAAGATTCACAGTGGGACCCAGACAAGACAGGCTGAGGCCCCTGACATTCTCCTCTTGGTGCTTTCCCGCTTCACATCCATTCTTAGCTTTCCCATCGTGGACTGCAAGGACGAGGGCTGTTTTCCAGAGACCCCAAAGGGAGCACTGGCTGAATAAGCCAACGTTACTAGCCGCACTAAATCCATAAACATTAGTGGGAAAGTCTAGTGCAGAAGCCTTATAAAAACCATATCAAATCTATAACTTTGGCACAGTAAATTATATTGATAAGTTGTTTCCATTTTCACTTCTACTTTTTCCCCCTTTGATAAATGGGCAGAGACGTACTGGCTGTGCGGGAAAACACGCTCGCCTTTGGAGAAGAAAAATTCATTAGCTAATCCACCTACTTGGAGAATTTATTTCCAAGGCTGAACTTTGGGGAGGTTTTATAATGGAGGCCCTGACGAATGGGAAGCATGAATCTGTTCCAGATGGTTAATTACTTTTTATCATTCCTCTTAATAATAGTTAAGAATAATAAGACAACCAGGCTCTGCGAATGCAGGAGGAATTAAACAGAAGTACCCTGCACCCACTTCCCAAAAAAAGGGCACGCTGAGGTTGTGCCGAGCGCCCTAAAATACCAGGTTTTAAAACGAGTGGAAGTTACACGTTGTGAGCCACACCAAATAAATTAATTTCTACCTGAACCCAGTAATGTCCCAGAAGTGGTCGCACAGAGGCCACTCCATCATCCACACAGAGATGCCACATAAGGAGCTGCTGAGGCGGGGGAGACCCCATGGGGGGAGCATTTTTAGACAAACTCTCATCCCTCCCCTGTTCAAACGGGTTCACTAGCTCCACAGGGGAAATCTATACCCCTCAGCACAGGGTCTGGGATGACAGGACCCCTACCAACTGAGTTGGTTTCTCCCCCACCTTGCTTACTTCTAAGTTAACCCTCCTAACCTTGAGCTGAAATATACTGGGGCGCCTGGGTGGCGCAGTCGGTTGAGCGTCCGACTTCAGCCAGGTCACGATCTCGCGGTCCGTGAGTTCGAGCCCCGCGTCGGGCTCTGGGCTGATGGCTCGGAGCCTGGAGCCTGTTTCCGATTCTGTGTCTCCCTCTCTCTCTGCCCTTCCCCCGTTCATGCTCTGTCTCTCTCTGTCCCAAAAATAAATAAACGTTGAAAAAAAAAATTAAAAAAAAAACCAAAAAAAACCCCACAGTCCCACTAAATGGGATAAATGCACACCGTAAATGGCCTTATGTTCAGATAGGGTTTAGATTTTACCACCTTTAAAAAAAATCATTCTTAAAAGATACAAAAATATAAAGATTTTATTTTTTAGAGAAGTTTTAGGTTCACAGCAAAGCTGAGAGGAAGGAACAGACACTTTCCCCGTATCCCCTGTCTGCGCACACGCACAGCCTCCCCCACATCTGCAATAATCGGTGACCCTACATTGAATGCCATTATCACCCAATGTCCACAGTTTACATCAGGGGTCACTCGTGGTGGGGTACGTTCTGTGGGTTCGGATGCCATCTCTCCTTTGCGTCTCAGAACTGCAGAGGAAAGATTACAAGCCTACACTCCAACTTGTTACAGTAATGCTTACTGATCTGAAAACATAAGGATGTTGAATCTAACCACATGTAATGCACGCCCTAACGATGGCATCCCACTGGGGGAGATGTCACATATGGTAAAAAAAAGAAAAGTAAATCAAACACAATAAAAAAGTCCAGTGGCCCAAGTAAGCCCAGCACTCCCGCAGCTCAGAGGATGCACCAGGGACCCACTCTGCCGGGGGGGGGGGGGGGGGGGGGACCACAGCCCAGCGCGGAACACACGGTTTACACATGTCCACGAGTGGCTGCACCAATTGGAGGGCGGAGCTTTAACAAAATCGGCCTCCATCAAACAGGTGAGAGGCTTCAAGGTTTTCTGCAAAGAACGTGGGCACTGAGGGTGACGGGAGTAGGGTGGACACAAGCTAGCACCCAAACAGGGCACAGCTGACACTCTTCCCCCCCCCCCCCCCGCCGATGGGAGCTTGTCTTCAGCCACAACATGAGATAAAGCAGTGACAATCTGACACGGAGCCGCTAACAAGAAAAGGAATCACCGAGAAGAGAACTGAAGTATGTGAGCGCATACCCACTATCACAACAGTGACCCTGACCCCAAGCATACAGTGTGCCCTGAGCTTTTAGCTAGCCATAGCAGGCGACCATCACTAGCTCCACAGGGGAACTAGTGTTCTGGAACACTAGTTCCAGAATGTTCTGGAACATTCCAGAAACTGAAGATGAATTCCGGCAATGTTTCCAGCGATAACTAACATCATACTAGACACGATCCAAGTGCCCTCCAGATTTTCCCTGAACCAAATAACAAACATTCTGATTCTCTTTTAAGCTCTCTTACCAGTAGCGAAAGGTAGTAAGCCCTGTTGGAGACACCCTTGTGCTTTTGAACGTAGCAAAACGAACTGAACTACCACACGCAAAACAATCTGCACACAAGTTAAATAAACTCACTTCTCTGTGAGCAAATACCCTTGGCAAATGCACTGGAAATGCCGGTGACAATCTGAAGAGGGACACCTGAGGAAGATGTGCGCGGCTGGAGGCTGGCCGTGCTCTGGGGTGCGGGTTCCTCAGCATGGTTCGGTTTGCGGCATTTGCTAGATTCCATCTCCATAATGACACGCATACGGTACTGTTTTGGGGGGGGGGAGTCAATTAACCAAAGATTTACAGGAAATTCATACTCTGAAGTAAATGACTTCCTAAATGAAAACTCTGTTTCAGGAGGAAACTGAACGTGGCTCTTGATGGAATGGTAAACTTTGCCGGGAATAAAAACAAGGGTTGGGGGCTAAGTTAAGAGAGACAGCTGCATGGTGAAATTCATTTATTGCATCGTTCCTGGCACGTGACCGTAGCAAAGGCCACCAAGGGCTTGAGGACATCAACTGTGAAGACACAGGATCTTTAAAATGCACTCATATCTTTACCAAACTTCTGGAATGAGATGGGCAGCGACCTAAATCTTCTGGGAAACCCAGCAGTTCCCTGGTTAGCTCACGTCCAAGAACTTAAGAAGAGTTGCAGATTTAAATGAAATGGCGCAGTATTATTTTTTTAAAGTTCAAACTTTGATGGCCTATTCTTGGGTGCCAGGTGACTATGGAAAGCATATGGCATCCGACAGACATTTTCAGGAAAAATACATATGCTTAATTTGTTCCCTCAAGGTAAAGACGACATTTTAACGATGAATGAGAAAGCAATGCTTTCCAAAAGGAAAAAAAAAAAAAGAAAAAAAACTTGTACCACTGGAGAGGCATTTTTGAAAATGGATGTTTGGAAAGGTCTCCATGATTAATGATTTGTGGCCGAAAATGCTGTAATTCAATTTATAAAAACTCATATCTGCACACTTCAAAAACTTGGAAACGGATTTTTCTAGTCTTTTAAATGTCTTTCAAATGAAGAATTTCAGCGGGCTTTGAACCCATTTGTTAAAAATATTGAAATGCAACACCTTTCAGCTACGATGCAAGAACGAGGGACTGACATCATGAGAAATGAAAATTTACTAGCTGAATTTCAACAAAAACCTTTGCATAGCACACGGATGGGATTGAAAAATGAGCATCACAATTTCATGAGCCCTCCCGCCTACGAGCTTCTCCCACCTGGGTCTACATAGCTTCTTTAGGTACCTCTGCAGCTACTGAAACCAAAAATAAGTGAATTAAAACCAGATATTTGAATTACCGTACCACAAAGTACCAAGGCAGGATTCTGAAAACGACAAAACATATTCACTAACACGGCTCTCGTTGAAAATACGACCAGTAATGATATTTTAATGAGCACACAAAGGTTTGCTGTGCTATTAAATCAGATGTTATGAAAAGTATTTTTTTAAACATTGTTTATTTCATCATACCATCTCATGCTTTCACATACGATCCGTCAGCACTGTGAGCCACACGTATAATTTGTAAGCAAACAAATACGCAAGTATTAGGAGGTGTGCGCTCAAAAAATTTCGCCAATTAGGGTACGCAATCAAAAAAAGGTTAGAGCCCCTAACCTGCTACGTGAAGAGACTACTACGTGTGTGTAACCAAATAAACGAGAGAAAAAATAGCTATGAAAACGCTTTTAAAGAAGGATACAGGGGCGCCTGGGTGGCTCAGTCGGTTAAGCGTCCGACTTCGGCTCAGGTCACGATCTCACGGTCCGTGAGTTCGAGCCCCGCGTCGGGCTCTGTGCTGACGGCTCAGAGCCTGGAGCTTGTTTCGGATTCTGTGTCTCCCTCTCTCTCTGACCCTCCCCCGTTCACGCTCTGTCTCTCTCTGTCTCAAAAATAAATAAACGTTAAAAAAAAAATTTAAAAGAAAAAAAAAAAAAAAGAAGGATACAGTGCCAAAGAGAACAGAGAGGTCCATACTAAAATGAACTGTTATTATTTCTGACCCCACTGGCCGGAAATCTGTGCTATTCTGGCCTCATCCAGGCTGAAAGTGCCCAGTGTTCGTCCTACCATGGCTTTGTTACAGTAAGAAAATCTGTAATCAATGCTGTTATTTAAAGAGGGACCATAAGATTATATTCATTACCATAGAACATGGATCTGGAAGCATTACCTGGAAGCCTTACCCACCATATCCATGAACCTCAAGGTACTAATTCTACCTTTGTTATTTTTTTCTTATTACTTTATTATACAAACAGCATAATGAGGATGGTGATTAGCAGCCAGTGTTTACGGAGTTCCCACGAAATGCCAAGCCCAGAGGGAGCATACGTTACGTCTACAACACTCTTAGAAAAGTGCCAAGAAAGCAGAGGCAGAGCAGACCCAACCGGTTGGTAGTTAAGCGCGCTGCCTTTCGCGTCAAACCACGTGCACTGGGAAGCCCAACTCTGACATTCCTGCGACGAGCTGTCCAAGCTCACTTGTCTGTAGGCACTGTCCCAAGGCGAGTCGAGGGGAAAACCCAAAGAGCTGACAGATGGACAGACCAAGAACAGAGCCTGGATGGGGGTGGGGAATGAGCTGCTAACCTCATGCAGTATCATCACGCCCGTTGTACAGATGACAAAATGATTCTTTTAAATGCTTCCGTGACCAAAGTAGAACTTGACTTTCAGCAGCATTCCCACAACGGAGGTCCGAAAAGGAAACGCAATCGCTCCTGTGCTCTTCGTACTTATAATGAATGGGGGATGCTCTGTGGTTCGATACTCCATAATTTAAGTCACCATTCCAGCCCTGACGTGCCCCTAAGTTTCGCTTCCAAGTGCTTAGTATGAAAACCAACGAGACAAGCAGCATCGTCATGCATGTGGTACTTTTTCCGTCTTTCAGACTGACTGCCCTAGGATACATTCCCAGAAGGGAGATTACCGGTTCAGAAGGTATGAAATATTTCCTCCCTCTCTCTCTCTCTCTCTCTCTCTGTGACCCTCTTCTGCTCACATCCTGTCTCTCTCTCTGTCTCTCTCAAAAATAAAATAAAAACATTTTAAAAAAAAAGAGCCAATTAAAAAATAAATAAAAGGGGCATCTGGGTGGCTCAGTCAGTTAAGCGTCCGACTTCGCCTCAGGTCTGATCTCACTGTAGGTTCGAGCCCCGCTTCAGGCTCTGTGCTGACAGCTCAGAGCCTGGAGCCCGCTTCAGATTCTGTGTCTCGATCTCCCTCTCTCTCTGTGACCCTCTTCTGCTCACACCCTGTCTCCCTCGCTCAAAAATAAAATAAAAACATTTTTAAAAAAGAGCCAATTAAAGAAGCTATGAAATATGTTTATGACTCATGATACGTACTTCCAAATGGCTTTCCAAAAGTGTGACTCCGAATTTACAAGGCCACCAGCTAGCTGGAAACCTCTGGGTCCTGGCAAAACCTCAACCATTTCGGGTAGCAAGTTCACTTCTTTGCAAAACAATTCTACCCTCTGCAAGCTTCACGACTCAGGCTCGCCTTCTTGTGTTGGTTCCCCCAGTTTTTATTGAGTGATTTTGGTGCCTTTTTTTTTTTTTTTCAAAATTTCCATCTCCAGAAAGTTAATTTGAAATGCTAATTTGCACATGGGTTTCCCTTTAATGATCTCCAGCCTCTGCCCGTCAGACAGTCGGAAAATCTACCCACCCACCCAGTTCAGTCCCCAGCGTCCACAGGGCTCGTCACCTTCGGGGCTCAGGACGAGAAACTGCACGCATGCCTGGGGTGCCTGCAGCGTACCCACTCTTTTTTTTTAAGTGGTATTTATTTTTTCTCAATTGCTTTAATGTTTATTCATTTTTGAGAGGGAGACAGAGGGTGAGTGGGGGAGGGGCAGAGAGAGAGGGAGACACAGAATCCGAAGCAGGCTCCAGGCTCCCAGCTGTCAGCACAGAGCCCGATGCGGGGCTCGAACCCACAAACCACGAGATTACAACCGGAGCCGAAATCAAGAGTCAAGACGCTTCACCAACTGGGCCGCCCAGGTGCCCCCAAAGCCCCTACTCTTTCACGGCAAAGTCGTGGGTCTCCAACTGTGCTCGGCCTGGTGCTGCTTTACTCTTTCGGCTGCCTCCTTTCCAGCCCAAGGACGACAAATTTGCCTGGAGTGTCACAATTAACGTAGGCTACTTCACACCAGTGCCCTCCCCTATATCCTGGCGCTGCAGTGTGCTTCGCAAAATCAAGATGGCTTTGCCGTCGCTTGACTTTTTAGCACGCATTGTCAGCACGGCCCCCGCGGGATACAAGTGTGTGTCTGGGTGGAAAAACCCACAGATCCCGGTCACGTTATTTGTTGGCTGGGACAAAGCTTCCACGGAGTAGGTGGGTGGAAGACAGGAACGACTGGGTGCCCAAGAATTAGAGTGTAATTACTCAACTGTGTGTTTTCTGTCAGCGAATAAACAACACAAGCACAATGGGCTCTTTGGGAGTGTCTAGGGTGGGGCTGTGTGACACAGGTTAATTGCCTTTCCTCAGAAGGACTCATGGGAGTCCTTCCCAAAAGACGGACGGTTTCATTGGTTGATCGCTTTTTTTTTTTTTTAATTAATTTATTTACTTATTTTGAGAGTGAGTGCAAACAGGGAAGGGGCAGAGAGAGGGAGGGAGAGAGAGAATCCCAAGTAGGTCCGACGCCTGTAAAGCCCGGGGTGGGGCTCGATCTCATGAACCGTGAGATCACCACCTGAGCCAAAACCAAGAGTTGGACACTTAGTGGACTGAGCCACCCTGGCACCCCCGGCGGCTGACTTCTAATCCCGGGTTAGGCCATGTTAAGGATCCCTGTCTTCAGGATGCCTTCATCCTGAGATCATTCCCACAAAGCTCGCAAGCAATCTTTTGTTCCTTACGTTGGCACCTCCATTACCCCCATTTCACAGAGACTGAATATAACTGACTGAAGGTCACACAGCTCATAAAAGGCAGAATTAAAGTCCAACCAAACTGAGGTCTGTGTCCCTCCAAAATCTCAGCTCCTGACCACCAAGCTCTTTGTCTCTCTCCAAAGAACGAACAAGCCGCACAATCAATGCCAGAGCGTTAGAAAGCGGATTCGGAATGGCTGGCGGTGCCTGGGCGCTCGGTCAAAGCCAGAATGACCACGGCAAGCTTGTCCTCTGTGATGACGGTCCCACGGTGAGCAGGTGGGAGCTGAGGAGGGTGCGCCGAACTAGAACGGCTCCGAGGACGTTAGCAGAGCCGGGAGGAATGTGTCCTGTGCAGGGGTGGGCCGGTGTGGGGGCCGGGGGCGGGCAAGAAGAGACTCGAGGAGGCTACCCTAAAGGAGGATGGTCAGGAAAAGTCACAGGACTGTCCCAGTGTGTGGGAGAAAGCAGGCCAGGCCTTCCACACTCCTCCTTCCTCTCCCAGTTCGCGCGGAAACTGCCCCAACAAGCCAGCGTCACTTGTGTCTCCTTTCTCTCCCCACCTAGCCCCCGAGGTTGGCCCCCAAACCATTGCTCCATTCTCATTTCAACCCCCCAGGGCCCCCGGGGCACTCCTCAACCTAACCCTCCCCTGGACCAAGGCTACCATCCACACCACGCCTCTGGGCCCGTATCACCACGGCTGAAGACCTCCCAAAAGCATCGCACCGCACTGTGGACTGTCGGTAAGCTCTAGTACCTCAGCTGGGCACCTGGTCAGCCCTACACAGGTCCTTGAGGCTCCCTCTCCTCCACTCACCGGGGCTGTGGCACATCGTCACAAGGCCACTCAAGCGTCCTGTTTAAGCCGCACACCGGGCTCAGCACACAACCTTGCCTGCTGCTTCATTAACTCCATGAAGTTCATCTCCCTCAGCCCCTGGACCTCTACCTCAGAGCAAACACCTCCAGCACATCCAGCCCCACTCCCCCTGGTCTCAAAGGATGAACCGCCTGTCCCCTCTGTTCAGAACCGAGCTGCCCAATTTCATCATGGCCGCCCTCCCCAGCCTGCTCTGTCTGCCCGGCTTCTTCACCTTCTCCTCAGTCCCAACTCTCTCTCTGGCCACTAAGCCTGTCATGTCCCTCCTCTGTCATCAGGCTGGGAGCCAGACTGGCCAAGAATGATGCGCAGAAGTTGATGTCAGTGAAGAGTGCACTAGAGAGAGAATCTGGAAGATTCTCTCCAAACCTACGGTTCTAATGGCCTAAGCAGTAGTTGGAGGCCACCGACTGAAGAAGGAAGGGGCCTTCTGCGTCCACCTGAGGTGGCTGTCTTTACCTGGGCTGGTGACTTGTTCATCGACTCATGATTCATACCTTCCACAGCAGGCCCAGTGACAGCCACCCTGGGAGACATACGGGGCAATGAATTGAGACACGATGTCTGTTGTGTGTGACCGAGACCTGAAGTGACACCGGCTGAAATGAGGCACGTGGCAAGCAGCCTTGCTTGACAAAGTCCCCAGGGGCCCTGGCTCTTCCTCACCATCTCTAGCTTGCCCCCTCTTCCTTAGGGTCCAAGTTGGCTCAAAACTACACCTGCGTTCCAGCCAGTGGGGGGTGGGAAAGGGCAGAGGGGCACATTCTCCCTCCCTTTAAATGCACGTGGCACTTCTGTTCAAATCCCATTAGATCATATCTCTGCCACCACACCGCAAGGGAGCCTGGCAAATGCAGTGTTCTCCTGGGTGGCCACGCATCCAGCGGCAAAGTCCGTGTCTAGGGAAGATGGGCCAACTGACAGTCCTGATCGCAAAGGGTGAAGGACACAACAGAAACAGGGTACCTGTCCCCAAGGAGCCCACTTCCCCCAAACAACTCCCCCATCGGAGCCCTCACCAGAACAGCCAAACCGAGAAGGAGAGAAAGAACAAGAAAGCAAAGAGGCGCCCGAAGGCACTTGTCTCCTTGGGGATTTGGAACGTTGGGAATATGCACAGAATGATGTCAAAACAAGCCGCTTGCAAAGATCTCATGGACAAGCTCAGAGCCAGGGAAACAGAACGGCCTGATCCCCCAAATGCCGTTAGAAAGTATATTTGGGGTCTGAGAATATGTCTTCTCTAAATATAATTGACAATTCTTCTGGTCTCAGCTAAGGCGGCTGGGGCAACACGTGTGTCTCTATCTATTTCAGGCTCTTCCCTGGCCTCTGCGCAGGAGCCCCTTGGTAAGGACCCAAAAGAGTCAGCATGCTCATACTGTTCTATCCTTGGAGGGGAGAAGTGGGAAATGTCACTTCTGTGTAGCTGTGAGGCATACTTTTATTTCAATATGTCCAAGGCCCCTCAAAACACCCAAATTTAAGAAAACTAAGTTCTAACTCCCAGCGACTCCAATGTAATATAGGACAAGGATGACACCTTATTTTTCATAAACTCTGCAAACAACCACTTCCTGACTCCAAAGTCACTTATCACTTGGTTCTTGAAAAGTAATAATGTAAAAATCATTTTTCTAGCTACACGCAGTATTTCCTAAATGGATGGCTGGAATTTCAAAGTGCGAGCTAGTAAAGCTATTTTTAAACCTGTTTGCAGAGCCTAATCACGTGGTCCAGCTCGGCTGTGTCCCTAGTCTGGGGCCTGGGGTGAAAAAAAAATCCTGGGCTTGGTTTGGCTGAGCTGCTTTCAACCAGGCGGTCTCTTCTCCTTACAAAGAACGGGCCACATGGGGCGCCCGAGTGGCTCTGTCGGTTGGTTAAGCTTAAGCGTCTGACTTCGGATCAGATCAGGATCTCAGGGTTTGTGAGTTCGAGCCCCGCGTCAGGCTCTCTGCTGTTGGTACAGAGCCCGCTTCAGATCCTCTGTCCCCGCCTCTCTCTCTCTCTGCCCTTCCCATGCTCGTGCACACACTCTCTCTCAAAAATAAACAAAGAATTAAAAAAAAAAAAAAGCCACGGGGTTAAGACATCCCTAGGCCTTCCTGGTAATGCCACCTGGAGGGCCCTAGCGGAAGGAAGGAGAAGGATTTCTGTTTTAGCTAGCTATCGCTGCATAACAAATTACTCCAAAGTGGAGTGGCTTGAAGTAACATTTATTATCTCAGTTTCTACGGGTTGGAAATCTACACAGCTTAGCTTGGTGCCTCTGGCTCAAGGTCTCTCATTAGGTTGCAGTCAAACTGTCAGCTGGGGCTGCTGTCTCATCTGAAGGCTCAACTTGCAACCTCACTCACATGTTTGCTGTCAGGCCTCCCCCCACCCTTGCCACGTGGAACTCTCCACAGGGCTGCCCCATATGGCAGCTGGGTTCTCCCAGCCAAGCGTCCCAGGAGAGTGTGCCCCGGATTGGGAGCCACGCCCTTTTTATAACCTAATCTCAGAACTGTCACAAGTCACTCCTGCTGTACTGTGTTCATTAGAATGACTCACTAGTCCTACCCACACTCATAGGGGGAGGATGACGCCCGAGCATAAATGCCCAAGGCACGGATACTGGGTCCTGCCTATGACTTCCTTGCTTTGATAGAGGATGGGCTTTAACTGCATAGAAAGAGGGGCATCAGGCATTATTTTACTTGGGACAAGAGCAAACACAGGATCCAAGAGATCACAGGGCTAGGGGAACCTGTATTCCCCCAGCCTTTGGTATTTAACCCACTGATTTAATAAATGGTGGATGGAGCTACCTCTCCCCCTGTCCCCACTCCAGAACGAGACTGACTTGCCTGATTAGGACAGCGGAGAAGAAAGTCGTGGCTCTAGCTCGGCCCCTCTGGGGCTCTCTCTCTTGCAGTCTTACCTGCCCAGACAGAGTGTGGCTGATACATCCTCTGCCATGTGGGACGTGCTGTCTCACAGGGGAGCTGTCCGGCTCCGGTTGTGTTCGGTGGAGAAGTGTCATTGTGGGGTAAAAGTAGGAAACCCACTACGGCCATGGATTGAAGCCACACCCTTCAGAGGCCAGCCTCTATCACTCATAAAGCTGATAGATTTTCATCCCATTGGCCTGGCTCCTGTGCCTGTCGTGCAAGTGATTTCAAACTCAGATGGGCTAGAAACGGGGCTGACAAGTGCCCCTCACCGCAACCACCCCCAAGCCATCTCCCATCACATGCAAAGGACCCAGTGCACACGAGTTTGCAGGGGAATCAACCAAGACACTGAGACATGGGTGGAGCATGGATAAACACCACCCCCCCCAGGCCCCAAACTCCTACTAAGCCACCAACGAGTTATGGGGCACCTACTACGTGCCAGGCTCCGTGCTGGAGCCTGAAAAGGAGAGATTCTCACATTCCATCCCAGGAAAATAACTTGACCTACCTAAGCCTCAATTCTCTCATCTTGGAACCTGTTCCACTCCCATGACTTATGGCCCTACCTCCCACTCTCTACCCCCGCCCCAAACGTGCCAGTATGCCTGTGCATTGCCAGGGAGGCACGAGATTCCCTGGGACTTGAAGGCGACTCCTTCAAGGACACTCCGTGAGCAGAGACAAAAATAGGGCAGGGTACGGGGCGTTTCCTTCCCCGGCCCGACTTTCTTTCCTTTTCTCTTTCCAATGGCTGAGATCATTATCTTTCCCCAGCACGGCCATCAGCTACTACAGCAGGTGCAGTTTTTGTAAACACCCCCACAGAAGTGCTGTGAGTGAGGTCAAGGGCAGGTGCCCCGCTGAGGGCTGGCCTGGATTCCACGTTTCTGGCTATTGTCGCTCTTGTCGCAGATTCCAAGCACAGCCTGGAGGCTTCATCTGGAGCTCCAGGAGTTGGTGGTGGCGGAAGGAACACCGGCCCGGCCCTCCCAGGTGGGAGAGCAGGAGCCTTGGGGCCAAACGGTGCAATCGCCCACTCCTTGGAAAAAGAAAACAAAGCCGCCTTACAGGCAGGCAAGTGTGTGTGGTTTGCAGAGCTCTGAGAAAGGACCCGACGAGGAGACCGGGCCCACCCGGCAGCCAGGCTGTGGGAAGTGTGGCCGTATCGCTCGACCTCACGGGCACCGGCCCAGAGATGCGCAACCTGCTTTCTGCCCTACAGAGTCTGCGTTTGCCTGATTCCGACCCTGGATCTCAGTTTTCCACCGTTCGCGTTACCCACCTGCGACCACCGCAAGGGAAGTTAGCAAGGAAGCGTTAGCCTCCACCGAAACCTCGGTGTGGATGAGCTCGGCCACTCCTTCCCTAAGAAAGCAGATTTGTCCAGGCCAAAGAGAGAACAGGGCGAGGGCGCTGGGACCCAGGGAGAAGAAAGGGTCACCCCAAAGTGAGAACACGGGTGGGGAGAAGAAAAATACCCCTTCATCACGCCCTCCTGTGTTCGGCCCCTGGGAAGGGCTGGACCACATGAAAGTTTGCTCTCATTTGGTGTAAGATCCACTCTCCTTTGCCGGGAGCCTCAAAGGGGTAATGGAAAAGTGATAAAAGCCTGGCTTTTCAGTAAAAATGGCAAGAAATATATGACGATTCATTGTCTTATTCTATTGTGCTTTCTGGCTGTATCAGGACTAATTCTGCACAACGGCGGTTCTGCTGAAAGCCTTCTCCTCTCCTCTCCCTCCCTCTGGCAGCACTGGACAAAGATTTCTCATTTCATACATCATTTATTCCAGCAGTAATTCCATCCAAGTCACCGTAGGTCCTCAGCAAACAAAAACAGCAAAATAAAATTGTGTTGCAGCATGACAACCGGGGACCCTGAGTAACGTGGGATTCGGTGTCGTAAAGCCACAGACCCTGGGCGGAGGGTCGTATTCCCAATGGGGGCAAAACCAAGCGAAGCAGACTGTATTTTTTTATCGCGAGGGGCAAAGTCAAACCTCCAGGGATCTCACGACGCAGGAGAAGGCGAGGCGCAGAGAGGCATCTGAGGCCAGGACAAATCTCCTGGTCCCAAACTTGGCAATCAGCATCCGTAACACTGGGACTGGCTTCAAGGGTGGGAATAAAAGCAACCTGGCCCAGTACTGGGGGTTCCCGTTGCAGAAAGTAAGAACAAGGTTAACGAGCACCACGGATGAAGCCAAGATCCGTCCCAGAACATCCGACCAGCGTATGAAGGTTGCTTTAGTTCTCCTTTTACCCCACCCCCTGCCCTTCACCTCCGGTTTGTCCTCCAAGATCAGATGTAACGTCGGCGCGCACTAGCTCAGAAATCAGCCGTGCAAAGTCACCTGAAAGAGACAGGATGGCTCCCAGACTGCAGCCTGGTTGACAGTGTGAAAACATCTGGAGCAAGACGCCCGGGGCGGGAGGGGGGCGCAGCCAGTTAAGTGTCCGGCTCTTGATCTCGGCTCAGGTCACCATCTCGCGGTTTGTGAGTTCAAGCGCCGCATCGGGCTCTGCGCTGAAGATGTGGAGCCTGCTTGGGATTCTGTCTCCCCTCTCTGCCTCTCCCCCACTTGTGCGTTCGCTCGCTCGCTCTCAAAATAAATTAAAATAAACATTAAAAATAAACCATCTGGAGCGAGAAGCATGTGCTCCAGAGACCCTTGGGGCAGCATGAACCACAGAAGGAGAGCCCCAAAGGCAAGACCACCGCTCCACGAGGCACCACAGGTGTATCCTCTGTCCCAGATCGCTGCCATCACCCACACATTCCTCCAGCTGGTTTGGGTTCTAGGCTCCCAAAGTCAACTTCTGATTCTTCTTTGGCTTTCCATGTGGTCAACAGAGAGCTCTCGTGCGGGTCAAGCCAATGCGAACTTTCTAGGCCTTGTAACAGGCACATCTCTTCCTGCAATTCAACTTACCGGCTTTCTGGGGTCTACTGTTGAATGTGACTTGCAGTGAACGAGTCCCTCACATGGCTTCTTCCACCTTTACAGCCTTCGGAACCCAGGATGAGACGCGGATCTGGGGTGCACAGCCTACATAAGGGGCTCCCCAGTCCGGCTCTGTCCTCTCTCTGATACCACCCCACTTCTGGGAAACGGGACATAAGCCCAGGAGGTGAGGGGGACTGCCATCTGCGTAACCCCAGCCCCAGGCTGTGGACAGAGCAATCACTTACGGACACCATGCATGGAAAGGAAGGTTAGGGAACAGCGTGTCTGGTGAAGAGGCCACGGGGGTTCTCGGCAGAACACCGAAGGGTTTTTTCTCCCAGTTTTATGGAGGGAGAATTGACATACATCACCGTGTAAGTTTAAGGTGTCCCATTTCATGGTTTGACTTGTGTATTTTTTTTTTAATGTTTATTTTTGAGAGACAGAGCACAAGCAGGGGAGGGGCAGAGAGAGAGAGGGAGGCACAGAATCCGAAGCAGGCTCCAGGCTCTGAGCCGTCAGCACAGACAGAGCCTGACACGGGGCTCAAACCCACGAACTGTGAGATCACGATCTGAGCCAAAGTTGGATGCTTAACCGACGGAGCCACCCCGGCGCCCCTTGACTTGCGTGTTTTGTGACATGATGACTTCAGTACCCTTAGCACCACCATCTCACATAGAGACAGTAAAAAGAGGGTTTTTTTCCTCAGTGCTGAGAACTCAGGATTTACTCTGTTAACACCTTTCCTGTGCATCACACACCGGTGTTAGCTACGGTCATCATGTGCACATCACAACACTGAGGGTGTCAAAGCCAGCTTTGCACCCGGGAGTTGGAGCAGACTCCGGCGCTCTGCGCCTCAGTTTCCCCTTCTGTAACACGGAGCGTAACCTCCTTCACAGAGTTGTTCCGACGATTCCGTGACAAGACGTGTGTGAACTCGGAATTCGTGGCGGAAATGCACCCACTCTTCGTCACATATAAAACCCCCCTCGCCTTCCACTCTTCCTGCGGCTCTAGCTTCTGTATTCATGCCTCCTCCCCGCCTCACGAAAATACAAGTCACCCGGGAGCGGTCACTGGAGGCAGAGCATGCTCTGAAAGGCTGTACCCGCCCCAATGACGCTGGCCACCACGGCCCCAAGGGGGAGCCTTCACTCCCGCAGGAATGAGACGGGCTGGTTAGAGCCGGGGGACAAACAGTCCAGTCTAGGGCACAGGATATGGAGGCCTCTCCTCGGGGCTTTAGCACATGACCCTGGAGGGCGGGATCCGGCTTCCTCTCGCTTTGCTCCTGCCATCCTGGCCCCACGTCCCAAACTCTTAGTGCTGGTGGACACCCACTGAGTATCCCAGGGCTCAGTGGTCTCTGTGGCAATCCGGAATTCTCCAAAGTGAACAGTGACCTTGAGCATAACTCAGGGAAGACCGGAACGCTAAAGACCGTCATGTGTCCCAGGCGAGACCAACCACTGCCCGGTCATCATGGACCGAATGTCCGTGCGCCCCCCCCCCCAAATCATATGTTGAAGCCCTAACCCCCAAGGCAGTGGTGGGGGGATGGGGGTGAGGATGGAAGTTGGGCCTCCCTCCCCCTCCCCTCCTCTCCCCCGCCCCCTCCTCCCTCTGCCTCCCTCTCTCCACACAGCGAGAAGCCAGCCACATCTACAAGCCAGGAAGAAGGCTGTCACCAGAACCCGCCCGTGCTGCCGCCCTGATCTCCGACGTCCTGGCCTCCAAGTCAGTGGTTCCCAAATCTGGGCGTGCACTAAAATCACTTGGGGGGGCTTCGCTGGTCCCCCCACCCCTAGAGTTTCAGATCCAGTGTGCCTGGGTGGGGCCCAAGAGTTTACTTTTGTAGCAGGTTCCCAGGCGATGCTGACGGTACCCCCTCGGGACCACACTTTGAGAACCAGGCCTATGCGACCTACCTTTGGACACGCCCGTGTCGGGGATCTGCGGAACCCGAAGTTCCCACCACCTAAGGCTCGCCCAGGGGTGGGTCTGGATTCGCCTCCGCCTTCCTTGGCTCCGCTGGTCATAACGCTCTCTCCCGGCAGGCACCCAGGTTCTCTGTCCGCCCAACCCAGCCTCATTCCCGGCCCCAAAGACGCCGTCCAGCTTCCCCTGCAACTAAGAGTGGCCGTGTACCAGAGTTCCGACCAAAGGGACAAAGGGAAAGTCTGCCGGAGGCTGGGGGAGCTGAGAAATCTGTTGCTCCCCGGGCGCTGTCGCCACCTTCGCTCCCTCTTTCTTGAACGTAGGCAGCGCGCCTGGAGCTGTGGCAGCCTTCTTGCCGCAGGGAGGGAAAGCCCGGCCATTCCGCAGCGGCCCATTCCCACATCCCCGGTCGGGAGGAAAACACACCCCTCTTCCGTGTGCGGTTAGTCGGTGTTCTGTGTCGTGAGGCTGACGGATCTCGACAGATACGCGAGGACTCCACCTGAATTTTAACCACGGATCGGTCAGCATCGGTCTCGCGGAGGGGAGGGAGAGGCGCAGAGCAGAAGCAGCAATAATGATAATGCAAGAAGCACTCTCTGCTTCCTCTTCCCGGGTCCAGGTCCGTCCATCCGCTGGGCCTGCCCGCCGTGGCGCCTCTTCCGGCAGCCTTAGTCATGGACTCCAGTTCAGCCCAGCGTCCTCTGCGCTGGGTGATGCCCGAGGCCTGCCCTGCACGTCCCTCCAAGCAAAGCGGCCCGCTGGCTCAGGCAGCGTGGGCCCCTCAGAGATGCACGCTGCTGCTCTCGGCCCCACCCTGCTATTCGCCATCTGCCTGGGGTGACCTAAGTAGGCATCTGCCCCGCCTTGGGGACAGCTGGTCACAGACGCTGAGCTGAATGACGGGGGTGGGTGGCTCCGTGACTTCTCACACATCCCACGTACGAGGAGGGCCCAGCCACCAGCACAGACCTCATTTGTTGGGTTGAGTTGGGAACGTTTTGCAAAGCCAAGCCATCCCGTACCTCTTCGCCTGGACATCAGAGGCTGCTGGGGACAGCCGGGGGACCTCTCTCCGTAGCAAGAATAAGAATGGCTTGGGGCGCCTGGGTGGCTCAGTCAGCGAAGCGTCCAACTTCAGCTCAGGTCATGATCTCGCGGTTCGTGAGTTCGAGCCCCGCATCGGGCTCTGTGCTGACGGCTCAGAGCCTGGAGCCCGCTTCGGATTCTGTGTCTCCCCTCTCTCTCCGCCCCTCCCCTGCTCATGCTCTGTCTCTCTCTGTCTCAAAAATAAATAAAAACATTAAAGAAAAAAAAAAAAGAATGGCTCGCAGAGGCCCTAACTTTGCCTCACATACATGGATTTCTCTGATTCAGTCTTCTCCTGCAGACCCACTGGCTACCAGACGGGAAACCCAGACACAGCCCGGCCTGTGGCCCAGCCACGTGGCCGGCAACTGCTCAGATGTGCCGTGGCTGCTAAAAGAGCCAGAGACACAAGCGAGGCCTCTGGGATCCAGCCTGGGCCTGTCGTGCCCTCGCTCCAAGGCCAGTGGGGTGGGCCGGCCTGTCAGCCAGGGCCGGAGGGCCCTCCCGAGCGAATCCCGAGTCAGCGAACAGCCTTCTGGCTGCGGAGGGACACTGGAGGCGGGCGGTCCTGCGTGGGCTCCGGGTCCGAGTCTTCCTGATCCTCCTGGAAATAGGCCCGTGGTTACAAAACGGCTCCAGCACCTCTGAGAATCATGTCTTCACACAGCAGCCCCCAGAGCAGAAAAGAAGGGCCGAGGAGACGATCCTGGATGCCCACTGTTGGCTCGTCCTTTGCCTCGTGAACCAGACCAGCCGCACACAGGGGAACAGACTGCAACAGAGGCGCTGGCCAAGCAGCATCCAATCGGGGCCTTGGCAAAGAGAAAGAGGAACTGCGAAAATGCCCGAAGGATGGCAGGTCATGATCGCTGGAGCCTGTGAGCGTTTCCTTATGTGGGAAAGGGCTCTCAGCAGGCCTGACCAAGTTAAGGATCTTGACATGGGGAGATTATCCTGGATTCTCCACGTGGGCCCTGAAAGCAATCACAAGTGTCCTTACGAGAAGAGGCAGAGGTAGGGGCACCTGGGTGGCTCAGTCAGCGAAGTGTCGACTTCAGCTCAGGTCATGACCTTGCAGTTCGTGGGTTCGAGCCCCGCAGCAGGCTCCGTGCTGACAGCTCAGGGCCTGGAGCCCGCTTCGGATTCTGTGTCTCCCCCTCTCCCGGCCCCTCCCCCACTCGCACTCTGACTCTCTCTCAAAAATAAACTTTAAAAAAATCAATTAAAAAAAAAAAAAAGAGAGAGAGAGGCAGAGGCAGATTCAACCAACACGTACCGGAGAGGAGAAGTCAAGGGGAAGACAGAGCCGGAGAGCTGGCCCGAAAGGCTGGAGCCAGGCAGCCACCAGCCTGCTCGGGGCCACCAGGAGCGGGAAGAGGCAGATTCGCTCCAGAACATCCGGAGGTAGTAAAGCCCTGCTAACACCTTGATGTCAGTCCAGCGGTACTGAGGTTAGACATCTGGCTTCCAGAATCGTGAGAGAATACATCTGGTGTTTTACACCACTAAGTCCGTGGTGATTTGTTACAGCTGCCACAAGAAACAAACACGAGGGAGAATGGCTTTGGGGTAGGAAACCACCTCTATAATCCCCAGGTTCCTTCACAGAGACTCTGACCTCTCCTTCCCAACCCCGCACCCAACACACACACACACACACACACACACACACACACGCGCGCGCGCGCACGCGCCAAGCAAGGCCCTCGTAATTCCCTGCCCCGATGTATCCTGATGGCGAGTCCCTGGAGCAAATACCAAGCTGGGGTACTCTGGGACCACCGTCTCCTCCTCTAATGGGCTGAACATTCCCAAATGTTCCCTCTTTGTAACAACCAAAGGGATCCCTGGGAATAAGGCATCCGATGAGCCGTAACACAGAAGCAAAAGGGGACTGACCAAAACCCACAGCATGAGAAGCCAGGGACCCAAGGCCAGCAGCATCTTGTCTCATGTCTCACTCAGTCCGTGTGCTGGAACAAGGATTCAGGCTCACTCAGCCAAGCACAGGATGTTACCATTTGATGTGCTTTTCAGCAAATCACTCATAAAAAATTCATGGCTGCAGCTGACCCTCATTAGAATGTGTTTCATTAAATTAAAACATCAATCCCAGAAATATATGTTTGCTTAACAGGCAGAAATGATTTGGGGACGTCATGCTGCACGCCATCAAATCAAATCAAATGGTGGGAGCAAACGAAATTAAGCCATCAAGCAAAGGAGGCAGGAGGGGTAACAGAGGTCTCTTGCCAAAGGAACATAATCACGGCTTATGAGAAGAGCCCAAAGCATCCAAATCGTGTAGCCACGCAAAGGAGAAGAACAGTACGAGGAGGGTGGTCAGACAGGGTGCCCACAGGACGCACACAGGGTGGCCTGGAAAGAACCGGGTTCTCCCCAGAGCTCCAGGACCTGCCGTTTGACCTCCAGGGTCTCCCTTCCTGACGGCATGAGGCAAAGTTTCTAAGGACGGGCTCAAAGGCTGGAGAGGACCTGATGATCCCCCTGCCCTCCCCGCCCCCTTCCATTCTGATGACGTGTGGTTCCTTAGAAGGCAGCACAGGACAGGACAGACTCTCCAGCCAAGAAATGTAAGGGGCAGGGCCAACGTCGCAGCTTCTGTCCCAAACAAGACGTGACAGGACCGCGGAGCCTTTCCGATGACGCTTTCCTGGAGTTTACAAGGTTCTTCCAGGTGCATGACCCCATCCGTGACGACACGGCCGTGAAGCAGAGAGGGCCACTGTCACGGCCCAACGCAACAGAGGAGTGGTTCAGACTGGATCACGAAGGTCGGAAATAGAAATTCCCAAATTGGAATCCAGATCCACTGCTTTTCGTACTCACCGGCGCCGTGCTCTTCTCCAGAGGATGCCCTAACTCCCCCACCCCAGGCTGCCTGAGCCGAGCGCCCGAGAAGGGCCAGGTGGGGTGGTGGGGAAAACACCCAAGTCACGGCCCCGGAAGGCCTTGCCAGCTCATTAAAGGACCAATTATTGAAGTTGCCCCTCATACACGCTTCACCTGTTCAGAAATTTAAGCTCCTGAAGAAGGGTACTGGTGTCGCAAAGCTAATTTTGGCTTTAATTAGCTTTAATACATTACTCACAAGTGCTGTGGGTTTGATTTAGGGAAATTAAAAAATAACCAAAGGGGCTTAAAAAATCTACAACAGAACCGCTAATTTTTATATGCACATAAAACTACGCCTTTTTACAAAAGGCGATCATACGACACGGTGGTATAATACGTTTTCTTTTTTTTTTTAAGTTCTTTATGTATTAGAGAGAGAGAGAGAAAGCAAGAGCACCGGGGAGGGGCAGGGAGAGGGGGAGAGAGAGAATCCCAAGCGGGCCATGCACTGTCAGCACAGAGCCCGACGCGGGGCTCGAACTCACGAACCATAAGATCACGGCCTGAGCCGAAACCAAGAGTTGGATGCTTAATTGACTGGGCCACCCACAGTGCCCCTAATCTGCTCTCTTTTTCAGCTAATAATGCATTATAAGCATCGCGTCATGTCAAAATATACACGGACATCGCTGGGTCGTGATTGCATAGCACGCCGTTGAGTGAATGCTCCATAATTTCCTTAACAGAATTGCCTGTTACTGGCCCTTTACGCCGTACCCAATTTTCTTGGGTAATAACAACACTGCAATAACCCTCTGGCATGTTGTATAAACACATTTACCTACTTACTTCCTCGAGATAATTTCCTAAGAGGTAACTGCCTGGTCAAAAGGCAGACCGTATCATCCACGGCAAGAAGATGTTTGGGGAAGTTGCTCAGGTGACACAGTACGGGGCTGCTCCATACGTGAAAACTAAGAGACAGCCCTGCTTACGGACTGGACTTGATTCTAACTTTCTAAGAGAATGGCCCCAGGCAGGGAGTTTATGGTCCTAAACACCTCAGTTGTCAAAGAGGCAGCTTCCAGCATAATCACTGCCCTCATGACAGAGCGGAAAGCGCTCACCAACCTGGAAACACAAAATAAGATTGCGCTTGCTTCAAAATATTTGCAGATCAACTGAGATCATTCCTATCTCTATTGCGTACCCTGCTTGCACATTTGAGGCAATAAAACGCGATTTCTGTAAGAAAGAGATTCTATTCGTTGAAAGTGAAGTTATCCAAAAATGACACACACACTGGTCTCCACACTAAAGGAAGTTTTTTGGTTCATGATTTGGATGTCCAAACGGAGGTTGGGTGAGGCTTTCTACAGCAGCAACTCAAACGAAGCCCCAAGGTACGGGGTCCTCTGGCTTCCTGTCCCTTCCTGGGTTGGCCTCACCCTCGGGCTCTCCGTGGTGACAGCTCCCGATAGCAGCACCTGACTCTCAGTTCACGGTGGCAAAGCGGCTGCGGCAGTTCCGAACCTGATGTTCCAGAACACAGCATCAGCCAACAAAAGGGAGAACAGTTCTGGTTGCTTCTATGGAAGAAAGAGCTAGTCATCCCCCACCCCCCTTCCCAAAAGCCCTAGGAAAGATTTTCTCGTGGTTTGGTGACTCTGACCAGGATGGCATGTGCCAAATGTTTTCAACCAAGCAGGATCCTCTGCTCAAGGTAGGTATAACGTCAGCCACAAGTGCACCAGACTAAGGATGGAGCGGGAAATTCAGGTTACGGTTTCTGGAAAGACGGAGCCTGGATGCACTCCCTCTAACAGATAGATGTCCACTTCAGAGACTATTTAGGCAACAGTGAATATTAATTAAAATAACAGGGGTCCCCACGTGGCTCAGTCAGTTAAGCGTCCACGTCTTGATTTAGTCTCAGGTCACGATCTCACAGTTCATGAGTTCAAGCCCCACATCACGCTCCGTGCCGATGGTGCAGAACCTGCTTGAGATTCTCTCTCTCCTTCTCTCTCTGCCCCCTACCTCTCTTTCTCTCTCTCTCAAAATCAGTAAATAAACTTACAGATAAATAAATAAATAACAATAACATTGTAAGTAACATAGAAAGCCTTTATGATCAAAAAAGTTTAGAGGAAACACTGAACACATGCTTCTCTGCTTCCTTCTGAAACCTCATCAAAACCGAAGTGAAAGAATTTTAAAAACCTATGAACTATACAAGATGAGCCTGGAACATCTTGTGGCATCAGAAAGTAAGAAAGTGCTTTAAAAAAAAGCTGCGGGGCGCCTGGGTGGCTCAGTCGGTTGAACATCCGACTTTGGCTCAGGTCATGTCTAGTGGTTCACAAGTTCGAGCCCCGCGTTGGGCTCTGTGCTGACAGCTCAGAGCCTGAAGCCTGCTTCCGATTCTGTGTCCCCCTCTCTCTCTGCCCCTCCCTCACTTGCACTCTGTCTCTCTCTGTCTCTCAAGAATAAACAACAAACATTAAAAAAAAAAAAGTTGGATGCACATCAAAACCACAAAAGAACCAACCTGACCATCTGACAGAGCTCCCGATGGCCAAGGCGAGAACAATGTGAGCAACAAAAGAAATAAACGGGGTACTGGATATGGCCCAAAGAATAAAATCAGTATGCCTACATCTATCCCTACTGATATAAATAAATGACTGAATGAACACAGAAATGGGGGAGAAGGGACCACTTCTCCTTACAGAATTCCAGTTGGGAGGAGTATGGAAGGAATAAGAGAAACAGAAAATCTCCACCAGAAACCACAGTCATCACTGCTTCCGGAAATGCCCACCAATGAATGCTAAAAACTGGGGGGTAAAAGTTTAAGGAGGAATGGAATGCATGCATAGGCTTCAAGCATCCCCCAAAGGCACGTTGATTACAAAGAAGAAAGCTTTACCCCCACACTGGAACTTCATGGCCAAGAAACCCGGCAGACACCCCCTTCGCAAGTCATTTCAATGAACATCACCAGTTCTCTCGATCAGGTACCCTAGCCTTGACCTGACGCCCTGGAGGGGCCACATCCGCTCTGTGGTGTCCTTCCCCCCCAGATCCGAAACCCTCGGTCAAAGCCTGAGAAAACTTCACACGAGCCCAAACGAAGAGACGTTCTACCAGACCTGACCAACGCTCTCCAGGCACGCGAGGTCATGAAACACAAGGAAATCCCAGTGGCCAGGCTGTCCCAGGAGGAGGCCAAGGGATCCAGGGGAGCAGAGCAAGGTCACGATGGAAGTCTCGCTCCCCGCCCCGAGCCCCATCCTGAGCCACAGATGCTCATGGAGGGCCTCCCACCTGGCAGAAGACGGGGACCTTCGTCTCCAGGAAAACTGAAGGGCCCCAGAGGAAAGATCTACAGATGCTGACGGGCAGGCTTCGCCGGGTATATTGGTCTGCTCGGGCTGCCAGAACAGAGGAGCACGGGCCGGGAGGCTCAAACAACAGAAATGCGTTTTCTCGTGCTTCTAGAAGCTGGAAGTCTGAGATCAAGGCGTCAGCACGTTTCTTCTGGGGAAGAGGGTTCTCTCGTGGTTTGGTGGTTCTGACCAGGACGGCGCGGGCCAAATGTTTGGAACCAAGTAGGATCCCACGCTCAAGGTATAACGTCAGTTCCAAGTGCGCCAGGCTGAGGATGGGGGAGGGAATTCAGGGTTACCATGTCTGGAAAGGCCAGGACAGGGCGCAAGCCCTCTGACACGTGTCCACGGCAGAGGTTATTGATTTGGACAACAGTGAATATAAATTAAAAAAAACAGGGAGAGCGGGGTGAAGCTGAGTCTGTTAAGCATCTGACTCTCGATTTCGGCTCAGGTCCTGATCTCACAGTTCATGAGATCGAGGCCCGCCTCAGCTCCAAACTGAGCGTACAGCCTGCTTGGGATTCCCTCTCCCTCTTTCTCTGCCCGTCCCCCATTCGTGCGCACACACGTACCCTCTCTCTCAATAAATAAATAACAAAACTAAAAAAAATCACAATTAACATCAGAAGAAACAAAGAAAAGCTCCGTGATCAACAAAGTTTAGGGAAAACATTGCACTGAACATAGGCTTCTGGGCTTCCTACTGAAAACTTCCCAAAACAGAAATAAAAGAATTGTAAAATCTATGAACCATGCGAGTTTGCAGATGACTCTCTCCTTGACTTGCAGATGGCTGCCTGCTCCCTGAGGCTTCACCTGGTCTTGCTGTGTGTGTGTGTGTGTGTGTGTGTGTGTCCTAAGCTCCACTTCTTGTAAGGACACAGGTCACGTTGGATTAGGACCCACACTAATGACCTCCTTATACCTTAGTTCCCTCTTTAAAGACCCTATCTGCAAACACGGTCACATTCTGAGGTAGGTGGTTAAGACTTCAACACACGAAGCTGGGGTGACACATCTGAGTCCGTGACACGCAGTGAAACAGCCATGTCTTCTCGAGTGTCCACCGGTGGGGACCAGCGTTGTTCTACCCCACGGGGTACAGAAAGTTCCCTAACGCCTCAGCAACTTCCTCCTGGGTAAGAAAGAACAAAGTGTCTTAAGGAAACCAGGCCTTAAGGAAAAATCAGCAATGCGAGGGCAGGTGCCAAAAAGAACAGATAACACCACGCTTGGAGCGTGAAGCATGCAGACCCCATGCAGAGCACAAGGGAAACCCCACCATGATCCTCAGAGACTCAAGGGGCAGGTACTGAGCTCACAAAACAGAACCGGGGTATTGAGATGAGAAGAGGAGCACTATAGGACAAGAAAACGCTTTAGGGATTAAATAGAACAGAAATTTTATTTCTTTTTTTAACATTTTTTTAAGTTTTTTTAATGTTTATTTTTGAGAGAGAGAGAGAGCATGAGCAGGGGAGGGGCAGAGAGAGAGGGAGACACAGAATCCGAAGCAGGCTCCAGGCTCGGAGCTGTCAGCACAGAGCCCGACGCGGGGCTCGAACTCACGAACCGCAAGATCGTGACCTGAGCCGAAGTCGGATGCCCAACTGACTGGGCCACCCAGGCGCCCCAAACAGAACAGAAATTTTAAAGTTTTAAGAGAAGAGTCAGGAGACCAAACCTCCTCCCGCCTTCCAAAAAAAAAAAAAAAAAAAAACTGGATGAAAAGACAAAAAGGCAAAAACATAGGAGGGGAATAAGGAAAGCCAGAGAGAGGTTCAATCGAGGAGGTGCAACACCTGATGGAGAAGCATTCCAGAAAAGACAGGAGACAAAGATTTCAAATACATATACAGTCGAACCAATGATCCCGAGGGAACAAGTCAAAAAGAGAAAAGCAGCTCCTGGAAACGGCCCCAAGCACAGGAGGAGGCAGAAGGAACCCCAGGAGGAGGGTTCACAGCAGGAACCGCAGGGCCCCAGGAGGACCGTCTCCAAGGAAAGAACACAAACACACCAGAAAATGGAACTCATGTGCTTGGCCATGTGGAAAAAGACCATCCAGAGGGGTCTATAATTTTGTTGCAGCATATGGGATAGTCACCATAAGCACAAACAAAAAAATATCCAAAAGCAAGGAAAAGGAAAAAAAAAAAAAAAAAGCGAGGCAATTATTAACCCCGAAAGCTGTACAAGCTTGAAACTGCGATCACGGCTCCCTGGGTTATCAGGGAACGACACATACACAGTCATACGAAGGTAAATGCTAATCCCGCCAACCACTGTCACATGCAGGTGTCAGGAGAGGGGGAGACAGGGTGTGGCGCAAAGTGCCAGGAGCTGGACAGGAGGCACCGTACAGGCCAGGGGGAGCAAGGACGTGACAGCCATCGGGGCAGCCCTTACGGGTGGCCTTCTCCCTTTAGCCACCGTCTTGAAGCGTGAGCGGAAGTCGGTCAGGAAAAACCCACACAGAGTATGAATCTGCTAAGAACAACTCACACAAAGTACGTAGAGAAAACGTCTGGCCGGTACTAGCTGCTCAATAAATTGGAGTTGTTATTACTCAGGTTCTGATAAAATTAACGATCCACGAAGAACATGCAGCCGTTTTCTCCGCAAAATACGTGGGCATTATCTACACGATGCCTGGACCCCTGCAGACACTTAATTAAAAGTGCAGTTCCTGCTGACCATCTTGCTAACAGCCTTTTTAAATAATCCCTGGCCTTTATATGTCAGAGCAATTACCCGTGCCAGGGATTAATTGGAAATTGAATGGAAATGCTTCGTTCCATTTATCTACCGTGGTATAAGATCGTCCTCCGAACCTAGCATTTTCAAATCACCACCATTTCTTTACTTCCCATGATCGCTCATGCTTCTGTGGGTTGACTGGGCTCGGCTGATCGGTTCTCCTGCTGGTTTTAGGACTACAGTCAGGTGACGGATGGAGCTTCACGATGGCCTCGCCCACAGTGTGGCGCACTGGCCGGGACGGATAGACGGCAGGGTTCGGCCGGACGCTGGTACAGCCGGCCTTCTCGTCTTCCCTGTGTCCATTTCGTCTCAGGGCCTCTCCCGGACACCGGAGCTCTGGGCACACGAGGGCGCACAGGCCTTCTTAAGGCTGATGCGCAGAATCATCATGGCCTCACTTACACCACACCGTGCTGGCCAGAGCAAGTCACTGGCCACATGGATCCAGTGTGGGAGGGATGATTCATCCAGGGTCACCTTTGGAGAGGACCGACCAGCCCTGGGAGGGGAATGGCAGGCAGCAGAGAGGACATATTACATATGAAGTGCCTCCCAGCATGCCCCGCACGTTCGAAGCATCCAGCAACCAACAGGCTAGCAAAAGAGGGGCGCTTTCCAGTTGGAAAAGAACACACATCCGGGCATAGAGGCACGAGGCACCGTGGAGGGATTAGAAAATACAAGCTACTGGTAGCTGAGGACAGAGTACAAGAAAAGAGGTCTCGTCTGCCGGGGAAAAGACCCCTGTCTCCCCAGTAACTGGCCTTCCCCCTCAGCGTGGAGTCACAAAGATATTTGTCTTACATGTTGAGGACCGTGGAATCACATGACGAAGAAGTCAAAAGATTATCTCCCAGACACTGGAACATTTAAAAGATGCAAAAACACAGAATCACACAGAAAATACAGGGATTGAGAGATCCTAGTGCAGAAAAAAAAAAAAAAAAAATGAGCAGGTTCCAAAAGATTAAAAACTAAAAAGCCACTGACAAGGCTAAAAGCCAAGCAAAACACTAGAAGCAGATAACTGCCCTTAAATCAAATGTAAGGAAGGATTAATACCTGGAACGTGGGTTGTTTGTGTGTTTTTTATGTTTATTTATTTTGAGAGAGAGAGAACATAGGGAAAGGGCAGAGAGAGAGAGAGAGAGAATCTCAAGCAGGCTCTGCATTATCAGGGCAGAGCCTGACGCGGGACTTGAGCTCACAAACTGTCAGATCACGAGCTGAGCCGAAACCAAGAGTTGGACGCTAGGGGTGCCTGGGTGTCTCCGCCAGTCGGCCAACTCTTGGTTTCGGCTCAGGTCACGATCTCACGGTTTGTGGGCTCAAGCCCCGTGCGGAGCTCTAAGCTCACAGCACGGAGCCCGCTTGGGATGCTCTCTCTCCCTCTCTCTCTCTCTGCCCCTTCCCCCCTGTGCTCTCTCTGTCTCCCTCAAAACAGATAATAAAAAAGAGTTGGACACTTAACTGACTGAGTCACCCCAGGCGCCCCACCACCCGGAACTTGTAAACGGCGCCTGCAAACAACCCGATGGAAAGATGGACAAGGATGAGAACGGAAATCTAATGCTTGGTGCAGCTGTGTTGGGAGAACGCGGCATCCATTACGCTTCAAAATGGACAGTTTTCCATTTTGTATTCCTATTTCCGGGAGAAACGCCATAAATATCACAAACAGGCTGCAATGAGGATATTCACGATGGCAGTGGTGCCACAGGAAAACGGGAACATCTTAATGCCCATCAAGAGCAGGCCAGCCACGTGAACTCTGGTGCATCTACACCGGCCCACGTAGCATCTACGAGAATGCAGTCAGATATTGCATCAATGTGGACGGATCTCCAAGACATAGTGTCAGGTTACAAGACAAAGAGACAGAAAGCTGCAGGGGAAAAAAAAAAAAAAAAAACCCAGGGTCCACAGCCATTTGTCATTTCTAAAACCCATTTTAAAACCCAAGTATTTACTTTCATTTCAACGATGCAATATTTGCAGATAGGCGCAAAGAAAAGGTTTTGAAAAGGCACACGCTGGGTTGTTGACCTGGAGTGTGGATAAACTCGTGGAAAAGCTTCTGCATTTCTGCTCCCCAATCACTGAAGTTTCCAATAATAACGTGTGTACCTGTGACTTAGGTGCTTTTATAAAAGTGACAAAGAGGGGCGCCTGGGTGGCTCAGTCAAGCGTCCGACTGCAGCTCAGGTCACGATCTCGCAGTTTGTGAGTTCGAGCCCCGCATCGGGGCTCTGTGATGACAGCTCGGAGCCTGGAGCCTGCTTTGAATTCGGTGCCTCCCCCTCTCTCTGCCCCTCCCTCACTCACGCTCTGTTTCTCTCTCCTTCAAAAATAAATAAACATGAAAACAAATTAAATAAATAAATAAATAAAACTGACAAAGAAAAGACTAAGAGAGGTAAAAATGAAATAGCGGGAAAACTGGAATGATGTAAGTGATTTTAAATATTAATAGCCCTGGATGTAAGCAATCTGATTGGTCTGACAAGGGAATTCTCCATCTGGAGTAAATCAAGTGCAACAATGTGCTGATTAAGTAAAGCTCACGGAAACTAAACACACCTAAGGTTAAAATACAAAATATCATTTCCTAAATAAATAAATAACGATTAAAATTGGGTTAATCAAATGCAGGTGCAGCCTTATACCCACAAATGAAAAATTTAAGACAAAAATATTAAGTGAAAACAGAAGCAAAAAAGTTAAGAACTAAAACACACACACATACACACACACACACACACACACACACGGGAAGTGTATAAACAACAGAGGACAGAATACACGAACAAAATATTAGCGTTGCATCCCCAAACCATATTGCGGTAATATATATTAAAGGCAAAAAACGTCATGAATTCCAGAAAAATTCTTCTCACAGAAGAAATGGGAACCAAGTGAAAAATTAAAATGCTTATTAAGTAAAAGCATTTGAGAAAGTGGAACCAAGTACGTAAAAGCAGGAAACAGGAGACACGGAACGTGGGCTTTTCTCAAATGCACACCAGACCTGCTCCAAAACCGGGTCCACCTGTGTGGTCTCAGCTATAACCAGGGGTCAATGTCAGCCGCAGTAATGGGGAACAAGCAGACCTCACGTGCCCCCCGATGGGATGCAGTAGGGAACGTGGTACCATCTGAAGTAACCCGTCCCCACCACCACCCCAAAAAGAGGAACGTGAATGTGCTTCTTTCCAGCGATCTGCGACCTCTGGGAGAACCGCAGAACCTCTCACAGAATCTACAAGATCCAAACTACTTTCTTGATAATAGGAAGACAACAGTTGTCTTTCAAACTCTTCTTCTCTCCCAAGTATACGGTATTTTCCAGAAGCTGCATGACACATGATGACGTCCTCTGCGACCAATGGAGGGCAAGCTGAGGTCAACTTGTGTTTTACACATTGCTCAGTTTTAAATGTCTAACGTACTTCGTATCAGTAGATACAATCCACGTAAATAAAAGCATTTGGGGTCCTCGATAATCAGTAGGATTGCCAAGGGGTCCTAAGGCCAAAATGTTGGAGGACACCTGCTCTCCATCCAACTACCAGTTTATAGGAAATACGGGGGTCAGAGGGGCAAAGCCAGGGACCATCATGAGGAAGCACCAGCCACGCCCAGGACTCTGATATGTGACATCGACGGGTGAAATGACGTAACATCTAGGCTTCCCTTGAAAATGCTGCAGGACAGGGGCGCCTGGGTGGCTCAGTCGGTTAAGCGGCCGACTTCAGCTCAGGTCACGATCTCGCGGTCCCTGAGTTCAAGCCCCACGTCGGGCTCTGGGCTGATGGCTCAGAGCCTGGAGCCTGCTTCCGATTCTGTGTCTCCCTCTCTCTCTGCCCCTCCCCCGTTCATGCTCTGTCTCTCTCTGTCTCAAAAATAAATAAAACGTTAAAAAAATTTTTTAAAGAAAATGCTGCGGGACAGGGGCGCCTGGGTGGCTCAGTGGGTTGAGCGCCCAACTTTGGCTCAGGTCACGATCTCACAGTTTGTGGGTTCAAGCCCTGCGTCAGGATCTGTGCTGACAGCTCAGAGCCTGGAGCCTGCTTCAGATTCTGTGTCTCCCTCTCTCTCTGTTCCTCCCCCGCTCCTGCTCTGTCTCTCAAAATAAACAAAAATGTGGAAAAAAAAATTTTTTTAATGCTGCAGGACAACACTGGGTCTGTGGGGTGTGAATAAAATGAGACTAAAAAAAAAAAAAAAATCATTACTAAAGCCAGGTGGTTACCTACATGAGGTACATGAGAGAACATTTTACAATCCTCTCTTGTCTAGAAGTTTCAATTTTATTATCACAATATAACCAAGATACAAATGAATATAATAAAGTTGGAATAGTTCACATACCCACATCAGGGAAATAAGTAAAATACAGTAATAGATCACTTTGAAAAATGATCACAAAAACTTTCCAGCAACGGAAGAAAACAAAACAGGCTCTTCCAACTAAAAATACTAATGCAACAGAAAACAACTAAACCAGAAAAATAAATTTGAACACTATAAAAAGAAAAAAAAAATCAGAAACCCAGGGTTGACGAAAATGTATTCCATGCGAGAAGCTCAAAGCCCTGGGGAGCCGGCCAGAGGGGCAGGCTGGGAACGGCACTTTGATCACCAACATGTAACAACTACCAGAATCAAAAATGGCATTCAGGAAACAACTGGCATCTTCTCGTGAAAAGATGAAAGGTGGCATTACAAAAATCAATCAAGATTAACCTGAGGTTTAAAAGAAAACTACAATCGTCTGACTTCGGCTCAGGTCGCGATCCCGGGGTTCATGAGTTCGAGCCCCATGTGGGGCTCTGTGCTGACAGCTCAGAGCCTGGAGCCTGCTTTAGATTCTGTGTGTGTGTGTCTCTCTCTCTCTCTGCCCCTCCCCTGCTCCTGCTCTGTCTCTCACTCTCTCAAAAATAAATAAACATTAAAAAAAAAAAGACTACAATAAAATGCTACCAATTAGGAACATCCCAGAAATGTAGTCAAAAGCCATAGTGGTTCTGCAAAACATCACATCAATGAAACAATATTCCAGAGAACGGAGGAGATGTAGAGAAATTAGGAGAGACACAGATATACAGGTATACAGACACAGGTATACAAAGGGGAACCTGACCTTCAAATTGTGAAAAGCGCCTATAAAAGCCGTATCAAAAACTAAAGGAAAACGTGCTCTGGAAGGAGACGGGTTTCCTGGATTGTTTAAAAACTTAGTTTGGAGACCAATGCTGCTCTCGATGTTCCTTCCAGCATCCACAAGCAAGGAGGAAGATCCCAATCTCTCCTAGGAAATGCCTTCCTAATGCACTGAAAAAGGAAAAGAACAAATCGCATCTTAAACAAACAGAACAAATAAGCCTTTTCTTGGAATTCTCATCTTAGACCTCAGCCATACACATAAATCCTCAGAAGTAAAAGCAGAGAATTCCACGCATTGTTTGCCCTGCAAAGCTGTCACTCCAGAGCACCTCCAACAGAAGACCTAAATGTGTCCAACTCCTGAAGGAATTATTTATGGCTCTGACAAATTTCACTTCTGAAATTACTTCAAAGCGGCGACTGAGTTTAAATGCCAACTCCAAAAGATAAATAAAGGACACTAATGGGAAGGGCTGCCGTACTGTGAGGAATAAGAATCAATCCAATCACAGATCAGTGAGAACCAGATAAAGTATGGCATCAAAGACAAAACAAAAACCTCTCTGAGCTTCTCAAAGTTTCTGCGTGTAAAGGAAAAGTTGGGAACTGGGTGCAGGGCCTGGGGGGAGAGGGGGACCCACCTGCTCTTCTTCTACTGAGAGGATCCAAAATTGCGGATTTATTATACTAAGTGAAATAAGCCAGACACAGAAAGAGAAGAAAAAAAAAAAAAAACCCTGCATGATCTCACTTCCAAGTGCAATCTTAAAAAGGTGGCAACACAGAAACACAAAGTAGAATGGTGGTTAAACGGGGGGCAGGGAGGTGGAGAGAAGGACTTTGCTCCAAGGGCACCAAGTTACAGCTATGCAAGATGAGGAAGTCTAACGTTGTAACGTACAGGATGATGCCTGTAGTTCATACGTTGTACTGAATACTGGAAATTTACTCAGCAGATTTCAGGTGTTCCCATCAGACACACACAAAAAAAATGGTAACTATGTCCAGAAGCAATAGGTTAAATTAGCTTGACTATAATAACCATTGCACCATGCCGTGGTATATCAAATCATCATGCTTCCATCAAATCATCACCTTCAATACACATAATTGTTATTTAAAGTATTTTTAAACCAAAATTATTGGTTTGAGTTAAGTGGTTACAAATTTAATGTTTATTTATTTTGAGAGCCCGAGAGAACAAGTGAGTGAGGGAAGGGCAGAGAAAGAGAGGGAGAGAGAATTCCAAGCAGGCTCTGAGCTATCAGCAAAGAGCCTGACATGGGGCTTGAACTCAAGAACCCTGAGATCATGACCTGAGCCGAAATCAAGAGTCCCGACGTTGAACCGACCAAGCCACCCAGGTGCCCCTAAGTAGTTAAAACCTTAAAGGTATGTACATAGATATAATGCTTGCTGACCAATATGGTTTAGTAATATTACAGTACAGTCTGGTTACCAGAAAAATAAAATTAATGGGGGGGGGGGGGAGAAGAAGAAGAAGGAGGAATACGGCCATTGAGGAATGGCCAGAATTCTGCAGTCATAATTGGAAAGAAATGTCAAAAGAACTAAAAATATGAAAATAATCATTAGATGACAGAAGATGATCCAAATATAACGCCAAATATAAAAGAACTTAATTATTATCCCATGCAGGGGGGGAAAAGGAGTTCCTGACTGGATTAGTAGGCAAAATCTGTTACACATGAATAAAAAGTCACTATAAAAGGATGTGTACAGATTTTTTAAAAAAAGGAATAAAAGAATTCAAATAAACATTCAGAAATGAAGGAGAAGTACTAACCATCACCACAGAAATACAAAGGACTGTAAGAGAATACTATGAAAAAATATAAACCAACAAGTTGGCCAGCCTTAAAGAAAGGGATAAATTCCTACCAACACATAATCTTCCAAAACTGAGTCAGGAAGAAATAGGAAATCTGAACAGATTGCTTGCTAACAATGAAACTGAATCAGTAATCGAAAAACTCCCAACAAGCAAAAGTCCAACATCAGAGAGCTTCACAGGTAAACTCTACCAGACATTTAAAGAAGAGTTCATGCTGATTTATCTTCAAATTATTCCAAAAAATTCAAGAGGAAGAAAGCCTTCCAAATTCATTCTATGAAGCCAGCATTATTACCCTGATATCAAAACCAGATAAAGACACTACAAAAAAAGAAAACTCTAAGGCCAATATCTCTAATGAACGCAGATTCAAAAGTCTTCAACAAAATATTGGCAAACCAAATCTGACACTACATTAAACACAAGACGAAACAAAAATCATACGCCACAACCAAGTGGGATTTATCCCAGGGACGCAAAGTCCATCCAATATTCTCAAATCAATCAATGCGATCCATCACATTAACAAGAAAAAGGCTAAAACAAGGATGATCGTCTCAATAGATGCAGGAAAAGCATTTGCCAAAGTACAACATCCACGATAACAGCTCTCAACAAAGTAGGTTCAGAGGGAACATCCTTCAACATAATAAAAGGCCAGATAGGAAAAACCCGCAGCTCACATCATCCTCAATGGGGAAAAACTTGAGAGCTTTTCCCCTAAGGTCAGGAACAAGACAAGGATGTCCGCTGTCACCACCTTTATTCAACATAGTACTGGAAGTCTTGACACAGCAGTCAGACGAGAAAAAGAAATAAAAGGCATCCAAATTGGTAAGGAGGAAGTCAAACTTTCACTCTTTGCAGATAACATGACACTATATATAGAAAACCCGAAAGACTCCACTAAAACACTACAAGAACTGGCAAGTGAATTCAGTAAAATAGGATACAAAATCAGTAGACAGTAACATGTGGCATTTCTATACCCTCATAACGAAGAAGCAGGAAAATAAATTAAGAAGGCAATCGCAGTTACAACTGCACAAAACAAACGATAAAAAATACCTAGGAATAAACTTAATCAAGGAATTAAAAGACCTGTACTCTGAAAACCATAAAACATCAGTGAAAGAAACAGAAGACGAAGCAAGCAAATGAGAAGACGTTCCGTGCTCAGGGACTGGAAAAATCAGTATTGCTAAAATGTCCATGCTACCCAAAGCCACCTACAGATTTAGTGAAATCCCTAGCAAAATACCAACAATATTTTTCACAGAATTAGAACAATGAATCCTAAAATTTGAATGGAACCATGAAAAAAAACCAAAAACCCCAAGCAGCCAAAGCAATCTGGAAGGGTTGCTACCCTAGGCTTCAAGATTCACTACAAAGCTGTGGTCATCAAAAGAACAATAGAACAGGAGAGAGAGAGCCCAGAAACAAACCCATACTTATTTGGTCAATTAACCTATGACAAAGGAGACAAGAATATACAATGAGCAAAAGACAGTCTCTTTAACACATGGTGTTGGGAAAACTGGACAGCTACATGCAAGAAAATGAAACTGGACCACTTTCTTACACCATACACAAAAATAAACTCGAAACGGATTTAAAGACCTAAATGTGGGACCTGGAACCATAAAATTCCTAGAAGAAAACACAGGCAATAATTTCTTTGACATCAGCTGTAGAAACATGTTTCTAGATATGTCTCCTCAGGCAAAGAAAACAAAAGCAAAATTCAACTATCATGACAACACAAGAATAAAAAGCTTTTGTACAGGGGCGCCTGGGTGGCTCAGTCAGTTAAGCGTCCAGCTTGATTTTTGGCTCAGGTCATGATCTCACGGTGGTGAGGTCGAGCCCCACGTCAGGCTCCGTGCTGAGTGTGGAGCCTGCTTGGGATTCTCTCTCTCTCCTGTTCTCTGTCTGTCTCTGTCTCTCAAAAATAAACAAACAGTTTTAAAAAAAATTTTAAAAAGCTTCTGCACAGTGAAGGAAACCATCAACAAAACAAAAAGGCAACTTACTGAATGGGAGAAGATATTTGCAAGTGATAGATCTGATAAGAGGATAATACCCAGCATATACGAAGCACTTCTACAACTCAACACCAAAAAAACAAAAATTCAATTTAATAAATGGGCAGAGGACCCGAATAGATATTCTTCCAAAGACTTACAGATGGCCAACAGATGCATAAAAAGATGCTCGACATCACTCATAATCAGGGAAATGCAAATCAAAACCACAATGGGACATCACTTCACACCTGTCAGAATGGTTAACATCAAAAACACATGAAATAGCGAGTGTTGGGGCGCCTGGGTGGCGCAGTCGGTTAAGCGTCCGACCTCAGCCAGGTCACCATCTCGCAGTCCGTGGGTTGGAGCCCCGCGTCGGGCTCTGGGCTGATGGCTCGGAGCCTGGAGCCTGTTTCCGATTCTGTGTCTCTCTCTCTGCCCCTCCCCCGTTCATGCTCTGTCTCTCTCTGTCCCAAAAAATAAATAAACGTTGAAAAAAAAATTAAAAAAAAAAATAGCGAGTGTTGGGGATGATGTGGGGACAAAGGAATTCTCATGCACTGTTGGTGGGAATGCAAACCGGTACAGTCAGCGTGGAAAACAGTCTGGAGGCTCCTCAAAATATTAAAAATAGAATTACCATATGATCCAGTACGTCCACTACAGGGTATTTACCCAAAGAAAATAAAAACACTAATTCAAAAAGATACATGCATTTTTATTGAAGCGTTATTTACAATAACGAAGATATGGAACCAAGTCAAGTGTCAATACCTGTATTAGAGAATATATGTATAGAATATATGTAATAGAATATATAGAATATATATTATAGAATATATATATATCTATGTATTCCATTAAATTTAATGGAATATTATTCAGCCACAAAAAAGAACGAAATCTCGCTATTTGCAACAACATGGATGGAGCTAGAGTATGATGCTGAGCGAAATAAGTGAGTCAGAGAAAGGCAAATACCATATGATTTCACTTGTATGTGTAACTGAAGAGATAAAACGAATGAACAAATAAAGAGACAAACAAAAAACCAGGTTCTTAAATACACAGAACTGGTAGTTGCCCAAGGGGAGGTGGGTGGGGGGATGGGTGAAACAGATAAAGGGGATCCAGGGTACACTTATCTCCATGAGCACTGAGTAATTCAATGGTTGAATCCTTAGGTCATACACCTGAAACTAACATAACACTGCTTGTTAATTGTCCTTCAATTAAAAAGGCAAAAATGGATACATTACGGAGTGAGTCAAAATTCACTTAACAAATTACATATGGTCATTATAAACTGTTAAAGGCCAACTAAGAACTGAAAACCAAAGAATGTCGAACAATTTCTCAAATAACAAAGGTCAGTGAAATACATAAATAAAGACTGATTGCCCAATGTAGAGAACTTGATAGAATCGCCAGAGTAGTGATTTACCACAAAGCCACGCTGCTACAATTTGGTAATCTGGTACATTAAAGAGCAATGACATGCATCTGAACAATATAATTAATAGGGCTTAATTAACGGAGAATCAGAACAAATTAAATGAAAACAGAATGTTTGTCCTTTTCAGAGAAGGCAATAGGACAGTAATTTATAATATGTACATGCCATTAGGTACAGAAAAGTAACTATTATAGAAGCAAATTCTCTGATTACAATTGTTAATAAAACACACAAAAACGTCTTGGGAATGACAAAAGTAAGAGTTTGCTTTGTTTTCTTTTTTTCAAAACTCTAAAAAAACAAAATCCTCAGGTAAATTTATTTATTTTTTTAATTTTATTTTAGAGAGAGAGTGCGTGAGAGCAGGGGAGAGGGGCGGGGGGGGGGGGGGGAGAGAGGACAGAGAGAGGGAGAGAGTCCTAAGCAGGCTCCACACTTAGCGCAGAGCCCAATGCAAGGCTCGAGCCCACGACCCTGGGATCGTGACCTGAGCCCAAATCAAGAGTCGGACACTCAACAGACTGAGCCACCCAGGTGCCCCCTCCTCAGGTAAATATAAACAAGAAATAAACACAAACGCACAACATTACATATGAGAAATAACAATGCATATGATGGAGAAGAGTCATTTGAAAATACTATGCATAGTCATATTGGTATCTCTAGGGTAATTTATAATTTTCTCTCTTGTTTTTTAAATGTTTAAGACATTAAGTAAATAGGGACGTCTGGGGGGCTTGGTCTGTTGAGAATCCGACTCCGGCTCAGGTCATGATCTCACGGTTGGTGGGTTTGAGCCCTGCATCTGGCTCTGTGCTGACAGTTCAGAGCCTGGAGCCTGATTCTGATTCTGTGTCTCCCTCTCTCTCTGCCACTCCCCTGTGCTCACTCACACGCTCTCTCTCTCTCTCAAAAATAAATAAACATGAAAAAATAAGCCAATAAAACATTAAATAAACAAATACATGTTAAATAAACATTAAATAAGTAAATAAATTACACGTTCCTAAATAAATTTTATATTTATATAAATATACCTATATATATTTTTTCTATTAAAGCTTAAAATACCGGGGCACCTGGGTGGTTCAGTCCGTTAAGCATCTGACTCTTGGTTCCGGCTCAGGTCACGATCTCACACTTTGTGAGACCGTGTGTCAAACTCCATGCTGACAGTGCAGAGCCTGCTTGGGATTCTGTCTTCCTCTTTTTCTGCCCCTTCCCTGCATGCTCTCTCTGTCTCTCTCAAAATAAAGAAATAAACTTAAAAAAAAAAATTCTTACGTTTAAAATACCAAGCCAATGAGAAATATAAAGTTTAAACAAACCGATTGCTGGAGGAAGATACACAACTACAGAAAGGAAAAAAAAGAAAAAAAAAAAAAAAACTAGACACGTATGGACACATATACCCACAAAGCCCTCCCAAGTCTGAAAGACCTACAATGAAGTTTAACAAATGTAAGGGTTCTGCTAAGCCCTGCGAAATAATTCTAAACATAGGAAGAGAAGGTGTGTGATGTAGTTCATCCTGAAAGAAGTCACCCCAAACATTAGTAAGGACTACATACAAAAGTAAATTCTCCTGCAGTTTAATATTTGAATGTAGGCAAAATACATTGAACAACTTTGCTGGCCCATAAAATGTAATCTTTTTTCACCAAAAATAAGTTCATCAAAATAGAATGGGGAGAAAATATTTAGCAGCAGCATGAGTTTTAAACATAGCTATGGGGGTTTTACTTGACTGGAAGTTCAGAATAGTAACAACAGCTCCCATTTAACGTGCCAGCCACTTAGCATATCCCAGCTCATGTAATCCTTTTGACAACTCCCCCATGCAAACAACTATTTTTACTTGCATGTAAAAATGAGGAAACTGAGGCAGAGAGAGAATAAATAACTTGAAGGTCAATGCAACTTCCAACTAGTGAAGCCAGATTCACGCCTAGACAACTTCTTCTCTCTCCTGTACTAAGTCTGATAAAGACCCAAGAATCATCCCAGGCTTTATTTATTAGTACGTTCTAGTTAGGAAATCTGCTCACTGGCTGAATTATGACATTGTATGACAATTACAAAATTATTGAACTGCCCACTCTCTTCCCCACAACTCTGTAAACTCCTCAAGAACAGGGATTTTTAGGAGCACCTGGGTGATTCAGTTGGTTATACCTCCAACTCTTGATTTCAACTCAAGTCATGATCCCACCAGGGTAATGCAATTGAGCCCCGCATTGGACTCTGAGCGTGGGGCCTGCTTAAGATTCTCTCTCCCTCTCTCTCTCCTTCTCTCTCACCCCCCGCCCCTCTGCCCCGCTCCCCTGCTCTCACGCTCTCTAAAAAGAAAAGAAAAGAAAAGAAAAGAAAAGAAAAGAAAAGAACAGGGATTTACAGTTCAAGCTAAATTCAGGCAGATCTCAGTTCACTATGCCACCCCATCATCCATTTTACATGATGACTCCATAACCCTGGGCACTCAGGAAGCCTCAGTCTCCCTGCCTATAAATAAATAGAATTCAGGGTTTTCACGAGAGATTATGGGAGCTGATGCGCGAAGTGTGCAGCACAGAACCGAGCACATGGAGTGAGTTATGTAAATCACAGCTATCCAGACCATCCCAACGACCTAGGCCAGAGGGCCAGTAATTATGGCCCAAGTCCAGCCCATGGCCTGTTCTCGTACAGCCTACAAGCTAAGAAGATTTTTGCATTTTTCCAGGGTGGAAAAAATATCCAGAGAAGAATAATATTTTGTGACACATGAAAATTATATGAAATTCAAATTTCACGGGCCAAAAATAAAGTTTTATTGGCACACAGCTATACTCATTTGTTTACGCAGTGCCTGTGGCTGCTTTCACACTACAGAGGCAGGGTGTATGGTTCTGACAGAGACCATATGGCCCGCAGAGCTGAAACTATGTATTCTCCAGGCTTTTTCAGAAGAAGTCTGCCACCCCCTGACCTAATCAATTACTGAACAAAAGTAGCAAGGCGAGTAGTGAGAAATCAATGATTTGTTTCCTGTGAGTATAATGTTATTAACAAGAAATTCCATTTCTGGAATTACGTATCATACCATGAAAATACTGAAACTTCTTACACAAGAAAAGAAACAGAAATACCTTATGTGATTTTACGAGCATGGATTACATTAAAACAAACACAACGTGAAAGCCATGTCACACCTGCTTCTTTGGGGGGAATCTGTTGTGGGTCAGTCTGGCAGAGGCTTTTTGGTTGCAGGAATCTGTGAGGAGGCTACTTCTCCCCTGATCAATCTCCCTTTGGGAGCAGGTATGTGTTGTTGTTCACGGAACCATCTCATTTAAATCAAAATTATGGCTCTGCGTCGATCTCATTCCGGAACATACATCACCGACTCCAAACATGTGCCTCCGACAAATACCCAGGCAAAAGCAGTGGCCGGAAAACCTTCTTCGGTGAACTTTTGCTCTGCCATTTCAAAGAAATGCTGATGGCGTAGCTCCAATAGCTCGCGGTGACTTCAAGATCAAGTTCACTCGCATCAATATGGCATGCGAGGCCCCCACGACCAGTTCACTGGCTGGTTGTTCATCTCTCGCTAGTCTCCCCCAAAAGTCTAGGCACTGGTGACACTTCCTCATGGTGGCATGTCGGTTTTTACCTTGGAAAGCCCTTTCTCGGAGAGTCCACCTGATAGGACATGCCTCCTATCCTATTCCCACCCTCACCCCGACGAGTTTCCATCACCCCTACTATCCACGTTGCCAGATGAAATTCCTTCAGGCCTTAGTGCACATGAGTAGAAGACTTCAATAGGGGATCTAGCCTCCATATCACTACAGAAGATGAAGGTAAATAAAATTATTCTGATTCCATATCACAGAAGATAGGGAGCAGCTCAAAAATATGCCATGTCACAAGTCAAACAACAACAACAAAAATACGGTCTGACAACAAAGGGGCACAGTTTAAACTTACAAGTTTAAACACAGAAAGCCACTGAAACTGGATCAAAGTCTAAATATAAGTTGTTTACTAAAAAACAGAACACAATTGATCAAAGTCGAAATTCAGAGAAGGGCTCTCTTTAAAATTTTTTTTTTTCAACGTTTATTTATTTTTGGGACAGAGAGAGACAGAGCATGAACGGGGGAGGGGCAGAGAGAGAGGGAGACACAGAATCGGAAGCAGGCTCCAGGCTCTGAGCCATCAGCCCAGAGCCTGACGTGGGGCTCGAACTCACAAACCGCGAGATCGTGACCTGAGCCGAAGTCGGACGCTCAACCGACTGCGCCACCCAGGTGCCCCGTGAGAAGGGCTCTCTTTAATGGGACAAGGAGAAGGAATCATGATGTTAGGCTGGTAGATTTCAGAGACACTGTACATGTGATCAGTCCCGAGGAGAAGAGCAGAACTTTGTACAGTGCGAACAAAACAAGGAGGCGAAGCATCAGACCCCAGAGATGGTGTGCATCCTCCAGCCATAAAAATAGAGGACCCCGCCCCAGTGGAGGTTTTCAGCAAGCCTGCTCTGGAAACCCACCAGCTTTGTTGCGCGAACACCAGGACCTCTCCCTAGACTCCACACGGGAAATGGAATCACGTGAGAAAACCCTGCAGATACACGAATGCTAATTTAGAATCAAGGCTGCACATTGTCTATTTGGTGCTACCTTGAGGGAATCCCTGGCAAGGAACTTGGGCTCCTGGCCCTCGAGGGGCGCTCAAGAAAGCTCCCTTGAATGGAAAAATTGGACAGGGGCCCCAACTCCTACAAGAAGCATCATATAAATAAACAAATGGAGAAATGGTCAACTTCAAAGAAATACAGTATGTGTGTCCTTGGTCTCATGAGATAGACATACTGCTAATTTGAGGAGGTGCAAGGTAACCCATCTATGTAAGAAAGCCAAGCTGTAGTAAAATTCACCTAGGCTTCGTTTACATTATGCAATTTGCACACATTCTCAAGCTGGGAAAACAACTTGGCAATTTGTATAAACACCCATACGTCTATACGTTTTGGCCTAGTGACCTCACTGCGGTGTAATATCCCCAAAAATAATTCTCAATAAGAAAAAGTCGTATGTACTGCAACATTTGTTACTATATTATCTGTAACAGCAAAACACTATAAAAACGGCCTAAATACTTAACAAAGGAACTGGTTAGATCAATTATTAAACACGGACTCAACGGAAGAGAGTTTACTGAGCCATGTAAAACAATAATCATTTAAAACATAATAATATGGAGAAATTTGTGATATAAAGTCAAATGGATACGTTTAAAATATGAAACTAAAGTTTAGCTAGCATTAAAACCATATAAAACTTCAGATACACTTAAACAGAATTATATACACGCTTCAAAAAATATTACAGGTGACCGTGGGTGATTTTTTTTTTCATTTTATTTTCTTTACTACTGTTGTAATATTGTCTGTGTGACAAATTTTTTTTATTATTGAAATAATATAACTGCCATATAAGTGTGTCAGTTTTAGGCGTACGACATAATCATTTTCTAAAAATATGTACATAGCAAATAGATGACTACAGTTATGGGTGATGAATTCCTAAAAAATTAATAATTAACACTCTTCTAAGTATATCTCCCTGGTAGAGAGGGGAGGGCTGCTCTTAAAAGTACCTTTTGCTCCGTAAAGCCTTTCAATCCTTACTTTAACTGTCGTACGCAAAATGCAATTAAAAACAGAAAAAAAGGAAAAACACTACTTTTCAGAGGAGAGGGATAAAAAGGACTTTCTCCATTAAATATCAGAATGTGTTCACCACAAGCATATCATAAACAGTGATAATGGCTCAAAGCCAAGCCACAGATCACTGAGACACAAGAGGCCCCTCAAAGATGACCCAAACTTTGAAGGATTCAATCAACGTGTAAGTGAAAAATACGTCATTGCAAACGTTAGGACAGAAACCAGATGACAAAATGGAGACAAACTAGCTGAGATCCATACCTTATCTGAATTTGGTGGCAAAAACCGCTAAATGAAACGAATCAAACCCACCAGAAAAGCCAGAATTAAAAAAAAAAAAAAAATGACACTTGGGCGCCCAGCTGGCTCCTTCAGTGGAGCACATGACTCTTGATCTTGGTGTCATGAGTTCGAATCCTTTGTTGGTGGTAAAGTTTGCTTAAATACAATTCAAGAGTTTTTAAGTCACGGAAATGAAAATACAGCATAAAGAATAAAAAAATTAAAACGTAGTAACAACATCCTTCTCCCAAGTGGCTCTAAACTTATACTAGAAGAGTCTTCAAATATCCATCCATTCAATTAATATCTGAGTTCCAAACAGGCAGAACTTGTTATTTTATGTATTTTTATAAAGTCACCAGCTTTTATGAAGCCAAGAAAACCTAATTAAAAAGAAAACACAGCATTGGAAATTTCCAGACATAAGTATTATTAACACACACACACACACACACACACACACACACACACACACACAGAGTATATATGTAAACATCTATAACAAAGGAATCACATATCAACAGTCTCCAGCACAAATATGAACACGAGGGTAAACAGAACTCCTTTAGTAAACCAATAACTGAAAAAAGGTTAAATGGTATTAGTAATTAAAGAAGTATAAACCAAAACAGTGGGAATACACTTTAAAATTTATTAAATTGGAGGGGCACCTGGGTGGCTCAGTTGGTTAAGGTCTGACTTCGGCGCAGGTCATGATCTCCCGGCTTGTGAGTTCGAGCCCCACATGGGGCTCCAAGCTGACAGTCTGGAGCCTGCTTCGGATTCTGTGTCTCCCTCTCTCTCTGTCCCTCCCCTGCTCGCGCTCCGTCTTACTCTCTCTCAAAAATAAATAAAAACATTAAAAGAATTTTTTTAACTTATTAAATTGGAAAAACAAAGAAAAATTACTAAGCTCAATTTTGGCAGGGAGATAATGGGTTCAGTTCCTCGGGAAGAAGGTCTCACACGTTGTATCAAGAGTAACTGAAACTGTACCAACACGAACAATAGCCCAGTCGTCGAAATGAATGTAAATAATTCCAAAGAAGAAAAAAGAGTGTGCCTGGTTTTTTTCTTTCTGTATGTATGTAGATACTAGGTGCAGAAGCATTTAGTTACGTTAAAAAAATAGAAATGACCTAATATCCAGCCATGGAAAATCGAAAAGCAATACAAGCATATTAAACTGTAACTATTACCAAGTCATTATGGCCATGTAGGAGCGAAAAAGAACATTTACCAAATAATGTGAAGTGAGAAAAGCCAAAAAATTGAATATCCATAATGACTACAACCATGTAAAGAGCTCTATTTGTTTACATTAAGATGGGACAAGGAAAAGAAGAGGTGAAAATAGTTCGGATTTTTTTTAGTGTTTATTTATTTTCGAAAGAGAGAGAGAGGAGAGGGAAGAGAGAGAGAATTCCAAGCAGGCTCCACACTTTCAGCACAGAGCCCAGCGTGGGCCTCGAACTCACCAACCGTGAGACCACGACCTGAACTGAAACCAAGAGTCGAACACCTAACTGACTGAGCCACCCAGGCGCCCCAATTCGGACATTTCAAGAAAACTTTACAATGCAGATTTATGACACTTGGAGCAAAGACATCATCTTAAATCCTTCAGAAATGGCCTGTAAGAACCATTAAAGCAGTGAAAGCCAGAGTGGTCCCTGGTCAAAGAAGCCCCAGGAAGATGTTCTAGAATTATTCACAGGGGTGCTTGATCACTGCAAACGCCCCCTTCCCCAACCATCCTGCACAGAGCCACTGGCTGGGCTTACTGAAACAGACATGGGTCTTTCTGGATAACCTGATACCATGGCAGAGGTTCCTGAAAAGCAGCATCCTAATTCAAAGAAAACCTTTCTGTCATTAACACCCAGAGGCTATGAAAAGCTTCCTTGAACTGCCTTTCCACATAAGGTATTGGGTTAAAAACATTTACGCCTTTACTTCAAGAAATCAGCAGACTTCTCAAAACATTTTCTGAGGAAATGAACGCTTGCAGGGAAGTGATGGTATTAATCCAATGGATTCAACTATTAATCGCAACTCACTAGGAAGAAAGAAACACACATTTTCTCCAGGGAAGACAAGAAAGAGGAGTTTTTATTGCCATAAACCTCTTGAGAACAGGAACATCCTCTTATTTTTCTTTATAACTCTACAGCCTACCAGCACATTATGTTGGGTAAAGGGGTGGCTGGCTGGCTGGCTGGCTGACTAGCTAGCTGGCTGGCTGGGTGGATAGATGGGTGGATGGACAGGTGGGTGGGTGCATGACTGAGTAGATGAGTTGCTGGGTGAGTAGGCAGATGGATGGACGGATGGATGGCTGGATAGATAGGAGGTTTGATGGACTGATGAATGGATGGGTGGCTGGATGGCTGGCTAGATAGGTGAGTGGATGGATGGATGGATGGATGGATGGATGGATGGATGGATG